>NC_137878.1:17545532-17798755 GCF_963924005.1 Protomyctophum bolini
TGAAAAGCTGCTCCAATATCAACCTTTTGCAGCCCTTTCTCATTCATTGAATGCTTTTGTTGAAGCTTTGATGTTAATTTCTTCCTGAAATGCTGAAAAGGCTGCATGAATCATAGCAATGAGCAATATATATAGCCTATTGCAAAGGAAAACTTCACTAGTGCTCGTGCTGTAGTCAGATTCCCATGCATGCATTCCCTTTCATTGGATAGTTTATGAATGCACAGAGGAATACAGAACTTGATTCAGTAAAGCAGCGTGAGCCGCGAGGGGTCCGCCTGCCCAGCGCGTGGGAGGAGTTTGACAAACCGCTCCCTCTAATTGCCCGAGGAGCAAAGAAGACAAGCCGGGGATGCAAGCAACCCACACGCAGAGAAAAGGTAGGCATTACATGTTTATCATTTAATAACCTGTTAAGTGCAGAACTGTATCAACATTTATTTTCCGCCATAATATGCCTATATTTAATCTTTCGTGCAATATAGCCAGCTGACAAATAAAATATGTCAAATTAGTTTTTTGGAAACGCGTGGTTTTTAAAAAAAATGTTTCAAAATGTTAAGTTAACGTGGTCTTCGCTTTGAAGTCATGCAGATTCAATTACATTGAAGTCGATATTTAATGTTTGTGTTGCACCCGCTGCAGTAGCATAGGCTATGCATGGATTTGATTGGTGTGTCTGCATGTTGTTTGTGCAAAGTCACAAAGATGCTTCTACATTGCAGCTTTGTAGAAAATCAATCAAAAATAATATAGCTAAAAGTAATTGGTGTTTACTGCAGGTTAACACGAAGTTTGAGCGTAATTGTTTTCATCCGTTTCATTGACAGGGACGGACGTATATAGGGATGATCGATAATATATGGCAACCCCGCAGCCCATATACAAATGGCTAATCTAGAGCTCATTTACTTCGATCAACCAAGAAATCGACCAGCTCAGAATGATGTTACGGTAGTTTCAAATTACCAAAGTATCAAAGAAACTAGTTATTCGAAGGAGCGGCGCTGTGAGAGCGGAGCACCAGCGTGCGAGCACTCAGCACCATGGACAGCGACCCCGGGACCATGGCAGCCTGCTGCTGGCACGGCAACAACACACAGCCAGCGACTACATGACGAAGTAGAAACATCTTTCACCTGTCAATTCGTCATTGATCAGGAGGTCCATTCAACACCAACACTGTGCCAAGACGACAGTGATCAGAGCCACTCAACAGTCTGCCATCAAGACCATCCAAGTCCACAGAATCCCTGTAACAGCTCCTCGATCGAACTCCACGAGGAGGAGGACGACATCGCGGAACTTTCTATGTTGTCCGACGATGAGCTCCCGTCCGAGGGCTCAGGGAAATCGGTGGATTACGGTTTCATCATCGCTGTTACTTGCCTAGTGACTGGCATTTCCTTGGTCGTAATATCCTACACTGTCCCGAGGGACGTGGAAGTGAACCCTGACAGTGTCTCGGCCCGGGAAATGGAGAGATTGGAGCGGGAGAAAGCGAGGCTGGGGGCCCATTTGGATCGGTGTGTCATAGCCGGACTATGTCTGCTCACCCTCGGAGGCGTGTTTCTCTCCACCCTGCTTATGATTTCCATGTGGAAAGAGGAGATGATCAGGAGAAGAGTTTTTGCCTATTCCAAACATTCAGCAAAATTATATGGCTCGATCAACTTAAGAGCAGGCTCCAGTCCGACTCGAGAATCCTCCTTACATGTGTCTATAGTCGACGAGGATTTGGAAGTGCTAAGTTAAGAGAGCAGAACACACATATGTATAGTGTACAGTACATATATTAGACAGGGTTGCCAACACTCCGATCATCATTGCCATGTCCCCTGGATTTCTCCTGGATTTGGTATCAAACTCCCAATATTCACCATTCAGTCAGCTTACATCTACTATGTGAAAACGTTTATGCAATCATACAGAGATGTTCACTTAAATAATGAATGGTTATTATTAAAGATGGGTCTTACATCGCTTCAGTCATCAAATCAATTTCTGTAGGCCTACTTTTTGTGTATTAATGGCTGAATCTGTACCCATCATTTTCCAATGCTAGTAAAGCAAGCCTGATAAAACAAAGTATCAAACTCCCCAAATTCACTAGAACACAGGACATTACATCTACTCTGTTAAAAAGTTGCTGAGGGAGGACCCCCCCAAATACCTCATGGATTCTCACAGTCCAATGTTGGCAGCCCTGCACATATGGACTCAGAAATCTCTCTACACATACAGACTCGAAATCTCATGAAAATCCCACCGATGGTGTCTTATTGATACTGAAACTGCTGCTACGTTTCTGGACTATTTCTTGGTTCAGTTCTTGCTGAAATCTGTCTACATTGTAGATATGGAAGACAATAGTACACATCTGTTCTGTGGCTTTGGTCTGGCCGTTTACCTTTCAAAGTTCAGTTTCTTGTCATAAAATGTATATGACACTGTGAGTATATTGTTTAAATGGAAACTGCATGGTCTATGTAGAACAATTTTGTTTGGAATTGTGACATTATTAAATCCTATAATTTATATTGTTGATATGTGTATCTGACCATGGTAGTACACATAGTAATAACATGCGGGGGAAGGCAATTGGATTGCACCAAGAAATCACTATCTTCGATGAATGCACAAACACATGCGAATTTAGTGGCACATACATGCGGTCAGGTTGTGCACACAAAGTAGGAGAGAGGGGCGGGGAGAGAGAGAGAGAGAGAGAGAGAGAGATAGAGTAATTCAGGCCTGAGAGAGAGAGTAATTCACCTCTAGGGGCACATTAAAACCTCTGAGTGTTCATTTAACTCAGAGAGCATACAAATATAACCATTTGTCTGGAGCTCTCCGAGTTAAATGAACACTCAGGATTTCACTGTGCATCTTTCCTGGTAATTGTAGTTAATTGGTCATACAGAGGAGAACCTGCAAACTGCACTCAAATCAGTAAACGTTTGCTTTTTCAATGGAGAAAGGCCTAAATTAGGCTTAAGGCTTCAAGAGTACTGCTTCTCTATTGTTGATTAAGCTATTAGTCATGTAAAGGGACCTTGACACTGCATCTGCTTAATTGGTTCCCGAGTTTGTTTTGCCAGGGGGATCTTGCAGACACAAAATCAAACTTGTAATAAAACATTACTCGCACGCACACGCGCACACACACACACACACACACACACACACACACACACACACACACACACACACACACACACACACACACACACACACACTGACAGACTCAGTCAGACACTCTCTAGCACTCGCATTCGCATACACAATTCACTGGCAAACAAACACCAACTCACTCACTCACACACATACTTAGCAGGCCCCCTCTAGACCCCCCACTCCTTCCGATGAATGGAGTCACTCAGAGTAATCAGTCAGGGCAGCTGGCAGAGGGAAATGGAATTGGATTGCTTCATGGGTCACATGGGGTCAAGAGCCGGGGTGTGGAGGTGGACACAGGGGACCAGGAAGTAGATACGTGTTGTGGGTCTGACAACAGCTTATCATTGGCTGTCATTATAACCACATGCATGCCAACATCAGATAGAGGAGGTAGCAAAGGCCTCTAGAACTGAAATCCTATGAAATGGCAATTAAGAAAGCGACGTCCACATAAAATGGACAATGGACAAAACGTCAGGGTTTTTTACAAGTGAGGTCATGTCTGTCTACGGGTTTAAAAAGGCCTCCCTGAAAGTATCCTTAAATGAATGGCTCATTCCATAATGATTCTTGTTACTCCAAGTTTGTTGCGTAGCAACGACAAGCAGAATGGTCACAGCTTCAACGACAAGCAGAATGGTCACAGCTTCCAGGAAGACGTGACATGAGATATTCTTATATAAGACAAAGGGAAGGGAAGGAGAAAAACATCTCAGTCTATTGTATTTATGGGGTGTGCTTCTATACAATTATGAGTATGACTAATGGTACTAACTACTGTTATTCTGCCTTATACCATTGTTGCTGAGATTGATGAAGGCACTGTCTGAACTGGTTAAGGAGTGGTGACGCATCTCTCTCACTTGTCACACAGAGGACGAGAGGAAAGTAAATGACCCAGAGACGTTCACCAGTGTTACAGCTCTAGTCCTGTACAACTGCAGGTGTCACACTGATCCACAGTCTCGTCACTCTTATGTGACTAAATTCACACTCATGCTGTAGAATAGATTGAGCGGCACCCAGGGGTGGACTGTAACTCAGTAAATGTATTACTTGCGCAAGAGCGCACAAGTACTGTGGTCGGCTCCGTATGTATGGTATGTAGGCCTGTCCTCGGTGGTCTCTAATTGGCTGTTGATGGTGACGTAATTAAGATATGTTTCAATGTTGGGTGGGTAAAAGGTATACTGCGATCAGTGCACTGCGATCGTACTGCGGTCGGCTGGGTATGTTGGCGTGTCCTCGGTGGTCCCTTATTGGTTTTTGTTGTTGACGTAATATGTTTCAATGTTGGGAGGGTAAACGGTACTGCGATCGGCTTGGCAAGTATGTTGGTGTCAGCTGGGTATGTATGGGACATATGGGACCACCATTCTTGATGACGTAACTACGTTTGGTGATCGGCTATATATATGTACATATATGTATGTATGACGGGGTAAGAATGGTGATCCCTTAGGCTTATTGGCTGTTGATGGTGACTAAACTATGTTTCTAGGTTGTTAATGGTATAAGGTCAATAACGGGTCTAAAGGATTTAGAACAGCAGTTGTAAATTGTAATAGATATTAGTTAGTAGCAGTACTTGCGCGCTCTGCTTGCGCACAAGTAGGCCAAGGTATCAGTCAAAAAGGAGAAATCAAAGAGGAAGGACGGGTGGGGAGGGATCAACATATGGAATGTCAGAACAGGTCAGCTCCATATATGGAGATCTAAGGGTTTGAGGTCAGATGTAGAGTTGCTGGCCAGCGCCATATATTCAGATCTTCTCCATGTATGGCTATCCAGAGTTTGATGAGGTCAGTATTGTGGTCTTCATATATGGAGACGGCCATATATGGAGTGTGTCACGAGGCGTGATGGACTGACGGCCATATATGGTGGCGTGACCGGCGGGACTGACAGGTTATGCAGCTTTTCATATTAATCTGCGACCTACGGTCACAATTAAGCCAAGCCAGAGCCCATAGACATATTAGACACTCTCACTACATCCCTTAGCCTGGAGGATCGAATGATCTGTGATTAACTAGTTAGCTGTTAGGCCAACCAAGCATATAGTATACATAGCTTGTATAGCGACGATTGCTATGCGATTGGCTAGTTCAGTCCAACCGGCAGACCAATGCCGGAACTTCACTCAGTGAACTTCATCACTCAAGTGTAAAGCTTCAGTGTTGTGGATTCCTGGATGACAGCAGATGGATAGTTCATTAACTCTTTAGAAGGCATGCCAGCTAAAAACTATGAATTTTTAACCAAAATATATTTTTTTATAATTTATTGAAAGTATCAGTCAGGTTGATGGGGATGTTCTTGTTGTGAAAATAAGATATTCATTTATGTCATGATGGTTAGCTATACTACAGTAGGCCTACATCATATTTAGACAGCATGTGACTGTTGCAATTTCCTAAATCTCAGGATTTAGGGTGGATTACTCGACTCGACCTATAAAATGGTGGATGTATAAGCATTTATTGGTAAAAGGAATCATACAGCCTCTCGCTCTGTAATTCTAGGCAAATGGATCATTTAGCTAGAAGTTGAATTCTCACTGAGTAGTCAGTGTCAGAGTGGAGTGGGAGCTGAAATTAATCTCACAGCAGGACAGTTATGCTTACCTTGTTTCTGATTTATGACGCAATTTATACTGGTCTGTCGGGTTCCACACAGCCACAAATGCCTGCAGAAACATGCCAAGTTCCCACTGAAAATTAATTCCATTAGGATGAGTCATTCAGGAGTGTTTGACTGGTACGATTCCCATTGTATCTCAATGTGAGTCAGTGGATAACAACTGAGTAACAGACATAGACAAAAGCTTTGCAGAGCATGCAATCTCTCTAGTATTTATTTGGAGCATATTGATGGGGTGCACATTTAGTATCAAGCTCTTTGCTTTCTTTCACAGATATTGATTTTATTTATTCTGCTTGTTCTATGTCAATATTCTATTCTTGATTTAGAAATACTGTCTTGTAGTCCGGCAGGAAACAGCCTTCTTTTGTTAAAGTGGGAAATTTGGTATATGGTATTTTTATTGGCCTAAAATTGTCTATATACATAGATTCATGATTCCACTTGCTGACCGGCTGTCAGCATTGAGCAATTTTTTATAGGGGTTTATGTGTGACCATACATTGATATAAGGGACATTTTTCATTATGCTTTAACTAGCATGTGACATGTCAAACTAGGGAGTTTTTATGATTCTGAATCCATTCCAAGCATTAGTTTTGCACAGAAAACACTCCTTGGGCTAAAAACAGCCTATGTTCTTTTCATGTCCAGCCATCACTGGTTCAATTTCTGGAAAGTCTGTGTACAGATAAGTGAGAAGGGGGGTGCAATCAATCAACCAACCGCTATTGATACTTACTGTAGGAGCACATTGATTGAGGTATGAAACCTTATTTACAATGGTGTTGAGTTACCAATAAATAGGAAAAAAACATCATCACACATCACAACACAAATTATTCAAAACTAAACGGTCACAGGAAACTAGTACTCATTACATCCAGCAGAATAGACAGGGAAACAGTGTTAATTTAGTTGACTATAAGAATAAGACAAAAAGACTACAAGACTAAGGTTTTTGATATTCCGTCGACTAATAGGCTACTAGACTAAGACTAAACAATTTCAGATGACTGAATAGAACTAAAACTAAATGGTGTGTTCAATAGACGACTACATCAGAATTTCCTGTAAAAATGAACACTGACTTAGGGCTATATACTGTATTGCACCACCACTTAACGATCCATCCTATCTACAAGCTCAACAACGTGTCGATGTAGATCATAGTTGAACTATTTTAAAATGTTTTTTAAAATAGTATTTAAAATGGCATATAAATAGGGATATTGGTAAGGGGTGGCACAAGATAGGGCCCAAAGGCTAAAAGACTAAGGTTTTTGAGAGGTGCCTCCGCTCCATACGGAGCTATGTTCGTCCCTATGTATGTACAGTACTGTATGTGTACGTGCCCCCATACGCGTCCCAGCACAAAGCTGCAACACAGGCCACCCCCCTGGGCATGTTCCTGGGGGTCTGGATGTTGCGGGGACCCCCCGGGGACCCTCACATGTATATTATGTATGTGTACACGTCCCCGTACGCACCCCAGCACGGAAAGCTGCAACACGATAACTCTGTTATCTAACAACTGCGTTCCTGGGGTCTGGATGTTGCGGGATGCTACAATGCTTGTATAATTTAAGTACAATAAATTGGAAATAACATAGAATAAAACAAATGTATAAAACCAGTAACCACGCATCCGCCTGGGTAACGGCAGTCGGCAGACTGCTGGGCGAGTGCTGGCGTCTGGCATGGGGGGGTCAGATCAACATATGGAATGAATTCTGTACTGGCCAGATCAACATATGGTATGTCAGAACAGGAAGGACGGGTGGGGGATGATCAACATAATATGGAATGTCAGAACAGGTCAGCTCCATATATGGATTTGGATAAGGGTTTGAGGTCAGATGTAGAGTTGCTGGCCGGCTCCATATATGCAGATATGGAGATCTAAGGGTCTCCATGATGTCATGAGATGTCACGAGGCTTGACCATATATAGAGGTGTGATGTCACGAGGCGTGACCATATATGGAGACATGATGTCACGAGGCGTGACCATAGGCGTGGGTGACTAACTAACAGGCGGACGGACGGGAGATGCAGGTTTTCATAGTAAATGCGACCTACTACTAATAACTATAGAAACAAAAACATCACAATACTGGAAGATTTTTACATACTATTTATGTTTATACCTAAACTCAGACAGAAGTCTTATGTTATAGGTTGGAAATGGTGAATAGAAATATAATTCAATAGAAACCTTCACCAAGTGCTCCGGGGTGCAAATCCAAAGAGAAGTAGCACTTTGTTGTTCCATTTTGCATGATGAACCCAACTGCTTCTCTGAGGGAGCGATGCCACCTGCCATTCAAACTAGATCAAACCCAGAGGATTCATAACTACATCTGGAACACACGGTGATAGATGTAAAAATATCTGCATACAGTATATGCATGTTAAAAAAAGAAGAAAAAACTAAAAAAAGAAACAGAAATTCCAGGGTTTCTCCCCTGTTACCGGCACTGCACACTGCAGTCTAATGAGCATGCATACAGAATGGGGAAACTTCACAAACACTGGTTCTATGTTTCTGGTTTTAAATTCTGTGTCACTTGTAGTTGTGTAAGAAAAATAAACTTCTGCTGCACATAGTGAGCATTTGTTCTATAAGGCTGTATAAGAATAAGGTTCTACCAGGTTCATGGAAATAATTAGCAGGTGTATTTGCAGCCAGGGATGCAGCAGAGATATCAACATGCAGTTTATTCTGATTGTCCTCCCTTTTCTTAAGTCTTAAGGAAAGAGAGTAAAAATACAATGTTTCAAGGTTAAATTCATGCCTAGTTAAATTTGTGTTGACTTGTCGCCAATATGATAAGGAGTGGCATCTGTCTCTATCTAATTTGCATATTAATTAGCAAATTAGCCAATTCTGCAAAAATGTAGGAAACAACGCAATCTTTCCTCTTGGAAATGTGTGCATGAATGTACAGTAGTACAGTACTGTATGTTTGTGTGCGTAGAACACGTGAGTTTGTGGTATTACAAATGAGTAACATAACATATTGGTTTTCACTGCTATATTTCTGTTCATGAAATTGGTTAAATTAAGTTTATTATTCGGCAGCAATCTTTATAAGTCAGGATAAGTGCATCACAAGCAAGAAGTCATGAATGTGGTTTGGACAACAAAAAGGGGATTCGACATTTGATGATTTGCTTGTTTTCCCATGTGGGAAACCCAGCTTTTAATCCTAGTGATCAGTGGAGTTTCTGGCCCGTTCTGGCACCCTAGACATGGACAAAACATGCTGTACTGTTAAAGTGGGAGAGTGCTCAGTCCTTGTCCCTTTGTATTCTATATAGCTTTTATTGAGATGGTATTTGTTTCATATAGCCTTAAATGACAGAATTGGTATTATGCTCTGATCTCCTAAAATCAAACTGGGGACTTGATCAGAGCACCCTAACCACTCGTCTGTAATGTCGCCCTGTTCCCTTGTGTTTTATTTTATTTTATTGTGATGGTAGGAGAGCATTTGGAGAATGCACTGTTATTATTAGTATAATTATCTCCATGGCTACCTCTTGTAGTTTTGTCCATTTCTTCTTTCTAAACTGCACTTTTCATTAAAGCCATCATGAAAACCAGAGACAGACAGATGCTTTAAAAAATAACCATAACAAACATCTCTATAGTTTTTTTCCCCTTTCTTCCTCATATTTCCTGTTCTTTCTAAACCTTGCTATTATTTATAGTCTATTGAAAATTGTGATTTGTGTCTATTCAGCAAAATCATTTCCTACAAACCAAATACACTGTACATGGACTAGGACTAGTGGCGATTTCCTTTGGCTTATTTTGGAGCTGCCCTTTTAGACTTTTGATTGATTGATTGAAGTAGGCCTATTTAGTAACAGTTAGCAGAATTGGTACATTTCACATGAAACACAACTCAATACAAAGACCGTTACTGTAGGTAACGGTAGGTTACAGACGTACACAGAGAGACTTTATAGAGCATTTATATATAATAATAATGTTTATGTTGCTACAGTACATGTACAGCAACAACTACATGAGACACAGAGGTAGCTTCCGGATTGAAAGGTATAACAACGTATAGGTTGCAACAGGTCTAAATGGGTTAACCTTTTGAATGGTCAACAATAAGCCGTTAACATTGTACATTACATATCATTTGTTTCCCCTAATTTGCATTTGGTGTAAACATTGAAATAGTAGCTGTATCATGGTTTAAGTCATTTTACTGGTAGTTAGTTTTCTTTTTCTTTGTCAGATTTGTAATGCTCCCTATCAATGATGTCAGAGATACATACATATATAGACAGCTGTTGTGTGTGTGTTTTCATGTGTTTTCAAAGAGTTTGGCCGGTAGATCTAAATAATATTTTTGTAATTTATTAGTATATTTAGCTGCCGTGTTCAGAACACTACAAATCTAACACTACAAAAACCAGCATGGATTGGATAAAGAAGAAAAGTGCTTGCCTTTCACAGTATATAGGTTGTAACTTACAACAGAAGAAAGAAGCACTGCATGGTTCTAATCTACTGGCTCACACGGCAGGTGTTCTTTAGTGGAACAGGTAGATATACATAATACAAAGTCTAGGAAGTCACTTGCTTGATCTATAATCCCCCAGTGATGCAGAGTTTGCAGACAACCAAGGAAAAAAACTTGAGGGCTTCCAGTGAACAAATATGAATTTTATTCTTTGATCATTTTGTTTGCCTTGCTTAAAAATATATACATTTTATTTATTTTACACTGGAGTTACTGTAGTTCAAGTAGGCCTTCCTGGATTTAGTTTTATAGGTGTTCTGTCCACATTATTTGCCAATATAGAAAATTATTATTATTACTATTATTATTATTATTAGTATTACTTTCTAGTCAGGCACAGTCCTGAAAATTATTTTCTAATCTTTATTTCATACAGAAGGATGGTCTTCCTGCTAGGACTGTCATACCTCCAACATTGCCCATGGTGGACTATACATGGCAGTGGCGTCTTCCCTGAGCCAGGCCTACTGTTCCTGATGGTACAAATGGAACCAAATGTATACTTACGGGTTCGTTTGGTTCTACTTGTACTCTCAGTCACACTTATGGGGGTCCTTGAAATTTAAGTGTTTCAGACCAGGGAAGAAAATAACACCTGTGTGAAGTGAGGGGCGCTCTTATCATTATACATCATATCTTCATATCATGAACAACTGAATTTATATGATTGGTTGGTTAAATTTACGTCATATTTGGCGGACATTTGACCTAATTTCTCCTTTCATTGTCAATGGCAAATGTGAGACGTGTGGGGACAAGATTTAGCAGACATTTGACCTAATTTCTCCTTTCACTGTCAATAGCAAATATTGAGATGTGTGGGGACAAAAGCTATATATAGGAGGGGCTTTAGCGCCCCTCAAAAAGAAGAGGGGAAACTACAGTGCCTCGGGGGCAATGAAGTATATGAAGATTCAAATGGTTAATGAGGCAGACCAAGCCATGTGATCTCCATAGATAAGTGAAGCAACATACAGAGAGGTGCAGAGAACTCCAATTAAATATACTTCATACTTTTTAGATTAAAACAAAACCTTTTTAAAGCTCTATATTTTTATAGTATTCATTGCTATAGAGCAGTGTGGATCGGGATCCATTTTTGTGGGTCGTGACGAGTAAATAGCACCTTTTTGTTGTATTTTTCATAAGAATTTTAGAAACCTCAAACAATGAACAAAAATAATAATCATTTAGTCAGACTTAAAATCGCAAATTGGCTATTGTAACTACGTTTGGGTACACCTGGGAAACACCAGATTGATCTTTGGGGTGAAAGAGTGTTTGTTCAATAACACTTCAACTATTCCAGTTCCAGGTTTGTCTGCTAATTTCTTTGTGTCATCACATCCAATTTCACTTTATCCTATCCTGTATGAGTTCTCTCTCCAGATTAGATAAAAGTAATTGATATCCTCCTGACCGGAATGCATTTTCTGTTTACTATAGGCCTACAAATATTCTGCTGAAATCAAATCGTAGGTGAAGAAAGTGATCCAGGAGAAAGCCATGGGAATTCATGTGGAATGAGGATCTTGGCTCTGTCCTTCCAACATGGGCTGGCTGGCAGGAGTATGTACATGCAGGTCTGCCCATACTCAGCAAGGTAAGAAGCATACACATGCCAGACCTTGACTCAGTCATGGACGTCAAAAGAATCTTTAGACATTTTAAGAAGAAGAATGACAAACTTCTGAGTCTGTAGGACGTTCCCTTTGCTTTTGTGCAGGACACATACAAATTCTCACAGTGCCGAGATTTTTGGATGCATCCCAGTTCTATTGTTTTCTATGGCAGACTTTGCATAATTATGTAAAATTTACAGACAAGAATGGCTGAGAATAAGGCAGCAAAAATATCAACAGGGAATACTGTGCTCAGGACTACAGTAGGTGCATTCCACAAAACACAAAGCAATGCAAAGCACTGGTTGTGCACACTAAAAGACAACTAATGCATGCAGCATGAGGAACAATAATAGAGATTCAGCATCCGTAAATGAAATGACAAAATGTTGTTTCTTTGTACTGTTAGAGAATAAAGAGTTTAAACTATTTATAGTGGGGTTTTTTTTTTTTTTTTTTTAAACCAATCTTAGATCTTGAAAAACTTAGATCTCACATATATGCTTAAGACCATCTATTTTGGCATTTGTATGCCTTGTGTCAGATAGGTCAGTGCTAACCTCGCCTCACCAGGCTTTCCACCGCCTCGGAGGAAAGCCTGGTCTCTGTTTCAAAAGTCTGTATGATCCGAGCTGGGGCCGGATGATGTGGTTACGTCATGTTGTAGTATTGTTTTGTAGTCGCCAGACAGGATGAACAGGCGGCGACAACTTCCTTTTCCCTCTCAATAAAAGCTCTCGCTTACGAGAGCTTTTATTGCTTTTATTCAAACAGGAAGCAACAAACAGCTTCCTGTTTGTTGTAGGCAAACCATTGCCTACAACATGACGTAAGCATATCATCCGGCTCCAGCCCGGATCATATACCGAAATGAAATGGTGCCCAGGCTAGGTCAGTGCAGAGAGACAAGAAACCAAGGACAGAGAGAGAGGAGAAGCATGCGAGACAAGACAGGGTGGATTTGATCCTGGCTGACAAGGAGCATATGGTCTGTGTGCTAACTGGCTGACACCAGGCATCCCACTGATCAGATCTTATGTTGAAGTAGAAGTTGTGCATAACCACAGGTCATTTGACTATCCTAATCATTTACAATAAGGAAATACCCAGAGTTCTAATTTCACAAGGCCTATTTCAAAATGGAATCAATTTCAGGGCAATTACAGGGAAAGATTATTTAACACTACTTTTTATGCAAAGAGCATTATGCATCAAACACAAAAGAAATGTAAAAGTCCTCCCTTGTATATTACACCATGTCAAATAGAATAGTTGCTCTAGGAAACCATTACATATACATACACTGTAATTGAGGTGTATTCAAAATCTTGGCAGTGAAAATACATGATACTAAATATAATCAATGTGTGAATATTGGACTTTGCCATATAATTTTAAACACCTTTAGTGGGCCAGATCTCACTTGCCCCTGACAGTATAGAATTTTGCTGATGATCAGACGACTAACCACACACGCACGCACGCACGTCTAGACCAGTGGTTCTCAAACTTTTTCCTTGTGGATCCTCCTCAAGGACCACTTTGAGAAACAATACTCGTAGCTACAGTTTTTACAAGTCTTTTTTTGCAGGCTTTTATGTAATCTCTGGCTGATTATTGAAACTTGTAAAACTTAGTTCAGAAAGCTGAAGCTATAGAACAAAGGAAAGAGAGCATATTCCTCATAAGCTGCTTTGTCTGTTTGTTAACATGGAAACACAAGTGCATAGAATAACTGGAAAGGTGGACAGTGGTCCCTATATTACATTATTGCATTTTGGGGTTAATTGGGTGAAGGTCAAACGTCACAAAACATTTTCTAAATCACCTAAATAAATGATCAGAGCAATCTTTCACTCATGCAATTGAAACATGCATTTTAACGTACAGTATATTACAGTGCATTATGGGCAGAGTGCAGACTAGATCAAGGAAGCAAGAGACTTCTGGATTTATGTACTGACCAGGGCCTTGAGAAAATGTCTGGCCGATGTTGTTGCCTGGCGACTGCAGCACTGTAGCACACCTCAGGAACAAGTCACAGAGCTATGATCATATCTGGCCTTGTTTGTATTCCAATGCAACAACTTCCACTGCAATCATTGTCATCAACCCTTTGAAAACGTTTATTTTGAAATTGGTCGTTTTCAGGCTGTTATTTGGAAGACACAAGGACACACTGTTTTGTTTTGAGTCCCAATAGACACCCTAAAGCGCTGGAGCATGAAAATATATGAACTCTTACCTCTTTCTATCATGTTTCATACATTTTGGTGCATTTGTGATGTTGACAATTTGACGTTATAGTAAGTATTTTGTAACCGCATCCTATGCACCATCATTAGGGCATACCAGTATCTTTTTTTTTTTTAAACAAATCATATATATATATATATATACTGTATATATATATACACACACACACACACACACACAGACACACACACACACACACACACACACACACACACACACACACACACACACACACACACACACACACACACACACACACACACACACACACTATATCAGGTTGCTAGTCATACTATCTGGAGAGAGTACCAATTTTATCGGCTTCATTTCCTGGAACTGTTCCTGTTCCAAATTTGTCTGCTCACATCTTTGTGAGGTCCGATTTCATGTGTTTTCTGCTGTATCCTTTAGGGGTCTTTATTGGATAAAATTGGTATCCCAACCTGAAAATGCATTTTCTGTTTACTACAGAGCTGGAGATAATAATATTTGCAGTCAGTGTATCAATACGATGAGAGAGTACGATGATATACTGATTTTTTTTTTTATCCTCAGTGTATATCTTTTAACGGACAGTTACACAAACTCTCATCTGGCAGACGCCCAGGACAACACTGTCTATTGATCTGAAACAGTTTTATGGATTTGTTATGAGAGGAGAGAGTGAATATATTTTCCCGCTTGGACTTACCCAGCCTTCTGTTAACAAACTATCCTCTGAAAGTTCTAGTATACTTTTGTCGATTTCCTCCCGCCTATAACTTTAAAAGTTGTTGTATGGTTAAGTTGTTGTATACTTACACAGGCAGTAGTGGCATTTTGTTTTGTTTTTTTATTTCAAAAGGTTACAGTTACATTGCCCTCCATGACTAGATGAGTCAAAAATTCCCAACATTTTGGCTATCCAGCCTTCGTCAGTGTCTGAAGAAGGCTTGATTTCAAACATTCATACTGGTGGCCCAAAGAGAGAGATTATAACTAGAATAAGTGCCATTCTGGGCACAGGTCTCCACCAGGAGGATAGGAGTGTGTGTGATGTTAGGCAAAATGTTTAGGAGTATATAAACATGTTTTTTTGTTTGTTTGTTTGTCTTCATTTTGTAGAGGATAGAATTCGGCATAAAATGGTAAATGGTAAATGGTGCATTTATATAGCGCCTTTATTAAAAATCTGCCTCATGGTGGCGCTATAACCGGCAGATGTGGAGGGATACAGGGAAAATGTTTTCCCATGGCCTCTAGGGAGCATACATAAGTTGCATACAGATCAATGCAGTTATAGGTAAAACAGGAATTGCCCTGTTATAGCGCCACCATGAGGCTGATTTGGAAGAAAATAAGTGTCATGTCGTCCTCGGCCTAGTGGAAAAGTGCGTTTATAATTTCACGGAAATTTCACACTGTGTTTGTGATTTGTGGCATTTTGTTTGAAACGGACCAATCATGTGAGCTTTGGAAGCCAATCTTAGCCAATCAGGATGGAAGATGGGAAATAGTGCAGATCCGTGTTTATCATTTGACTATGCAGATAGTGTATACCGAATTGTGTGATGTATGGATAAAATGTGTACGAGTAATATACAGAAATGTGTTTTGCCTAAATCGGCCTCATGTTGGCGCTATAACATGCCGTTGAGGAATATTTGGGGCAGAGGTTCGTTGTTGGCAGCCAGGGAGTGTGTGTGCAAAGTTTGGCATGGTTTTGCTAATGTTCCCTGATTTTGCTTAGCATGCTGCTTCGACAAAATTCAGAGAACATCTCTCAAAGCGGAGCCTTTAATGCCAAGTTTAACTGTATTCCATTTATTGCAATAAATGGTTAATCTACTTTGACGTGAGTGTTTCCGTCTGAACTGGCTGTCTTTAAATATAATTCTATGGTTTGGATCAATTCCTTAAACTGTAATCTTTAAGCTAGTCCACACAGTCTCTCACTTATCTCCCACAGCTTCTTAGCCTCAGCATCATCCCTGGCTCTACGAAAGACATCTTTGACTGCACAGTCACAGAAGTAGCGTCCGCTGAGATGTTCGATACCCTCCTGGAGTGCACAGTGCAGGGTGGTCTGGGTGCCCTGAATTGGGGTCTTGAAGAAAAGGCTCATCATAGGCTTGATAACTATCATAGCCAATATGCTGGTGTCGTGGCGGGCAATGTCAGTTTTGATTCCACCTAAAAAGGAATGAGAGCTATGTTAATAATAACCTAAAGCAAGTAGGGTTTCTGTTTTGAGCTAGCTTCCTGAACTAGTGATTGGGCTGTTGTCAAGTGTTGTTATTCCTGATGCCTGGTAAGTAGCCTTGCCGAGCCATGAGGCTCATAGGGCAGGAGCCTATCTCCTGTTTCTGTAGCGTGAGGCAGCTTGATGTACAAGTACACCCCCTAGACATGACGCTAGTATGTCACAGGGACCCAATCCAACCCTTGATGCTGAGTGTCAAGCAGGGAGGCATTGGGTCCCATTTTTACAGTCTTTGGTATGATGCCTGGTAGGTGCAGGATAAATCTGATCATGGGGGATTGAGATTACCTGACACATAGCGGAAGTAAGCCACAATTACTCAGTCGTTCCCAAACTGGGGGTCGAGACCCCCAGGAGGGCCCCCAATACATTTTTGGGGGTCCCCAAATGAGCATAATGTGCAACATTGTTTTCTCGCTACGGTATATTGGTAAGTGTATACTATCTAGTATCTGCACATTTCTAACGTGACAAGCTTGTGGCTATTTTCACAATATTTATCTGTGGAACCGAGTCAAACTGGGCGGTCCCCATTCCAAATATGATTCTTTTTGGGGGTCACGGCCTGAAAGGTTTGGGAAACTTTGACCTAGATAACACGAAGGAAAATTCCATCATATCCTGTGTATTTAAATGGATCTTATATTGTAGCTAGGTCAGCTCTCCCTCTGAGGGGCCCTCAGTCTTTCAGCAGATAAGACAGAGAGCTGACCTACAGTACAGTATAAAGTTCATGGCCGAGACCTTTTGTCCACCTCAGAGAGGGCATCATGGATGAAAATAGACATTTTACCATACTCATTGCTTTCAGGGTGAAACTGCAAATAGCAAATTAAACTGCAGCGCAATATGCTTTTTTTGTATATGGCATTATCATCCGTTTAACATATAATGTTGGGAATATAAATATACCACACATTAATATGTTATATGTTGTACTTGTCATATTACTTTAAGTTAGTAGAATACATTTCATACATAGGTAGCATAATGTTTAATTGACCTGGGTGGAGGCTGTAGCAGGTGACCTCTGTGCCCTGTAGTTTGTTAGCCAACTCGTGGGTGAAGAGGAGATTACATAGCTTGCTGTGGCTGTATAGCTTAAATGTGGATATCCAAGAACTGCCTTCCTCACCAAGAGCCTTGTGAGTGTTCAGATAAGAGAAATCAATCCTGCCCATGTTGTGGGCTTCAGATGCCACGTTGACCACCCGACTGGGACCACACTCCTTCAGCCGCTCCAATAGCAGGTTGGTGAGGAGGAAGTGACCAATATGGTTGACACCCAACATCATCCCCAGGCTGTCCTCTGTTTTACCCTGCATGAAGATCCCTAGAGACCGGAGGAATGTTAGACCAGTCGCTAATTCTCAATTTTTTTCACATCAAGAACATCCACATTAATGTGACAGTGACCCCAAGACCAGATTTCTGTTGTTAAATTGTTACAAACATTTTTTTTAAGATGTTTTGTTCTGGTCCTGTATTACATTTTAAGTAGTTCAGTTCAGTAGTGGGGGTCTGAGGGCCACGCTTTAAAAATGAATTAATCCTCAAAACTAGTGTAAATTGTTGACCTATTTCTATCCATGGCCCATAGCACTTACCCTACACCCTTAGATAGCATTTCTGTAGACTTAGATAGCATTTGATACAGACTTATAGCATGTTATGTAGACAGCACTAGAATTGCATTGTATATAGTCATAGCACGCCATAGTACATATGTATAGCATAGTAGTATATGTATATATATATATATATATATATATATATATATATATATATATATATATATATATATATATATATATATATATACACATATATTTATAGTTTATATGTATAGTTTCATTATATAGATATTCCACTGTTACTTTCTTAGCTTACGCATGTTTCATGATAAATGCTTTTATGTGATGTATTCCCATGCTTTTGTTCTTGCTTAATGTAAGTCGCTCTGGATTAAGAGCGTCTGCTAAATGCCTAAATTGTAAATTGTAAATTGTATCGACGTAGCGTAACTTTCGTTCAACTTTGATCCCTCTGTCACATTGGAATTTTATTTGTGGGAGGGGTCGAAGTTGAACAAAGGTTGCATTATATGGTAGAAAATCTAGAAATAGGTTAACAATACAAATGGCACTAGTTTTGTTAGCTTTAAAGGTAGTGTAAGTGATTTTCTTTGGTTAAAATAAGTGTTAAAAAGTGTGATATAGTACTTATTGCTATAGAGTGTTTGTTCAGTAACAGGAGTCTCCATGTCTCTCCAGTTTTTTATTAAACAGAAAATGCATTTTCAGAAAAGTCAGCAGCATTAAACATAAACCCACATTCATCATCAGTTATTACTATTTAGCAAAAACTGTTTGTATTTTTTTATGTTTATTGAATTATCACCTGCATTGTTGATAAGCAGGTCCAGTCTGGGCTCAGTCTTCAAGAAGGTTTCAGCAAAGGAGCGAACAGACTTCAAACTCCCCAGATCCAACTGCATGAACACCACATCATTGCTCCCACTCTCCTGCAGAAGACCATTATTCATTACAAAGTAGGCACAGCACAGACCGAAGAAACATGCAAAAGAGGCCCATCAGCTTCAGTGTTATTTTTATATTTACCTTTTTTATGTCAGCAAGGGCAGCTTCAACTCTCTGTTTGCTCCGACAAGCCAGAATGACCCTGGCCCCTCTCTTAGCCAGTTCCATGGCTGTAGTTTTCCCAATTCCAGTGTTGCTCCCTAATCAACAAATAATGCTTTATTACTCAGAAATATGTTCATTGATAAAGCAATAATTCTTACTGACATCATTCAGCAGAGTGGTTAATCTTTCAGCATAAATTAGTCAGCCGACGGACAGATCTTCCAGAAATTGAAAAGAGAAGTAGGCAGGGTTAACTCACCAGTCACAATCACTGTTTTTCCATGGAGTTTTGTATTGCTTTTGCATGTAGGCCCTTTGATGCAAGTATAGTAAATGATCACATAAGCAACCAACAACAATCCGGCAGCAAGTAAAAGTAATTCCATTTGGCTGACACTATTTTGCTTGTACAGTATGTGTGCCTCCCTTGTAGCCCCTGTAGTGTAGTACTTATCTGTTGTTGCACAACTTTAAACTTTGCTTCTTCTTTGCTGTTGGTAGCTGTTGGTAACTTCTTCAGTGCCATTACTCCCACCTACAGGAGTTTTGGTCTATCTTGAAAATGAGATTTGACCAACAACACCGACCACAAATCATCAGCACATATTTGTACAGGTTTCATAGATAAACACCTCCATGTAAAATGTGAAAAATATACCAAGGCACCATTGCAATTAAGCTTTTTAATTTATGGCATTAGTATGATTTATACTGACTCACGCCACGGACAGTAGCTATTGATGTCAGAAGTTAAACTCACAGCTTGTGTGTTTCAATATTTTTATTAAGCAGAAAGACATGGGCAAGGTCATGGACTTATGACACATGGACACAACATACGACACTTAACCCATTCTGGGCGGGAACCCCCTTCTGTAACAGTTTTTTCTTTCTTTCTCTATTAAAAACTTGGAGGTTTTCTGAGGGTTTAGATCAAGATCTATAAAACATTCATAAAATCAACCATAATCCCAAATGGCTTTACAGTACAATAACAGGACAAAAACAAAAAGTATATGCAAATCATGAAATACATATGCCAAAGGGGCATAAGGTCAGAAAGTATATACAAATCATAAGTACTATATTAGTTTCACACCAAATTGAGTATAGCCTATTAGACATCACAATATAGTTGCCACCATCATCTTTTAGATTACCGGTATGTAAATCTGACCCCTATACCTCCTCATTGGTATGTCATCTAACTGGCCTCCTCGGCCACTCCAATACACATAACATTTGCTTCGACGAATTTGGCCAGGTTGCCCCATAGGACACATGAGACTGATGAGAGCCTCTCCAATGGCATTAAGCGTAGCACTTTTTCAAACCATAATATAACACTAGGAGGGCTGTCATCTATCCATTTATGAAGGATTGACGGCTGAGCAGCATAGAGCAAGGCTCGTACTAGATGTTTGTTACTTTTAGTTAGTGTGGTAGTTATGTCTGCCCCTAAGATGTAGTGAATTGGATCTAATGGTATTCTAATTCCAATCAGTTTCAGAATTTCATCTGGAATAGATACCCAAAAGGGTCTGATTAGTGGGCATGTAAAACTCACAGCTTGATACAGTAGCTATGTTTGAATTACATTACATTACAATGTAATTACAATTACATATTATTATTATTATATTATATTGTTTATCAGTAAACACCAATAAATGAACTTATTTTCTTGAAATAGATTCTGATACTCGTGCCATGCCATTGATGCCACGGTATAGACAGCTTGAAATCAACAAGATAATACCAGTTTATATTATGAAATAAATGAATGGGGTGAAGTTGTAGACAGTAACAGGTAAATTTACTTTAGTACTGTATAATTAAAATAATAATACGTTAATAATAATAAATAGTATCTGTACTTTAGACCTACTTGAGTATTTTGGATACTATATTTCTTTTGAGTTTTGACACTTGACACTCACTACATTTCAAGGAAGGGGAAGAAAATAGGAAGTGGCTGTCGTCAGAGGGCGGGCCATAGGGGGCGGGCTAACATGAGAACGCATCCCGCTCTACTGTCGTGTGTCCACGCGTGATTTGTTCATAAAGTTTCGATCCTTTTTGTAGCGTAGCGTGCAAACATGGCGGACTACGATCTCACAACCAGGATCGCACATTTCTTGGACCGGCATTTAGTTTTTCCTCTTTTAGAATTTCTCTCTGTGAAAGAGGTACGCTTATTTCCGCTGTTATTTTTCATCGATTCACAATGCGTTGTTGGCTTTTCATCGTTATGGTCGCTCCCCAAGACGCGGTGTGATGGTTTGCATTGTATGTCACGCCATATTTGTTGGCTGTGCTAACCCATATGGTCCAACGTTGACCGGGTTCTATCATGTTCGCCGTTTACAATAACCCTACCTAACCTAGCCTTAGATTAAAGACTCGTAGATGTATTTGATCGATTTAGACGTTTTTATATCTACGAAATGAAAAGTCGGGACTATAAAATACCTCCGATGGTCTTGATCCAAGGCTAACGCTAACCCTAGTAAGAACACAGAAGCCGGGGATGACCCCCCTTATGACAACATCCTGTGGTAAAACGTTTCGTCGGTATGAAGGAATATGATTAATATCTATTTATTTAGATAGTTAGTCTAAATATTATGGCTTATGCCAGCTCTGGTCCATAGCACTAATGCTAGCTCAGTAGTTCTGGTCCTAGCCCCATATGTTCCCTCTCCCGTAGGGTCCTAGCTCTGGTCCATATAGGTTTACATTATGGCAAGAGCTATGGACCAGAGCTAGGCGAAGTAACCGCTAGGGGTACTTGAGTACTCCAGTTGGTACCTAGCTCAATTAGACCAAATGGACCCTTATGGGTCTGTAACTCTCTGAGAGTGTCCATTTGGTTCCTTAACAGTGGTTCCAACTTCCAAACTGGTTTTACAATGTAAATTCGGGTACCAGAGATAAAAATTCCATTAAATCGGGAATCCGTAGCATAATGCGTGTGAAACTGGGGCTCCATGAAATTAATGTTTCTGAATCACTGCTAGAGCCGTAAAAATCCTCCCTTATCGGGTTCACTGGCATATGTTTTCAAATGGGGGGTCTGTGGCCTAATAAATGTTGATTTGGGGGTCCTTGACACGAAAAAGTTTCGGAACCACTGCGCTAGACACCGACCATTGACAGCCCATACATCCAGGAACTTCCTATCTGAGACTGATTGTTTTAAACTATGTCAAACTCACAAACATTGCAGCTGGACTAAAAGCCAGAATTATCCTCTCTTTATCTGCAGTGTTCGTTTAATAAAACCTTTGACATACTACTTATAGAGACTACTTATATGATCATATCTATTACAGATCTATAATGAGCAGGAACTTCTTCAGGGAAAGCTGGAGCTCCTCAGCGAAACCAACATGGTGGATTTTGCCATGGATGTGTACAAACACCTGTACCCAGAAAAGGAGATCCCAGGCAGTAAGTTATCCATCTATCTACTATATTTCTATACAAATGTTTTTGTATTGTACTCTCTCTAAGTTAAATAAACTCTGAGGATTCTAAGGTGTATTTTGTGGTTCCAGTATAGTTTAGTTAAGTGAGTTTGAATTTTCTTTAATCTTTGGGACCCCATTCTACACTGTAAAAATCCTCTGCTTATTACTCTGAGAGTGTACAAATGGAACCAAATGGCATTTTGTACACTCCCGGAGTGACAGACCCGTAAAGGTCCAATTGGACCTCTGGTATTCCCCGGACCAGATACAGTAATTCGAATCAGTGATTGAACCAACCTCTTTTCAGCCCTGAAAGAAAAAAGGACCACTGTGGTTGCTCAGCTGAAGCAGCTCCAGTCAGAGACAGAGCCCATCGTTAAGATGTTTGAAGATCCAGAGACTACTCGACAGATGCAGTCCACAAGGTCAGACCAAACTGGAACATGGGCTGGTCAAGTTTAACTTATTGATCAAGTACTTTTAAAATATATTCATATTTATTTTTACTATAAAAACTCAAAAAGTGACTAGTAATTTCCGGACTATAAGCCGCTACTTTTTTCCCATGCTTTGAACCCTGCAGCCTATACAACGGTGCGGCTAATCTATGGATTTTTACAGCTAACGGCCCCTAGGGGACCTTCTAAATCTATCTCTATGGCCGGCTATGGCCTCTATGCAGCTTATAGTCCAGTGCGGCTTGTATATGTACACATTTGTTTTTTTCCCTAAATTTAGCTGGTGCGGCTTATATTCAGGTGCGCTTTATAGTCCGGACATTACGGTAAATCAAATGCATAAGGGGAAGTGACACACTTAACAGTTTCTCACAGTTCCCTCTTTTGCCTTCTGCCTACTTACATCTGACAAGCTACACACACACACACACACACACACACACACACAGTTTGTGGCACAACATACACATGCAAACGTTTGTGACAGTTTTTGCATCAAATTATTTGTTTTTTCCTCCTCAGAGATGGCAGGATGCTGTTTGACTATCTGTCTGAGAAACACAGTGTAAGTTCTGCAAAATTAAGCTGCTGTATAGGATATTAATACTAGTGTGTGCATTCACTGCATTGTGCAAAAACATCATAACATTGTGTTCCATACTGTAGTTCCGCCAAGAGTACCTGGATACTCTCTACAGGTATGCCAAGTTCCAGTATGAGTGTGGTAACTACTCTGGTGCAGCAGAGTACCTCTACTTCTTCCGCGTGCTGGTAAGTTTAATCGTAAATAAAAGGATACAGAAAGCTCTATCAGGGCTCGAAATAGCGACCATTTTGGTCGCAAATGCGCCTGAATTTTAATCTGTGCGATCTCAAAATATAACTGGGCGCACCAGTGCTACTGCATATAATTACTGTAGTGCGACCAAAACGATCGCGACCGAAAGTGTCGCGGGCCGGTTCCCTCCCGCGAGATGATTTAAACTTGTAGAGCATAAAGATCTGAGCATGTAAAAAAAAAAAGTAAGTTCCTAGTCCATTCCTGTCCAGAGTTATGATTGTTTAAAGAAATATCTCCTTGGCTTCTTCTACTTCCTCTAACCTCCCGTCAGTCCGTGGACTGATTGGGTGATCAACATCAGCTGGACCTGAGGTCCTCAGCTGTGAGAGACAACAAAAGGGCTCAATTGAATGGAATGTGTGGAGTCACACACACACACATTTATGATGACGTTATGAAAATAACTTCTCATAAATATATACAGTAGGCCTATATATATATATATATATATATATATATATATATATATATATATATATATTATTATTTTTTTTTTTACTTCAATCAAAAAGCAGGCCTACATAAAACAAAGGGTTTTGTAGCCATTTACAAATTCAGAAATTATAGCAGAGACAGTATTTAGAATTTAATTATATTTTCAACTGGTTTATTGCCACAAAAATAGCATCTCATACCAACTGGCTTGTAGGCCAGTGGTTCCCAAAGTGGGGTCCGGGGATCCCTAGGGGTCCTCGGTTAAATGATAGTTAGGAACCAAATGGACCCTTATGGGTCTGAAACTCTGAGAGTGTACTACATACTATGGGTAAACTAATTTCACTGTACATTTGTACACTCAGTTAAATTAACTTTGATTTTATGGGTCCCAGAGATAGAAATGGGGAACGGTAGCCTAATTCAGGTCAAACTGGGGGTCCTTGAAATGTAAATAACTGAAAATCACTGCTAGAGCCGTAAAAATCTTCTCATATGGGGGTCCCTGGCATATATTTTCAAATGGGGGTCCGTGGGCTAATGAGTGTCAATTTGAGGGTGCTTGACATGAAAAATGTTGGGAACCACTGCTGTAGGCTACAAGTGTAATAATAATGAATGTAAAAAATCGATTACATATTGGTGCTCGTAAAATTTTGGTGGGTGCTCCTAATTTTTTTCTGGTGCTCCTTCATTCTGAATTTGGGAGCACCAGTGCTACCAAGTAAAAAAGTTAATTTCGAGCCCTGTCTATGTAGACCTGTTTTGCCATGCCGGGCCCACCTAGAACAGTGTTTGTCTCCATAATGCATGTATGTATGTATTCAAAGTGCATGCTTTCAAGTACATGCATGTTAGATGTTTGAACTGTCCAATTGTTCACCATCATCAATAGCAAGATATTTGAATGTATTGTTTTGACGAAGATTGACTTGGTATGTTGCTCTTACCTCAGGTTCCCTCAACAGACAGGAATGCCCTGAGCTCCCTATGGGGCAAACTTGCTTCTGAAATACTGATGCAGAACTGGGATGCAGCTATGGAGGACCTGACTCGCCTCAGGGAGACTATTGACAACAATGTAAGCTATTTTTCTGTACAAAATGTAGTCTAATTCTTGAGTGGTTTTATTAATGTACTAATGTATAAATGTACCAGAGAGACAGAACAAGTCATAAGAAATATTGCACCACAAGAAAACATGGTATTAGAAAAAAAAACTTTCCAAGGGAGGGCATTAATCACCTGGAAGTATTCTAATAAAATAAATTAATATACAGTAAAGCAACATTAAATATTGTAAATTACTTACAGATCTTCTATTTAAATTCAACGCTTGTCTCAAGAGCGCCATTATAGTGTAAAACTCAGAAGTTAGCTTTTTGAACAATGGTTGTAATTATCAATCTTGAATGTACAGTATATTTTAGGGATGTGCCGATGAGACATTTTGACCGATGTCTGATATAATTAATTGCTGTTATGGGCTTATGGCCGATAACCGATATTACCGATGTCGATATGATGATCTCATTCTGTATTGAAAAATTATAATACTTTTGTCCATTCTGAAAAATACATGTAACAGGGTGTCTGCACTGCAGGCTTAGGCACGTCAGATTTAACTTAAATACCTTTTATATTTAATATTGTGTGCTTGTAGATCTGTTCAAGCTGTTTGGGCTTGAACAGCTTGAGCTGTTTGGGCTACTTTGGGCTTGTTTATCTGTAAAGAGTAGAGAGACCGATTAATCGGACCAATTAATTAATCGGCCTGATTGATTAATCGAACCGATGCCGATCAATCTAAAAACAACAAAAATCGGCTGATGCCGATTAATCTCTCATCACTAGTAGTATATTTTTCTGCAAGCACTACTACACAATGGGCCATTAGGTGAGTGGCTCCAGTGAATATCTAACACTCAGCCCCTCTCTTTCCCCCTTATAGTCGGTGAGCTCCCCCCTACAGGCTCTCCAACAGAGGACCTGGCTCATCCACTGGTCCCTGTTTGTCTTCTTCAATCACCCTAAAGGCAGAGACAACATCATCGAGCTCTTCCTCTACCAGCCGCAGTAAATAACATGTTAACCACTAACCTTATTACGACCGTAGGTCGCAGATTATTATGTAAACCTCACACCTCACGACACGTCACACCACCATATATGGCCGTCAGTCCCTCACGCCTCGTGACACACCATGCCACCATATATTACCACACTGACCTCATAAAACCCTGGATATCCATACATGGAGAAGACTGGATCATCACCTAGATCTGCATATATAGAGCCGGCCAGCAACTCTACATCTGACCTCAAATCCTTAGATCTCCACATATGGAGCTGACCTGTTATGACATTCCATATGTTGATCTGACCTCATCATACTTAGTGTACACTCAAGACGCTCCATGGCCAGTACCATCATTCATTCCAAATGTTGATCTGACCCCCATGCCAAAGCACCAGTGCTCACCCAGCTGTCTGCCGTCACCCAGGCGTATGCATGCATGTGGCGAGGTCGCGTCTCGCCCTCAGGGCGTCTTACTGGTTATATACTATTCTATACGAGTAAGATGCGCGAACGCGGGAAGCGAACGCTCAGCTCCATATATGGGCACAAAAGGGGCCAGGTCCACAACAAACAAATCACTGGCCCCTTTTGTGCCCATATATGGAGCTGGGGTACCTGGCCCCTTTTGTGCCCATATATGGAGCTGAGTGATTGCTGATGCAACACACTCCATATTTGGATAGCGGGACAGACACACAGACATGATCTGCTAGGTCTCATAGTAAGTGCTCACTGCGTTCGCAACCAGTAAGACGCGCAAACGCAGCTCGTACATATTTGGGTTTTGGACGTATAGCTGCTTTGGGGACTCCTTATATGGTTATGGCTGAGTCATAGTGACGTAATCACTCAGCTCCATATATGGGCACAAAAGCGGGACAGACAGACAGACAGACACACACACACACACACAGACAGACATGATCTGCTAGGTCTCATAGTAAGTGCTCACTGCGTTCGCAAATATGCTATTAAAACATAACCGATGTGAAGCAACGCATCGTGAGCTTGTAGATTGCCTATTTTATTAACCTCGAAGACTACTATTTAGTAACAATGTCAGAAATCCAGAAAATGAGTGAAAGATTTTGAATAAATGTAAAATTTGTCAAGTTTCACCTACAGTATGACATGCCCAAGGGGAGTTGTGGTGCATCTTATTTTGTTTTATGCAAACTGTCACTTGATGCAGTGAAATATTTATCACAAAATTGTTAAGTGACCCAGACCAGTTGAATTTGTGGACACTGTCACATTATTCTGAACACTGACCACAATATTAGTATGGAGAAAGTATAGTAAGAAACTGACATTCTTGTGTTTTTTGTTGGCCTGTTTCTTAATTTTCGCTTTCATCTTGAATTTACATCTTGAATGCATTCCATCTAATCGTTGTATGAAATCTTTTTCACTGTTTCATAGATTTATTTTATTTTGGTATGAAGGCTGTTAAGGCAATAATGGCAGTACAGTCAATACATGTTTTTGTCTGCTTGCTAGGTACCTGAATGTCATCCAGACAATGTGCCCACATATTCTGCGCTACCTAACAACTGCAGTTATCACCAACAAAGATGTCCGCAAACGCAGGCAGGTGCTGAAGGACTTGGTTAAAGTCATTCAACAGGTAAGCTTAATACATTGGATGACTTTCAATACCTTTCTTAAAGCTGCATTATGCAATGCTCTAATAAAAACGATGAATGTGAAATGTCTCATACATCACATTGAGGGCCATGTGATTATCAAAGACAATGCACATGATATTTTTCAGGAATGAATTATTCCCAGTGTTCTAGAACAATTTATTTTTATACTTTTATTTGATGTGCATAGCAGAATGATGTATAAAGTCAAGTTATTCGATGCATTTGATTATTTTGTCTGCCTCCCTCCCCAGGAGTCATACACGTACAAGGACCCCATCACAGAGTTTGTGGAGTGCCTCTACGTGAACTTTGACTTTGACAGTGCCCAGAAGAAACTGAGGGAGTGCGAGTCGGTAAGAAGAATGGATAGAAAAAACATTTTAGAAGGGAGTGAGGGTGACCTCCAAAGTGTGTGTGCGAGCTCTGGCAATTGGATGTAATACTCTATGAAAGTAGGCGGTGGTATTAAAGGTTAATATGAGCCAGCCACGCTGCTCTGATCTCCTAAGCATTAAACCTAGCAAGCTATTCATCCTCCACAAATCCTTGTCTGCCCTCATTTTCTGGATTCAGTTTGATTTTCAAAGCAGAACAGCTGACAGATTTCGTGCCCACTTTCCTTCTCTTTGAGAAACTCCTTGATGGCAGTTTTAGAGTTGCTGCAGCAGTCGCTACATTGCCTGCCGATCTGTTTGAATGACCGTTTTATTGATCGCTGAGATAGCACCGACTTTGAGTGAAGTTGGTTCAATCAATGTTACGCTTTGATGTAGAACTACTTTTGTCATTTTTCTGTGGCTTAGCTGAGGGTAGCTTCAGTATTGTGAAGCTTTATTTAATATAACTGGTAGCTTAGCTCGCTACAATGTGTCCAACGTAAAAGCTGCACTACTAACTTCCCTCTTCTACCCTGGATTTGAACCTGGTTTCCTGATTTCTTTAAAAAAAAATACCATTGAGTTAATAGAGCCTGTCTGCTTGCTTGGGGGATAAATTCATTCTTGTCCGTCAAGTCAAAATTTGTGTCAGATCCTGTGTCTAGGTGAGTTTTGACACAATCTAAATGTCTCCATAGAAGAGCAGGGACACAAAATACAATAGTTATATTGTATTAACATACTCTACCATACAGATTGGACACCTTATCATTTTTAATTACTGTAGCTTGCCCAACACGGATAGACAATCTACAATTGGTAATTGCATGCCGCACAGAATGCACACCTAATCTGACAAGTGGCTGTGACAGTGCTTTGTTTTCGAACCCAGTTAAATTCCTGAGTTTATTTTGATGCGTTAAAATTCATTGACTAATAAGCCAGCATTGGACTTGGTGTACAAAGACCAAGTCTTTCATGTTGGTAGGTTGAAAATTCACTGCATATGCGCTTTACCTTTTTGCAAGTAAAGCCATTCACTCAAACCTGTTTAGAGCCATGGTAATGTCAGTCAGATGTCTTCTTGTTAATTCAATGCCTATCGGAAATAATGAAGCAGCACCGCAGACTGTAAAACTGCCAGTCACAAAGCTTTTCAATGATAGAATTTTACGTGGATTCATACTGTATTATTCCACCTCATCAAATAATAGTAGCTCATCTCTTGTCTTTTCTTTCTATGTTTGACGCCATGAATATATTCACATGTCTAAGTTGTTCTGGAGACTGTTCTTTATTACCATTATCTTCCCTGCTGTAAAACTCGATTATATTTCCAATCTGGTCGTCGGCAGCGTCAATATTTTTACTCAACTGATCATAATGTTCATAGTGTCTACTTATTGTATTGGAGAGTCCCTCATTTTCAATGCAGTTTTGTGGTCGATGCATTATATGCATTTATGCAATCTGTCAAATCAGTGTTAGATTAAACATAACACTATACTGTACCTAGCTATTTTTATAATTACTACAATTATGTTCTGATGGACAAGTCATCTACTGTATAGTACAATAAATATCACTCACACGTCTGCACTACTGACCATTTGCTATAGGATTTTATGTTTTCTCTCTGCACTTGGATTTGTCTGATTTTTGTTTTCTTATTCCTGTGTAGGTTCTTGTGAATGACTTCTTCCTGGTCGCTTGTCTTGAGGACTTTATTGAGAATGCTCGACTGTTTATCTTTGAGACATTTTGTCGCATTCATCAATGTATCAGCATCAGGTAAAGCCTCTTGTAAAGAAGTGTTCTCTTAAAACCAGTAATGTATCCTTTCTTTTTATTATTTTTTAATACTACTTTTGCATCCGTATTTTATTTAAGGTGAATCTACATAACTAGATTAGCTAACTACATAGCTAATCATTTAGCATTCATTTGGAATAGTTTTCAAATGATAACTTAAATGTACAACTATAGACATTAATGCCCCCCCTACATTTCAAGCACCACGGGGTGAACTGTCAAAAACACTTTGATTCATCCCTGAGGATATTTTGTTAAGCTCATGTCTCCTCTCTTCTCTTCCTCACAGTATGCTGGCAGACAAGCTCAACATGACTCCAGAGGAGGCGGAGAGATGGATCGTGAACCTCATCCGTAACGCCAGACTAGACGCTAAGATCGACTCTAAATTGGTGAGACTGCATACAGAGACCACCTGTATGGGAGGATGGCTTTCTGGTTAAAACGACTTAATCCAGTGCAGTGTGTTGCAACTTGCAACCCTTTTGCTGCTGGTCGCAGGTGTTCTATTCTGCCATGTAGGCATTGGCATGTGGCATTGCAAGTCTACTCAAATAATAACGGCATGAGAAGGACATAGAAGGAAGGTGAATGCAGATAACTTCCTGGTATGGTAGAAAATAGTAAGGGCACATAGTGAAATAAAATAGTGAAGGGCACACTCCAAAAAGTTTTTTTTTCCAGGACTGAAATCCATTAATTGTGTGAAATGGACACAATGTTTGTTTTTAATGAGTTTCATGGGTCACATACAGTAGCCACGAAACTCGCAACACTATAAAGACCAAAGCTAGCGTCACTCTCAGTTCTTGCAAAGACGGATAGGACATTATTTTAGCAACAACATTCATTCCTACTTAACTAACCAATAGTGTGCATGTATCATGGTGTTTCTTGATCAACATCTGCGTTCTCATTCCTCAGAGTCATGTGGTGATGGGCAACAATGCAGTGTCACCATACCAGCAAGTGATCGAGAAGACCAAGAGTCTGTCTTTCCGTAGCCAGATGCTGGCTATGAACATAGAGAAGAAGATCGCCCACAGCAACAGGAATGAGGTAGGCTGGCCTGTGTACATCATTGATGGTAACTGGCTCGTCCTTAAGCTAGACACTGAATCTCAACTGTTCTGGATCTTGTGTTGGTTCCAAACAAATCAACAAACTCACTGATGCACCTTGACTTTTAGTTGTACTCGGGCAAAAGAAACAGATTGTCCACAAGTTGAATGTCATTTTTGCTTTGCATATTTACTTATCTTGATCCACAAAAGTGCATTTACAAACATTTTCAAGTGCTCTCATCATGCTGGTAAAAACGTTTTTCCAGTTTTGTCCACAAAGGCCTACTTATGCTCTCTCAATCAATTAGGCCTGGGGAGGCATGTCTTTGGTGTCCAAACAATAATTAAATTAACCCAATGATCTCTCAAATTAATACCAACTAATGCTAAATAATAACTATACAACAATCATGAAATAATAGTAATAAATAGACTAACAAAACAGTGAGGCTCAATAAAGTGCTATAGTTACTTACTCCTAATATTTAAGGTGAATTAAAATTTATAAATTCCATGTACCTGTATGTGATAATATACTTGGCAAAATAATGTAAGAATTAATGTTATGAGGTAGTAATATTGATGTAAGCAGTTCAGCATTATCAGATTTAAATATAGACATATCTGTTGTGATCGCTATGTGGATAAAGGTATTTTTTACCACATCAGTTTTTAGAATTGTATGAATGGATGTCTTGTTAACAGCGAAAAGGTATTTTCTTTATTCTTTAGTATATCAGTGTATGTAAGCAAATGTGTTCAAATGATCAAAATATATTCCTTTGCTTTTTGTCCATTTTATTTTTTGCCAGACGCCAAACTGGGGTGCTCAAGCAGATACTGCAACTAGTGGCTTCTAGAGGACTTCAATCACCATGGACCATGAAGCTGTGTGTGAAGAGAAGTCGGCTACGTTTCACGTTAAATTGATCCATCCTCTCCAATTCTAATTTAACCTCCAACAAGATACATCTGACAGTTCTGCTGAGTTTGCAAAAACCTTGACTATGTGGTAAGATGCCACACATTAAGTGGAGATAATTGTTATCACTATGGCTGACGGTTCAGTCGCTAATAGTACGGTAACATTTTAAGAAATGTATACTTAAGTTGTATTGGGTCTGCATAATTAGTAATTACATTGTGTACTCTCAAAACTCTTTAGTTTTTTACACAGGTTTACGCACAGGAATAATGTGCGTGTAAAACAGAATGTTCTTAAAACAATTGGCATTGTCACTCCATGTATTACCATTTGTATTTAAAAAAATATATATACAAAAATATCCCTTAGAACATGCAACCACAAACGGTATGTATAATAACAAAAATAAAGCTAATTTCTCCTCTTTACCTTTTGGAAAATGAATTTCATGTGTATTCCATTTCAGACCATTTTCCACTAGATGGCGTGCTTGATCCATTTGCCTTTCCTTTTCCCAGTTAGTGTTTGTTTTATGACCCCTTGTTCTTCTGCAGTTCTCCCACACTATAGATTCTCCTGCTGAGGCTGAGCATACAGGCACTATCTGTGGTAAAAGCCACAACGCAATGGTACTGTGGTATAGAAATAAATGAAACTTGATAAAGTTCTGACTGAAGGCAAACGTCCTTTTTTTCTTTTTTAATGATCAGTACTTTATTTACCGGTAGATTTTTTCACAAAAACAGAAAATATAAAATACAAACACAAGCAACAACAGAATACGTATTCATGGACATTATGTATGAACACAGAAACATAATATAAAACAAGGATAGACAAGCTAAACAAATAAAAATAAATCTAATTCAATTTTTTAATTCGTTTACACGACCAAACACGCAGCATCATCAACCGTATCATATGTATACTAATACAATAAACAATCAAAAGGGCATTGCCTGACCATGGATTTCACCTGCAACATGACAGAGGAACACGTTCCACTTCGAATCATATTTATCCAACTGATTATTCATCTTAAAGGATAACTTCTCCAAAGCAGCCACACTACCAAGCTGAGTGAACCATACATGTGCTGGAGGTAAATCCTCAGACTTCCATTCCTTAACAATGATTTTCCTGCCCACTGTTAATGCTGTATGAATCCAGTCAGCTAGAGGTGCGGGGAGGCAAACGTCCTTTTGATTCTGGGCGGGAGCCTGCTAGCTTGTGAGGCTCAGGCATGGATATGAAGATATGGAATTTCTAGGCTGAATATGGGAAATGGCATACTGTACTTGTTGTAGAAACTAAAAGAGATGGAAATTATTGGGATGGTGACTCACAAGATAGCATATGCCTCAGTTTAGTTATTACTGCTGCCATAATATTTGACCACACCTTAGTTTGCAATATATTGACGTGCACAGTATATTGTGAGTCAATATTTGTGTTGGTAGGCTACTGGTGAAACCAGTCTATTGACTTGTTTTACTGTACATTATTATTATAGAACATCATAATGTGGATAACATGCAAGCTGACCTAGAAATGGCATCTTTAATGACAAGTACTGTAACTCTTGACAATCACCCCTTTCAGACACACCTCTGCACAAATGATTGTTGACAGGTATTCAAGCAGTGAATACCTGCCCCAGGTGCATTTCTGAGTTGTCCTCTTACCATTAGCATGCAGGATCCTGAAGTTTAAGTGTGTGTGCATGGTATGTGTGTGTTGCCTCTGCTGTTCACCTGGGGAGTGGCCGGTTGGCCTTTGGAGATTCCAGGCTAGCCACTCCTCCGTAAGCAGTTTTCCTTATGCACATAGTCCAAGCTCTGTAAATTACAACACATGCATGTGCACTGCACACACACAGCACAGAGCTGACGTGGGCTGAGGGCTGCTTCTGGAACAGCTGGTGCCCATCTGTGGTTGCTGTTGCCTAGGCAGTCTCTTCCTTCTGTTACAAGCACTGTGCCTTGCCCCGAGAGGAGAGACACTGGCCCTGCAGAAACCCACACGCACAGGAGGTCTATTGGAACACACTTGACAGACTCGGTACTGTCTTCAACTTCATCATGGATACCCTCATGGCCTGGGCCATCACAAACCCAGCTGTGGCCCGGCTTCTCTGGGTTCTGCTCCTGGTGGTGGCCACCCTCCTGGTCTGGGCCTTGTTCTTCTGCTGCTATGCTCGGAACCAAAGCTCCTCATCCTCCTTGGAGAGGTACCTGGAAGGTAGGTGGCCCCTCTGTACTGTAGTATCCTCTATAGGCAGAGGCCACCAATAGGCTGGTACTACAAGACTGGCAAAAGTAAACTGGAAAGCTCATGTCCAATGTGGAGACAAACTTTTCTCAACTGTGTTCCTGGGCGGTACTTTAAGTGGAAATGTGTTTTTTTTTCTTCTTTTTTTTCCCCTCACCCCGTAATTGTAAATTGTTAGGCTTTCCTTTCCAAGACGTCCCTTTTCCCACATTTTCCAGAAGCTGCTGTGACTTGGCACAGAAAGCACTTTGTGGTTGGCCTTGGCTGATTGCTTCTTAAATATACATTTTTGTGAGGGTACAGTGGGTCTTTCATACACATGTCTATTTTCCATCTATTGCTGTAAACTTACTATAATATGCATACCTACCCATGTCCATGAAGGTTAAGAGAATGCACAGTAAACCTATTTTTATATGTATTGTGTGGTTGTACCATAGCCCACATTGACAGCCTCCTTCTTCTTCTTGCTGCGAGAGTGAGGTCTAGCCAACACCAACTCGGGATTCCTGGATCGCTGCCCTCCACAAATTCCTATCCAACATCAGGTTCTTGAGCTCTGCAGTGTTGTCAGCCAAGCTGTCGCGCCGCAGCATGTCTACATAGGTGGTACGCTTCTTTCCCCTCCTGGCTTTGCCCTGGGTTGGCTCCCATAGGGTCAATTTACTTGCCTCAAGTTCTGGGTGCCTGACGCAGTGCCCTGCCAGCCTCATCCTTCTCTCTCTGACTTTGTTCGTGACGCGTGGTAGGTCCCCATAGAGGTCCACATTTCTGATGCGGGTCCGTCCATGTGACACCTAGATTTTATGTTGAGTGGTACAATATGTCCTCTCCTGCTAGTCTTGTGCAGTATCGTAGAAACCATTGTCAACACTGAATCTGAGCATGCAACTAATATACACTTTAGTTGCTAGTGTGCAATGAGACCCTGCATCCTCTTCGTTAGTCCACAGAACCTTTTTTTGATGCTACAGGGGGTCCAGGAACCCTAGGGGGTCTTCAGAGATACTACAGGGGGTATTTCAAATCTTTGTGTGATGGGCACTTTTATTTTCATTAACCACTTCAACCCTAGCCTCGGAAACCGCATGCGTTTCGTTTTCAACTTCAACCCTAGAATCCCTATTCTGAGGGGAATGTTACTATCTTCTACAAGCACACAACGTCTCGCACTGCAAGACGTGTGCTTGTAGATCAGCTATTTTCCATTAAGAGATTTGGTGTTTGGAAAAAAAGCCATCCAAATAAAGACCCAAAGGTCACGTTTACTGTGTTGAGGATTTAGTTAAATGTCTGGAAATACACAACATGAATCCACCATGGCCTTTTAATAGAAAAGATAAGTCAAGTAAACAAACCAAAAATGTATTTACACAACGGTTTATTATTTATACTTTATTAGACAGATATGTAAACAGCACAGTACAATCAAACACTTGGGCCTGACTCACACCTTCACAACAGATTGATGTATAGCTGATGCATGAGACATGCATGTTGTATGAGGGGGAGGGGGGCAGTCGAAACAGCCGAAAGCCGTACAACAAAAAAATTGTCAAACCATGAGACTTCCATTGGAAATGCATTGGGGCGGCCACTTACCCTTTGTTTACATCTAGCATCCAACAATGTTCTATGCTAGATGCGAAGGTGTGAGTGAGGCCTTAAAAGGATGGCACCGAAAAGTCCTTGTGGTCTTGTTTTCATTCAGTTTCTGGACATGATAGTGTTGTCAAACAATTCTATTCATTCAATTCTAAGCTATCTAAAAATATTTTAATTAATCTGCAACACACTATGTAGTGGGTGGGGACCCTGCTTTAGGGGTCCTGCTTGGACTTGAAGAATCGTGAAGATCCCTGCATACTAGTATATTATATTTTTAAAGGAGAATTCCATACTAAAAGGCTTTCTTCCCTTTCCTTGTAGTTGTTACGTCCCCACCAAAGAGGTCCAGGTGTTATTTTGTGCAAAAGCTCCTTATTGGCTATTTCCCCGACCATAAGCCTTAAATGAATTGTATATTGAATTGAATGGGAATTGAAAGGGGCTATGGGGTGTTGTGCTAATTCACTTATTTCCATCGCTCAAAATTATATATTCTTTGTATATATCCTTGCTTCATAGTGTAAATAATATCCCAAGCGGCACAGTTTACTACTTATTTCGATGGAAATAAGCAAATTAGCACAACACCCCATAGCCCCATTCAATTCAATGCAATGCTTATGGTAGGGGAAATAGCCAATAAGGAGCTTTTGCACAAAAAAACACCTGGACCTCTTTGGTGGGGATGTAACGAATACAAAGAAAGGTAAGAAAGCTTTCTAGCATGGAATTCTCCTTTAAGTCTACAAAAACAAAGCTATTTGCATGTTTGTAAAATGTAATTGAAATTAATTTGTGCTGAAATATTTTTTGTTTCCACAGTTATGGTGAAGCATCAGAGGTCAAAGGCTTCAAGACAGGTGAGTAATATATTTAGTAAACATGATTCTGTTATGGAATATATGAGGCCAACTGTCAATATACTGTATGCTATGTCTTAACTTCTCACCCTGGGTAAACATAGAATAAGTGTCAGGGCTTAGGTTATAGTAGCCTGTATAGAATAATACAGACTCAACAATCCTCATTGGGCCTCCCTGCAATTCCTCTTTTGGACTTCAGAAGGCACTGTTTGCATAGTAAATGTTCTCATCACATGAAGTACAGCTGTGCCTTGAGATTTTGCATCAACCCCACAGTATAAAACTATACAAAATGTTTACTAATTTACTATATTCACTGAGTACTTTCACTTTGTCCACACTCATTTCACAATACAGGCATACTTTATCCTCCCTCACATGTTTTGCCTTGAGATTTTAACTTTCCCATTGGTGTGCCAAGGCTCAAAAAGTTTGAATAAATGTAGTGTTTTCTACTTGTGTCAGATAGCCAGACAGACAAGTTTGTGACAGATTATTTGGTTTATTCAGTGGCTCAGTTAAACTCACCTGGCACAGACTAAAATGTTCAAATGTAACTTCAAGGGGATTTAAAATCCCCTTTTTCATATTCTCCTCCGTTACAGTATACATTCATCCCTAAGATGCCACATTTGAACAATTAAATAGCTTCTGATGAATTTTAATTTATCTAAAATATTCTGCCATTAATTATAAGGCAGTAACCGCTGTGCAGGGCTCACCACCTGGAGCTGCATTTGGTCTTAATTAGCACCTGCCAAACTGCCAAATGTTTGCAGTGAGCCAGGTACAGGTAGGTGTGCAGTGTTGATTGTCAAAAGTAAATTATTTTCAAATTGAGTTCTCTACTGAAGCGCAACTTATCTCAGTTTAAAATCAGTTAAGCATAAATTAGGCTTTAGACTGGTAGTCAGTCATCACCCCCACATTGAGACTGTTGAGTTTTTAGACCTTCTAATTGACCTTATGCAGACCGCGGCCATCTTGCCAGCAAGGTGCTAACCATAGGGGTGCACTGCTAACTAGGTGCAACTTCCCATTGACAGGTGGTACGCAGGGTTGTTGAGTGATATCCAACGAGAACTCCCAAACTCTGACACTTAAAAAAATAACGTCTACGGTGGATTTTTATGAAATACAAATGTTACAGATTGAGAGAGGATAATTCAAGCTTTCCGTACAGCTGCAATGTTGGTGAGTTTGATGTTGTTTAATACAATTAGAAAGGACTTTACTGTTTGGATGAAATGGGAAGTTGCACCTAGTTAGCACCTTGCTGGCAAGATGTGTATGTGTATGTGTGTGGACTATAATGTGAAATACTATAATGTGAAATAGGCTCTCAGAATGTATTTTGGCACAGTGATGGACATGTGTGTGCGCATGTGCGTGCGTGTGCATGTGTGCGTGCAAGAGATAAGTTCAAGAGGTTCTTTGAGTTGGCCCCTGATTGTGGCCATGAGCGGGAGCCTCTGTCTGTGAGGTGGTAATGGACCAACAATGGTTCATTTTCTCCTACTGTGCCAAGTGGGCGTACAGAGGGGTTTTTCTTTTCCTCCACACTATAGCACTCACTGCCGCTCAGACATGCCTGCCTTGCTAATATAGTGACCATCAGTTCTTGGCATCAAAGTCTCTGCTTTGAAACCAGCTTTTGTGAGCACCAACACATGATGGTTGGTTGCTGACGAAGAGCTGGACTTCTCTGTGCTGCACAGAAGCACTCTGTGGCTTATGTTAATTATCTCCAGAACATGAGCAGCCATAGTTGAATGGGTAGAGAGGCCATCTGGGAATCAGAAGGTCCCCCAATCCGCCCCCCCCTTGTCCACCCAGTCTGTTTATCAAAGTGTCCCTGAGCAAGACGCTTAAACTGCTCTCCATGCACTGTATTCATTAGAATGATCTTCCCAGTAGATGCTCTTGTCTTCCACATTCCTACTAATACATACATGTAGTAATATGTGTGAGGTACTGGGCAGTGTTGTTGGCTTCCAGCTCCACTGGAACAAATAGTTTACAGTCTCTTCCCTAAAGGCCCAAGGGCATTGGTTATTGTGCTCCCTGGTTAAAGGGAATAGTTATTGAGGGGACATTAACTATCATCCGTAGTAAGTTATGGCCAAGGTCCCATTATGACAAATGTCCAACAGTAGTTTAGAGACAAGTACAGCAATGAATGGCTGCTGAACTTCTAAAATCCATGACCTTACATTCCATTTTCTGTAGTCTGGTATGAGATGTAAATTACTTGATTAGGATTTTATGTATTTTATTCATTCATGATTGAGTGAATGACAGCATTGTTGTTTGATTAAAGGATACATCATGTAGACTGCACAAGTTGGAGCTTGTATTTCTCATAGCATATAATTCTGCATTCCAATATTGTGTTGTCCTACCTGTGTTAACTGCTGATTTTATGGGTTGCATATACAAAGAACATCACGTTATCTCTCCTTTTTACAATTAAACATGTATATTAAACTGTATGCTTTCAGTATCTCTAAATCATAGTCGATCCAGTGAGTAAGAAATAATAAAAACAAATTAACATTTTGTAAACTTAACTATAAAAATAATAAATCAAATAAAAACATTTTGTAAAAACATGTACTTTCTACTAATATGTTTTAAAACGCTGTTTTTAATTTAGTTGGTAATACGACTTACCCACCTTCCTAAGAACAATTAAACTGCATCACTGTTTTATTGTTAAGGTGTTTAATGGTTTCACATTTTTCAATTTTGTGACCGATCTCCTCATTTGAAGTTGTGGCATTACTCCGCGTAATTAATCCAGGAAATCCAGGAGATTCAGTCCAGGGAAATAGTGGGAAAAACAAACCCCGGTTTGTTTACCTGACAGTGCTAATCACAATCAATGGCCTCTGAATAAGGATGTCTTTGTCCTGCCCTGACATAGCTTGCCAGATATCTAATTGAGTGATTTTGAGTGGAGAGCTCTCTAATTAGAAATTACTACCAGTATTTCATTTGAAAATGAACCATACAGCAGTGAGCAGACTTTCATCTACCTAGGGTTCGACTAGCAATACTAGCCAAACTTTAAGCTCACTGTGAGCTTGTAGATTGGCTATTGCTATTTGTTGAATTGTGAGAATCCCTGTTAAGAGTTCTGACTAACGTGGACTCTAGCAGAGATGAAACATAACCCCGGCTGCCGGTGATATAAAACATTTTATGACCAGAGTGGGGGATATCAAAAGCAGAAGCATTCACCTTCCATCCCTCTTAGCAAATTCAACCCTATGTTTTGCCTACCCCCTTTCCTGTCATTGCCTTCATAAATTTGTGGGCGATGCCTATTTTTGCCTACCCCCTTTCCTGTCATTGCCTTCATAAATTTGTGGGCGATGCCTATTTTTGCCTACCCCCTTTCCTGTCATTGCCTTCATAAATTTGTGGGCGATGCCTATTAAGAGAGAAAAAAAAACACTATCATGAATCCAAAATCCAATCATACCCAAATTAGCGCACCTCCAGTTGTATCATCTGTCGTACAACCTCTGTTTCCCCTGCAGCTTTCTCCTGTCCTGTCTTTTTGTACTCTCAGTGTTCAGCCAATGGGGTCGAGGCGGTTTTAGTGTTTTCCCTGCGGTGTGATATCCCTAGTGATTCAACGCATGGAATTCATTGGCCCAAACCACACCAAAGGGTCAAGATGGTTTTAGCGTTAACTCCTTGCAACCGTTTGGACCCAAGGAGTTGCAGTGCATGGTGACCCTTTGGTGTGATTAACACTCTTTATATTTGAACACTCTTGATATGATTTTGAATGATTTTAAGTGAACAATGTTGCATGTCGTTTCAGAAAAAGAGAAAGTCCAAGGACAAGCAAGTAGTGTCTGTTCAGTTGGATGATGGTGACACAGCAGAGCAGGAAGCACCCTGTCCTGCAGTGAGGAGAAGGAGAAGACGTGGACATAAAGCTGGGATGGAGACTATGATGGTAGAAGACAAGCAACAGGTGAGAAATGTTTCTTCCCGTGTCACAAAGTTTGTTATGTTGTGGACCATGTTATTAATAAAAGTTTGATGTATCCTTCACGTTCTGGAACTTTTTCTCCACTCGGTTCAACCTCAAGGTGATGGTTGTGTTTGGATTCTTGAATTATATGAGGATTATTCTTTCTACATTTTATTTATCTGGGAAACCATCACTCTGTCAAATTCATGTCATCATGATCATAGGCAAACATTTGTCAAAAATAGCAATGTACAAGCTCACAATCTGTTTCACTCGCTACTCGAGTGACTAAACAAATCCACGGAACGCAGCGAATCAGGCTGGAACCCAGGCTAGGGCTCTACGTTCACACACTTGGATAGGGTGGTTCCAAATGTGGACCCTAACAGGTCTGTAACTCCGAGAGGTAGTCAGGGGTTGACACAGGGGGTGAAGTTTGCTACCAGCAACATATATTTAGGAGCACCTGTGTGGCTGATCCATAATTTCAAACTGGGGGTCTGTAGTCTGTAATAAGTGTACATTTTGGGGTCCTTGCCATGAAAAAGTTTCCCTACCATGCATTTGCATTTGTAAGGCTATACTTTCATGTTATAGTGTTGTTTTTATTCATTAAAAATATATAAAAAATAACGTGGCCATGGCCTGAGGGCAAGTAGAATATGACCTGTACTTGCCGTTTCAAATGTTTCGGTCTTTGAACATGGTGTTGTCTGAGCTCAGCTGCTCTCCTAGGTTTGATGCTGCACGGTTGAATGAGATGAGGCAGCTCTCTCTGGCACAGTCAGTCAGGCCCCATTACTTCCTGGTGGTACAAGGGATACACACTCGCAGTCACACACAATATTTATTTATGTCCACATAAACAGAAGTACAAGAATGTCTTGCACAAACGACATAAACACTGCCAGTGCAGTCAGATGGTAGGAAAACAGCCAGTTACAAAGTGCATAAGGCAGAACATTGTTACATCTATCTATAAAATAAATGCACCTGCATGTCTGTCTTTCTGTGTGTACGGCTGTAATGCACGTAACTTCAGAACCGTTCGCCCCACCGACTTCAAATTCGACACACGCATTCCACACCCCCACAGGGAGTGCAGTGCACGGTGTCGAGTCCGTCGGACCCACGTTGTCCAGAACCGCCACAAAAGGCCTCTGCCTGGGCTCTGGACAGGGCCCCTGCCCATGGCATATGGAGCTGGCCTGTTCTGACATCACAACACTCCATATTTGGGCATGTCTGACACAGAACTCCATATATAGGAATAAAGGACACAGAGAGACAGATACAGAAATCTCCATATGGGCATAAAAGGGACACAGACGGTTGGAACGGGTACTCTGTCACGGGTACAACGGTTATTGCATAGGGTGGCCGGGTGGGGCATGGATCTCCAACCTTCATTGTTACCAACTCTGTGCACTATAGCCGGGCACCGGTCTAGTGTACAATAATGTTGGCACACTTGTCAAACACAGCATACAACAATCATGGGTAAAGAAAACAACACCTCCAAATTGAGCGTCTTCATATATAATAGCTAATACTGAGCAGTACCTTGCTAACTGTTTGGCCCTCCTTTTGGAGAGGCCAGCTATTTGAAGGCCCCTCAACCAATTTGTGTACATGCCCTAAGGCAGTGGTTCCCAAACTTTTTCATGTCAAGGACCCCCAAATTGACACTAATTAGCCCGCAGACCCCCATTTGAAGAGATATGCCAGGGACCCCCCCATAAGAGAAGATTTTTACGGCTCTAGCAGTGATTCCCCAGTTTGATATGGCTATGGACCCCCATTTAATGGCATTTCTATCTCTGAGACCCCAATTGTTATTGTAAAATCAATGTTAATTTAACTCTTGAGTAGGCTTGGGCAATATATCAATATTACCGTTTATCGTGATATTTGAAATCAATATCGGTAATATCGTGGAGTATATAAATAATATTGAATACCGATAATACCGTAATATCGTAATTTAATACCGATAATACCCAATATCGTAATTTTACCGTCATGTAAATATGAATTTTCTTTTAAATAAACATCTACATTACTGTATGTGTGTGTCTGTGTGATGAATTTACAAGTAATTCATTTTAAACAACTATAATTTGCTTAATAACTTAGTGTCCATGCATTAACTGGCACTGACGCTGAATTACGGTGACGAGGCGACAGCAGCGTTGTCGGAACCGCCTCCGCCCAGGAAAGCAAACAAAACATGGCGCCGGTGAGAGTAACAAGTCCTAGCAATTTGGTTCATAAAAAAACATACTGATGTTTTGCAGCATTTCGGGTTCCAGACAAATTAAAAAGGCTGATAATCGATAATACCGATAATCGCGATATTATTCACGGTATCAATACCGATATCAAAAAATCAATATCGCCCAAGCCTACTCTTGAGTGTACAAATGGAATTTGGTTCCATTTGTACACACTCAGAGTTATAGACCCATAAGTGTCTATTTAGTTCCAAACTATCATTTAGCTGGGGACACCCTGGAACAGTCTGAAGGACCCCTGGGGGGTCACATAATGTAGGACAGATAAACAATTGTAAATAGTCAGGTAGAGTCTTATTGCCCCCTTAATATCCTATACTGTAGCCTATTTGACTGATTAACAATAAAATAAGTGATATCCGCTATCCAGAATATGTTTTAAATAAATGAGAGACATTTTACTGCGCAGCATCATTAAAATTACCAATTTAAACTATTTCACGACATTTGGATTTTGGTGTAAGAATATTTGCTACGACTGAACAGACCACCTGTTTTTTTTTCACATGCCAGCTTGCTGAACTCAGCAAAAAGGCCTACGTACCGCGGTCCTCAAGGTGTGAACAATTTCGAGTTCGACACTATCCTATGCGGGAGCTGCACTTATTTTTAACTCTATGCAGCAGCAGCACCCCTTTCAATGTTACGGTATCTGCACCTGCATGCTCCAACTCCAAGGCAAGCGCGCGGTGCAGGAACCATGTGATATCGGATATTTCATATCATATTAATCCACACATGCGAGTCGTATCATCATTCGGCAACAAACCAGACTGTGTGCCATTGTAAAAGGTTGGCAGGCCAGGCAGAGACCTACAGCAGCAGCAGCAGCACCGTCGGTCGTATATTTGCATGGGAGCATCACGGCCGGGTCGTCTTGCCTACATCGGTGAGTGAGTGGCTTATACTCTAAGGTGAGTGGAGGACAGACTCGCCTTTGCTGCATGGGCAGGCTTTGCCTCTGAAGTTTCATCTAAATCAGCGTGGGACAAATCCGCCGACGACCTCGATGCAAGTCAAGGAATATCCGTCTGTTTCGGGAACATACTGCGGAGAGCAAAATATTACTCAGGGAGTTTTGCGTAAGTAGGGTAGAAAGGAATGTGCTGTGCTGTGCAGTTAATAGGCTACAACATGTGTCTCATTGCCGCATTATAGATGCAGAATCACACAATTGTTTCTGTCTCGAACAGATGATTAGCATTAGTACGGGATTGGCTGGGATCGACGTTAGGATAATTTTATTGGGTCATATACTGCACTAGTACCATAAATCACCTGTCATACGGCAGGTGGGGCACCTGCTTTTCACATCGCTGCAACGCATTTGAAGTGATTTCACAAACGCAGAAGGCTATTATTAATTAATTATGTGCATTGCTATAATAACAATTTAAAAACAAGTCGGTGTGGTTTGGGATTGGGAGTGACCATTATTACAGCTGTGTTTGTGCTTAGAGTTTTTAAACAAAATGAAAAAGGTCCATAGCCTACTTGTCTTGACAGCTGATCTAGCACACAGCTGATTCGAACAACTGACGGGTAGACGTGGTTAAGCCAGTCACTTGTCACTTGAAGTGGGGTTCTTTGGACCAGAAACGACTCAGTCAGCTGTCTGTGTGATTGCAGCAACGTCAAGACTCCATTCAAACCACCAGCTCTTATAAACTTTTTTTAGGAGACAGGAGCATACACTTTAGTGCTTTTCAGGGTTGCATAGTAATGGTAGCCTACAGGCAACCTTAATGCTTTCAACTTGCTTGGATGCAGTCCACTGTCCACACAAGAAAACAATGGTAGGCCTACTCAAATTGTACTTGGTTGCATAATAGCCTATGGTAATAGGGATGTGATTTGGAAACTGATGTGGTATGTGTATATTAATTATGTTTAACATTTACACCACATTCTCAAATGAGCTGTCACTTTAGTCTCCTCATCACTTTGCTGAGTAAGACTGGATGCCTTTGATCTGTATATCAAGTGTATTTAACTACTGTAGCCTATGTGAGTCAGTACTACTCGAGGAGCCTACATTTTCTGCATTATGGTAACTAATGTTTAATTCACGAGTTGGCTCATATAGCCTATGTTGTGTGTTATTGACCAAGGAGGATGCATGGCTCAGTTAAAGCTACATTGAACATAGTCATGTCATCTTTGAAGAGCAGAAAGGCTGCTAAAACTGATTCCACCAATACTGTGAGCCCAGAGTATAGGGATTTCAGCAGCAGCAGCAGTAATAGTAGTTGCTGACTAGTGCAGAATATTCTGCCTGTCTGTGGCAGAGATAATGCAATTCAGAGGCTCAGGTTTGAATTTCAATAGGTCAGTAAACCACTACAACTGTGTATTTCTGTATTCTGTTACTCTTACTATTACTCTAGCAATGATAAAGATAAACTAAACCTTTAATGATCCCCAGGCCAGAGGGAAATACAGGTGCCATAGCAGTAAGAATGAAAACGATGGAGAGGTACATCTGAGCACATCTGACAGGCTGCTGCTCTGTAGTCTGACGGGGTCTGTTAGTGAGAGGTAGTTTGTAATCCACGGTCATGGTCCACCACTGAAAGCTTCTTAGCTAGCCTTAGTGGCTTGATGGTGTTAGGCACTGGAGAAATTGAAGAACATGACCCATGAAGGTGCTCCTCCATGTATAGTTTGTGTACGTAATCTCTGTGGAACAGGTAGATGATGTCATAACATTTTGATTCCTTCTTACTTATCAGCTCAGTGGCCTTGTGCATGGTTCATTGGTTAGAGTGTCTCCCCTGAGACTGGGAGGTCGGGGTTCGATCTCCGGCTGGGTCATACCAAAGACTCTAATAATGGGACCCAGTGCCGCCCTGCTTGGCACTCAGCATCAAGGGTTGGATTGGGGGTATAAGTCCCTGCAACATACTAGCGTCATGCCTAACGCTACGGAAACAGGAGATAGGATCTTGCGTCATGGCTCGGCAAGGCTTACTTACTTACTTATCCCGGCATTATTAATATAAGCATGTTAAATAAAACTAAAATAGAAATGCCACTATTTAAACAATGTTAGCTGCTATGGTATTCATGTAATACTGACGATAAACCATGGAGAGTCAGATACTGTCCATACTGTTTACATCATATTCAGTCTGAAGTTCCTGATGCACTCCCTGCCCTGTTATCTCTGGGACCATGGTCCTGCCTGCTCTCATCCAATCGGAGAAGCTCATGCGGGCTAGCCAGCGCCCCTGTAGAGAGCAGGCTGTGCGCTGGATGGTGACTCAGCTGAAAAGGAGGCCGGCAGTGTAGCATCGCTGACTTTGTGCATCACACCTGCCCTGCTCCTCCCCGCATGTCTCTAAAAGAGACAGTACTCTTTGCTTTTAGAGAAAAAATTATATGCATTATGATAATGTGTTTTGTTTACCATTCTTTGCCAGCCAAACTGTATTGTTGGCTGTACATTTTACTGTGCAAAGCATTTGTCAGAAAATACATTTCCAACTTCAGTGAACCTTAAATTGCTATTCTATTCTTGTATGTAAGTTGTATAACTCCCATGTTTGTTCTTTCTATCTCTAATCAGACCATGGAGGATTTGATGGTGAAGAGGAGGACTCTGGTCAGAGCGGCCTCGGAGGAGAGCACCAGTGACCTCAGCTCCATGAGCTGCCCACCTTCACTGGGAGACACACTGCCCTGGAACCTGCCCAAGCACCACCGCATCAAACGCTCCAAGTCGGCCTCCGGGGACGTGCTGGACCCGGCGGAGAGGGCTGTCATCCGCATCGCAGGTAGGACAGGTGGCTAACGAGGGGTTAAAGCGTTAACCATGGATGGGAGCCTTGACTCAAGCAACATTGAGCTCAGCTTAGCCTGAACCTAAAATGTCTTTGCTTGAGATGTTTGTCAACAATCAGTGATTTGTAAAATATATTTTGTTAATCAATTGAGAAAACAACTACCGGTAGTATACAATTTATTGATAAAGTCACCCCAAATGACTGTATCTAAAGCCCTAGTCGAGCCATGTGCCAATATCATGGGCTGTCCATGAGTATATTGTTGTACCACAGTTTAATCAATAATATTTAGTATTAGAAAGTATAGAAAACAAAAATGTCTTTGCTATTAACAGCTAGTGGCTGCCATTTATTATACTAGGTTACAGACAAGCTAAATACATTTGGGAGATAATGGCACTCATTAGAATGCCCCTCAGCCAATCATAGAGCATTAACTGGTGAAATGAGATCAGTGCCTGTCTGGTTCCCTTTAAATGATCTGTAGTAATTATATGAAGTGTAATTACTTTTGATGTGTCATAATAATAATGACAAATCTAGTAATGGTACTAAGCATTTATACTTAGTACTTAGAACTTAGTTGAGCACTCGTACTGCACGACACCCCACAAAACGAAGTATATCAAGCCCCTTAAGTGTCCTTCGATACCATTGGTGCTGTGTCAGCCTGCCAGAGTGTCAATTTATCAATCTGTGAGAACGTGCCCTGTATAGCTACACAGTAAATTTAACACTGAAACTGTAAAAAATGACCTGTAACAGTCAGCATTTGACAGCGTATACATCTCCAGGTTGAGCATGGCCATTAATGCAGGCCTGAGGTGATCCATCTTGCTGTCTCAGCACATACTGCGGTGTAGAGTTGAGATTGTTTCTGGACCACAAGCAGTATCACCAGCCTCTTTATCCCCCCTCCCATCTTGTGCATCTCCAATATTGATTTTGGCGGGGTGGGGTCCTGAGATACTGCTGCAGTATCCTGTGAGTTGTTCACTCAACACTGGGCTCTGATTATAGTTTTATATACACTGTAGAATTACTGGAAAATATATGTTGTACAATGTTTTTGAACATATATGTCACACATATATGATCATAGTTATCATACAGTTACACAGTCTGCTTTAATGCCTTTATGTAAACATGCATCAAACGCTTATTTGAATTATGAATTCAAGCTGCTGATGTCTCCATCTGACAGGCGTTTCTTAGCTATTGACCATACTATGGCTCAATAGCGGTGAAATGAGGAGACACAGTATGTGAGTAACTGCACCTCATCCCAGTTAGTATGGTCAACTTCATTGCACAGCTGACTGGAAACAGAGTAGGACACAGAGTTTGTGGTGGTGTATTGTCATGAATCATGACTAGTGTTTCTAAACACAAGATGCCAGATTCCAGGTCAGAACAGCTCTTTTAGATAAGAATGACTGTATTAATAATGGGTCTCTGGATTGCAAGCATAATAGTCTTGTTGCCATTCATCAGCTTTGTGCAAGACATGCAATGCAAGGTTGCCGTTCCAAGTCACAACAACTGGAGACAGGCCATTTGTTATCAGGTTGCAGACAACTTGAGAATCACACAGTACTGGCACTGGCAATATTCTGCTGTTTTTTCCCCCGCTATTTTTTCCATAAAACGCATCAGTCTGCATGGACCTTGAGTGTTATCAAGCGGTTTTATGTTTGGGTTCCCCAACAACTGAAGTACATAGAGACACTTAGGTTCATCAGGGATGTGATTACGATAAAAAACAAACAAGTAATGGACACAAAATCAGCTAAACCTTAATTTGTCATTAGAAAGTATTTCCAAAAAGTCACATGTGCATTGTGAAATCACAATGATACGCTGAAAAGCACTGTACTGTATGTATTAGCCAACATAATATATTTTGTGAGTGCATTGAGCCATTTATACTGTACAAAATGGGGTATAGGGACCCCTAGGGGCCCTTGAGAGGGTTTTGCACTCTGTCCGTGTGTGCGTGTGTCCGTCCTTCCGTCTGTCCGCTACCAGCTAATCTCCGGCACCGTTGGCCCAATCCATGCCAAACTTTGCACACACACTCCCTGGATTCCAACGACGAACCTCTGCCCCAAATATTCCTCAACAGCCTGTTATAGCGCCACCATGAGGCCGATTTAGGCAAAACACATTTCTGTAGATTACTCATACACATTTTGTCCATACATCACACAATGCGGTATACACTAGCTCAATAGTCATGTGATCAACACGGATCTGCACCATTTCCCATCTTTCATCCTGATTGGCTAAGATTGGCTTCCAAAGCTCACATGATTGGTCCGTTTAGAAAAAAATGCCACAAATCACAAACGCAGTTCTATCTATAACCCAGCAAGCCAAATTACGTCATGATGACGTGACGTCCTCTGGTGACTCCGGTGACGTTCAGGACTAGGCCAGATCACAGCCCATATGGGGATGAGCTTTACGTCATTTCCAACTTGCATCGTTCCAAGTAGGCCAGTGCCCAACGGGCACCGCTAATGTCAAATCTATTTTATATTAATATTCTTTATTAATATTAACTTATTTTTCAGGGGTATTTTTCAAGCCTTTTTTTTTTTTAAGTGACTGAGAGAGAGTTGGAGAGTAGGGGAGCGACATAGCAAATGGTCCGTCTGTCCGGGAATCAAACCAGAGACTCGCTGATTAGGGCATTGTACCCATGTGGTATCCACCCTAACCACTTCTTCACCCGATAACGTGAAATTATTTTTTAAGATTGCGTGCGTGCGTGTGCGGTGCGCGGTACCAGTTTATCATTAGTGAAATCTTGGCCAGAGTCATCCCTGACTGGTGTACGTTTTCTCCCCCTGGGATCAGTTTAATATACAGAGAGAACCTAAATGTTAAAACAAATATGAATTGCCCTACACCATCCAGCTCTGCCTAGTAGTTTTTCAGTATGCCACCAGGCCTCTATTGTTGCATAATTGTGTCGATGTTGCCTGTACAATCTCCAGGGAAATCTCAGCTAATACAAAAAACATCAAACTTCTGCTATTCGCAAAGTAAAATAAATTATTTAGGCTTACTTTCAGTGCCGGTCTTTTCTTAGATTTATCTGAAGTCTTATCAATTATTAATTAAAATAATGGACTGAAAGAACCAAGCAATGTCTCATTTAACATGATTCTAGGTACTGTATTCTAGGTCAGATTTATCATAATAATTAGTATTAACCTGTTCAATGCAACCAGACACAACCACATTGGATATATATACTGTATATGGAAATGATACTAAAGGACATCTCATGACTGCTGCTCATGATATTTGTGGTCATGTGGTAATTAACCCGTACTGGGGTTGATAATACTACTACTACTACTACTACATTCTTAAGAGATTAATTTATGCAATATTCACAGTGAACACTAGAGGACAGTAGCCACGGCTGGTAAACTACAGTACAGACCAGCTTGTTGTGCATGTGCATGCCTTTCTTCCTTAAGCTCTGACAAAAGGTTTAGCATTCATTAATATCAGTATTTATGGAGCATTTTAATCTGATAAATAAATAATACATTTAACATTGTTATACAAATAATAATTTCAAAATATCTACTTTGTAGAAGTTTTTCAGGATTCACGAATTTGGCGTATAGCAGCTACTTGAAGTAAATCATTGGTCAGAGCCTGTGTTAAGTCTTTGAAAAATCTCTAAACTTTTCTTCCTCAAGTTGCCAGTGAGGTAGCTGCTAGATTGGCAGTGCTGATGTTGTATTTCAAGTTACTTAACACTTCAGTGAACACAGCAGCAATCGATAAACAGTGGAGCAGATGGAAACCTTCTTCAAATGACTCGTTTGATCCTTATTTCTTTATACGTTTTGTAAAGGAACACAGAGAAATCACTATGCCAGCATAGTGGGCATGCATGTAGTTGCTTGGTAGGAATGGGAGGATTTGCTGGCTGTTCAGTCGGACATGGTAACATGGCTAACTGGACAAACAAAGACACACAAATGTGATTCTTTCTGTCTGAGAGACATCATCTACACCCAATCAGTGGCTACTAGAGAGAGAGACAGAGATCCAGAGAAAGATGAGATAAGAGATGAAGGAAGGTTAGTAATATTATTGTATAATATATATGTTATTGCTCCGCCAGGCCGAAGCCATAATGGCAGAGACTATGTTTTGCACGCTGTCCATCTGTCTCTGATCATCTAATCTCCGGCACCGTTGGCCTGTTCAACGCGAAACTGAGCACACACATTCCCTAGCCTAGACTCTAGTAGAACCTCTGCCCTACATTGGCCTTTTATAGCACCACCAGGAGATTTGACTACTCCTACAGATTTTGTCCAAACATCATGCAAATCGGTACACATCATTACAGGCCTGTTTCCTTTAATGACTATAGAGATAATGTGTACCAATTTGCCTTTCTGATTTTTCATATTCCATCCTGATGGCTAAGATTGCAGGGGTGCTCCATTTTGAACAAAATGCCTCAAGCCAGGGACGGACACACATAGAGTGTTGCAACCACTCCAAGGAACAGCAATGTTCGTGTTCACCTATGTGTGTGCCTATGTATGTGTTGGTTCATGAGCACCAGTATGACTATAGCCTGGAACTCACCTACTTTCTATGGCATAGGCAGCTCCAGGCAGGATCCGCCGGGAGAAACTATGCGCAGCATGAGACTATTACTTAGAGTGACAGAGAGAGAGAGAGTGTGTGTGTGTGTGTGTGTGTGTGTCAATTTAACAAAGGTGCAGACGATAAGAAATCAGCAGAGAGTGAGTGATGTTTGCGCTACTCTATGCCGAATTGAAGTGGACTCGAACCCAGACTTTTTTATTCTCCCTGGAAATAAAAACGTCTGGGTTTCCGAGGCTAGTATGACTATGACTACTGTACCAGTAGGGGCGCTGTTGTGCCGCAAACAGAGAGAGAGATAGTATTAGTGCTGCACTGTTGCCTGCTAATGAGAGAGAGAGAGAGAGAGCAGAGGAGGAGGGGGGGGGAAGAGGGGAGTTGCACCACTCAGTTCATACGGGTGTGAGTTTTATGTGTGTTTTTTGCGGCTTTCGTCTTTATTTTATATTTTTTATAGAGGGACAGACAGTAGGCTGACAGGAAATAGGGGAGAGAGATGGGGGAGTGACATGCAGTGAAGGCCGTCGGGATTGGGAGTCGAACCCGCGGCACACTGCCAGGCTTGGGCTACCGGCCAAGGTGCCTGGACCGCTGAGCCACGGCCCAGGCCTACACATAGCTCCTTAATGAAGTGGTTGCACCACTTAAAAACCTTTGCCCTTTAATTTTCACACCTTTTATAGCGCCACCAGGAGGCAGATTTATGTAATCCAAATTTCACATATGATCTCTATAGTGTGATCGAGACAGATCTGTTACATTTTTCATATTCTATCCTGATTGGCGAATTCCGAACATTGGTGGTCCACAATAACCGACCTGAACGGGGCGAGACCTTTGCCCTGAGGAGCACTTTTTTCTAGTTGGTGGTCAACTGGTCTTGCACTTTGACATCGCTCTAAGTAGAATCTCGTTGCAATGCTTTACCATGTCATGGTGCGATGCATTGTGAGCTTTTAGATAATCTATTTTTGATATTTAAATAACGCTTTGTCTTTTTGTTGGTTGTTGACATTTTTTTCACCTATAATATCATGCCCAAAATGGAGACGACACCAGATTGAAACTGGATAATGAAAAAATAAGATTGATTATATCAGATTATATCAAGTAGACCTCTGCAGTGCTATGCATTGTTTTTGTTTGTTCATCCACCACACATGGCCATGACCTTGACAAAATGGGACCATGACCCAGTTTTGAGTTGTAACTCACTCGTTGAGAAACCGTCTGAATGTAACACTCCCTCCTCCACGTTCCACTGTGGCAACATTTCAAGTAGAAATGTTGAAATATCTAAATGTTCCACACGAGTTATTCACGGAAATAATTAGTTTATGTATGCGGTTTGTTTCATTCTGTGGAATTGATCCAAATTTTGCTGATTGCTTTGTAGACACCAAGGCCCCAAAGTATGAGAAAGTGATAACACGCACATATGTCTGTAGACTGTAGCACATTGGATGTGAGTGGGTGCTGTTATGTGTGCTATGTAATGTGTCCAATAATGTAGTCTCTGATCAAACTTAAGACATCCAACGCACTCCAATGGCTATTTTATTTATTTACGGTAGTGTACATTGCATAGAGATTAAATAAAAACATGTACTTTTCTAAATTAATGCTAGGTGTGCATCTAAACAGATACCTGTTGGCTCAATAGCAATATGATATCATGATACAATATTAATATACAGCATGATTGAATAGTTGTTACATTAGTTTGAAACAATCTGAAATGGATCCACAAAATGAATAAATGGCAAGTCTGAAATAGACAATAGATTAGCAACATAAATTGTTTTGATTTGAATTATGTGTAATTTGTATGACCTTTTGACGATTGTCTTCAGAACTGAATTTCAGCATGTGGTTGTTTTATCAAACTGGGGGGTCCTTGAAATAAAATAAAAAAGGTTGAGAACCAGTGTAGTAGGAGGTCTTTCAGTGTGTTAAATAGAATCAACTTAGAAACCTCCTTGTGGTTGGAAACTGGATGAAGTCTGTCAGGATATGGATCTCATTACATACATGTCAGGGGCATGTTTACATTCTTTTACACACATGCATGTACAATACACATATACACTGTGCCTCTCTGCCCATCTCCTTTAAATACATGCACACAAACGCACGCACAATCATGCATGCAAGCATGTCACGTGCCACCCTGATCAATATCATTGCCAGCATATGCGAGTATGAATAAAGTATTTTTCCACACTTTACACACATTCAATTTCCTCTTTTTTCTATTTTCCTGTTGAAGATGACTCCCAGACAGCCTTTCCAATCACAGTTTCCTTGCAGAAAGACCCCATACTGTACATGTACTGTAGCTGTTCCAATATGTCTTGGAATCCACACTCATCTCAGTCATTTCCTTCAGCTGTATTTGTCAGTGTAGTGACTGTAGTCTTTGAGTGTACAGTGTATTGCCAGTATATACGTACTGTATCTCTATTGTCAGAATCTGTGTAAATGTCACTTAATTGATTCCTAATGTTTAATATATACATCATTTATACAAAAACCAAACTCACAATTGCATACCAAGCGTGTAGATTGGCTATTTTTGGCATCCAATAACAAACTCTAAAATCAGGCTTTACTTTCCCACCGGAAGTGAAACTTGGATGCTGTAAGAAAAGAAAATAAGTCCTTTCACTTTTTGTTGAGATATAGGCTATTGGCAGCAGACGACAATTCCCTTTGCAATTCAATCAGTTCAGGAAGCAAGTTTTCTTCAGCATTCAAAAGGAATTGAACTGTTATCATAATAATATTTAGTCAACTGTTCCCAATCCTGATTGACAGGGTTGTTGCTTTTGGATCAGCTAACATTTGTAATTTAGCTACAGCATTTGGTTGAAACAGATTAATGTCAATTGTCACAGTAATATAGCATTGACTGAGTTCCACAGGGGTCTATACTAGGCCCTCTCCGTTTTCCATCTATTCTAATCCAAATCCTTTTGCTGAAAATAGCCCTTTTTGCTGTCAATGTTTGTTTTCCTCTTAAGTTGATAGCATGATGATAGTAGTCGCCTAATGCTGTGGTTTAACCCATTAAAACTGGGAAAGCATCTGTGTCATTAGCTTTGGCTATTCAAAAATAGCTGATAAAGTGACGCGATGTACACTTGTACATCTGCTATTTTTTAACATTTAAAATAAAATCTTGAAAGTGTTGAATCATTTTGAATTACAAAAAAGGTTTGAGAACTACAGATTTAGTCTTAATGGGTTAAACCAGGACAACTATTGTTGCTCCAGTCAAGGTTCTCTCAGCTTTAGACTAGAGGTGTGGTCTTCTGGCATCAAACTTTACAATCTGCTGTCATCCTGTTCGGGGAATAACACATGGTTTTGAAGAATACAATATAGTGTAGGCCCAAGTGTAACTTTTTATTATTATTTTCTTTTAAGCTGCACATAGCCATGCCCATGATGCGCTAAACCTGCCAGTTTTCCCCCTGTGTAATCAGAACTCGTATAACCTTCCATGCAGTCATGCTCAGTCATATGCTCCTGCTGGTGTGCACTGCAAAATCCTCAGTATCGATTTAACTCTGAAGGTTCCATTGTTGCACTCTCTCCGAGTTAGGTTAACTGTGTAGCCATGTGTGCCTTTCTCTTGTTTTGGGGTGGAGCTGTGTGTGTGTGTGTGTGTGTGTGTGTGTGTGTGTGTGTGTGGGGAGTTGCATGGTGCCTGTGTCTCTCTCCTAATATCAGACTCTGTGGTCTGTGAGTCTCTGTGCCTTTAAGGAGGAGGGTTTGACGCGTGTGTTGGTATTTCTCAAACAGAGACGAGGGGTGCAGTGGTGGTGGTGGTGGTGGTAGTGTTGGTGTGGTGGAGGTGGGTGGTGGTCCAGGAACTAAATCCACTGCTTTAGAGGGAATACTCTGTAAGTGAGTGTTGGTCAGAGAGAGAGAGAGAGACAGACAGACAGACAGAGAGAGAGAGAGAGAGACAGAGACAGAAGGAAGGGACAGACAGAGAGACACACAGGCTGACAGACAGACAGACAGCAGGGCTGGGTGATCTCAGAGCAGAAGGGCAGCAGTTAGAGTGAGTTGGGGAAAGTGTCAGCAGAAGAGTTAAAGGAAGGACCCGGCGACTTTAAAGACAGAAGTGGTACCCAGACTGTCAGGCCATTATGTCCATGTTTGACCCGGGCCAGCGTCTCCCAGAAGAGCAGGACTATGTGCAGGCATACGAGAACGTCAGGGAGAAGTATAAAGGTAACAACACCACACATGCTCCACCACCTCTTCCTCCTCTCTCGCTCTGTCTCACCACAACACACCACACCTCCACCCTCCTCCACCTCCTCCTCTTCTGTCAGCCTTCAGTGGCTGAAGTACTGGTAAATGGCATGTCAATGAGAATAATTTAGGGGTGTGTGTGTGTGTGTGTGTGTGTGTGTGTGTGTGTGTGTGTGTGTGTGTGTGTGTGTGTGTGTGTGTGTGTGTGTGTGTGTGTGTGTGTGTGTGTGTGTGTGTGTGTGTGTGTGTGTGTGTGTGTGTGTGTGTGTGTGACCCAAAAATCATACTTTACTTAGTACATACTTGGCTAAGTGGGAGGTGTGTGTGAGAGAGCATAATCTTGCAGGGTTTGCAAGTGGGAAGTGTGTATATATTGTATGTGTGTGGGGGTTCTAAAACCTGCCTGACTGTCCAACATTAATTGGTTCCATATTGATTTGCACAGATGTACTCTATTTCAGGAGGGCCCTCAGTCAAATGGGAACCATGATGCTTCTGTAATGGTAGTGACATTACATACAGTGAATAGTGAAATGTTTGTAATGGTAGCAATGCATTAATAAACTTGGGTATCACACTCTGTTAGTTTGGTAGACTCTGCAGGAGAGGAGAAGCACATGCTCTGAAGGAAAGATATATAATAGATAGATAGGTAAAGAGAGAGAGAAGGTAAACGTGTGAAAGTACTACCGGCCAGTTCTGTGTCCGAAAAAATATCTCACAGGGTTTGTCACCTAAGTTGTCATTTAACCAGGGCTCTATCCTAGGGACCTCCTTTTTCGTTCTACACCAAATCTCTTAGCAGAATCTCACCAGAATTAGCAGAATTTTCACCAGGGTCACCAGGGTTCATATGGTTAATGAGGAGCGTTGACGCCAGTATTAGAAGGCCTGTGTATCTATAGCACACAGAGGAATCCTGTTGCGCCTGATCTGGTTCTGTTTCTACTATCAACCTCACATGTCTCAGTTGAATTACGGTGGCTATGTGGGCACAGAGAGGTGCTACATTTGTTACCCTGGTTGAATGGCACAGGGCCCATGCCCACAGCGCACTTTAATTAAATGGAGAGTCTACAACGAAGGTAGCACACATACTGTGTGTAGGTGTGTTCACCTGATAGTAGTTGTGTGAAGGTTAGCATTATTTATTACAGGTGGCTGGTTTGCTGTCTGTTCAGAAATGTATAGGGACAGACAGTTGTACTATCACTTGTTAATGGATATTTCAGATTAATTTACCGTAGCAGGAATGATTTGTTTTCTACTAGTGGAGCTGCACCATGACCAACATGTTCCAAAAAAAGATCCAATCTGTGAGCATGTATAAGTATATCAATTCAAAATGGGGCTTGGACTAAAACCAAACAAGCAAACATAACAGTCAACAGTTATGTTCAGTAGAGATAGAGATATTTTACAACTGAAACAATTAAGTGATCTTGGCCTTGAATCTGCTGTGCTACTGCTGGGAAACAGAATCCATCCATGCAGTTTCACTGGTCTAGTCATTTTCTTCCCATGCAGTCCCCCACAGTGCAGGTCACTGTGGGTGACAACCCCTCAGAGCCCGTCTGGAACCAGTCTGTTGTTCCATGTCCCCAGTCAGACCCTCTGCTCTCTGCCAACATCTGAATTCCTGCTCCTCTTTTTGGTGTTTGGTTCACTGCTGCTGAGATAATTGTGAGCATCCCACACCACCATCCTACACTTGCACTTGATGCTGTTCCTGCCTTGTAAAAATGAAATAATAACACTTATAGTCACTTCTGGGACGGGAGCTCCTGCTCTTCTGGCAGCCGCTGGCCCAGGTCAAACATGCATGTTCACAATGGCCTGACAGTCTGGGTACCACTTCTAGTGGTGGGGCTTTAAGGATGACAATGTTGGTTGGTCCGTCCATCTGTCCTGCACCTTTGCCCCAAGCAACATACTGTATCTCAGAACCTTGATGGATTGCCATGGAATTTACTGTGCATCTCCATCCCCCCCAGGGGATGAACATGCAGTATGGTTCATCCATCCCCCCCCCCAGGGGATGAACATGCAGTATGGTTCATCCTTACCCCATAGCTTTTCCTCTAGTGCCACCATTAGGACACTTGCACACATTAACAGGGTTTCCTCCAGGAAAATAAATCACACTTGTGTGAAGTGAGGGGCGCCCCGCCCACTGTGGTTGCCTCGTCACGTCACCACCATCTTTAAGCTTTGCAGTGGTCACAGAAAATCCCTGATTGTTTAAAGGAGAATTCCATACTAAAAGGCTTTCTTACCTTTCTTTGTAGTTGTTACGTCCCCATTATTAGCTATTTCCCCTACCATAAGCCCTAAATGAATTGCATTTAATTGAATGGGATGTATGGGGTGTTGTGCTAATTCGCTTATTTCCATCGCTCAAATTTATAATTTTTTTGTATATATCCTCTCTTCATAATGTAAATAATAACCCAAGCGGCACACTTTACTACTTCTTTCGATGGAAATAAGCGAAGTAGCACAACACCCCATAGCCCCATTCAATTCAATGCAATTCATTTAGGGCTTACTAGAATTTCGCCCCCCTTCGGGGGGCTCAATCCTAGTGTCGTTGCAGCGCAATATGGGAAGAAGGAAATTGCGGGAGTTGACAGACTCAGAACCGAATAGTTCTGATGATCCTCATGGGGGCTACCCGCAGCCCCGCCTCCCCGCAGCCCCCCCCCCCCCCCCCCCCCCACAGCGGTGGAAAAAAATAAGTTGATGTTTTCACTGGTACTTTGGGTAGGCTACAGCAGTGATACTCAACCTCAGGCCCGCGGGCCACATCAGGCTATGACTGGCCCACCAATGAAAATCTAAAAAAAAGAAGAAAAAAATCTGGAAAATGAAATAAAAATAAATAAATCTGAATGAAGTTATCTTTAATTACATTATTATAAGTAATACTATTAGAGTTGTACTATTACTCGAACGAAAATAAAAGTTTGGGGTGGGGGGGGGGAGATGCAATGCAAATGAAAGACATATACTGTGTATCCCTATTCCCTGACATAATTTTATAGCTAAACGGACAGAATTCTATTTTATTTGAATGATGAAACCCAGCTGCCATTAATAGTTCTTCACTTATAGCTATCTATTTTCAGGTAGATTGTTTTATTTTACTCAGTCAGCCATATCACTACTACATTTTTTTCATGAAAAAGGTCATAGCTGGGTAATCTATTTTCAAGCAAATTGTGTTTATTGTATTTTATTTTACTCAGCCATAACAATGTATTTTCTGTTAACCAACTTGCTGGCTGGCAGGCAGGCAGACAGCTACTCATAGACAGGCAGACAGACAGCTACTCATGGATAATTGGACAGGCAGGCAGTCAGACAGCTACTCATAGACAGGCAGACAGACAGCTACTCATGGAGAATTGGACAGGCAGGCAGACAGCTACTCATAGACAGGCAGACAGACAGCTACTCATGGAGAATTGGACAGGCAGGCAGGCAGACAGCTACTCATAGACAGGCAGACAGACAGCTACTCATGGAGAATTGGACAGGCAGGCAGGCAGACAGCTACTCATAGACAGGCAGACAGACAGCTACTCATGGACAATTGGACAGGCAGGCATGAAGGCAGACAGCTACTCATAGACAGACAGACAGACAGCTACTCATGGACAATTGGACAGGCAGGAAGGCAGACAGCTACTCATAGACAGACAGACAGCTACTCATGGACAATTGGACAGGCAGGCAGGCAGACAGCTACTCATAGACAGACAGACAGCTACTCATGGACAATTGGACAGGCAGGAAGGCAGACAGCTACTCATAGACAGGCAGACAGACAGCTACTCATGGACAATTAGGCAGGCAGGCAGGCAGACAGCTACTCATAGACAGGCAGACAGACAGCTACTCATGGACAATTAGGCAGGCAGGCAGACAGCTACTCAGACAGGCAGACAGACAGCTACTCATGGACAATTGGACAGACAGGCAGGCAGACAGCTACTCATAGACAGGCAGGCAGACAGCTACTCATAGACAGGCAGACAGTAAGACAGCTACTCATTGACAGACAGACAAATAACTACTCATGGACAGACAGACAGGCAGGCAGGCAAAGAGCTACTCATGTTATGTTATTATGTTATTATAACAGCTACTCATGTTATGTGCAATAATTTGTGCAGTTATGGAAACAGCTCTTTGTGTTTATGCAAGAAAATGTAACACATTTATTTATTTACATATTGTGTGCATGCACATTGTACTTTCCGCCGCGGATTTATTTATTTCCCAAATGGTCTAAAATTGAGTTATTTAGCATACTTTTACCAATGAATTAGCCTATACACAGACAACGACTGATTAGCCTATTTTGGACGATATGGGTCTTTTCTCGAGTCACTCCGCTGAAAGTGTCAGTGTTGCTGCCTTACACACCCGCCGCCTATGGGCACTGTACTGTAGGCATATAATACCTGGCTAGGTGAAAACAAAAGAAACCCGATTAGCATTTGAGTACTTTTAACACCTCTGAACAGCCGGCGGAATTCCAGAGCATGTGTAAATACGCTAGTATGCAGTCTGTGACAGAGTCACAGAGTGTCAATAATTCCCAGAAAATCTGTAATGTTAATATAAAATGTCCACGAAAATCCTCATGGGGGCTAAAAGGGGCTATTTAATTCTTCATATAGGCCCCACAGACTCGACGTCGTTGGACAGACTCCACTTCATGTTTCAGCTGTGTTTTTAAACTCAGTAGTGTGCCCTGCACACAGCGCACACTCGCAATTGCAGCTGGAGGGCGACGCGACACACACACCCCCCCCCACACACACACACACACACACACACACACACACACACGCACACTTTTTTTCGCTCGAAATTCTTATTCACAATGACATCGAGTTGAGGTGTTTGTTTTAAGGGTAATTGTTGCATAAGCGCTATTTCGCACTATTTCTCCCTCCCCTCCCCTGTGTCTGAAGCAGCTAGCATGGAAGCTATATGGATTATGGAAGCTTTCCCTCCGATTGCACACAACACAACCATGCCGTTATCCACGCGTCCATCCGATTGCTTTTAATGTAAATGTCCCATCCACTGAGCAAAAGCGATATAAGCGCCTTATTCATTCATTCGATTCATTTGGGTGTGGGGCTGTGCAGTGGTGTGGGCAGCCTTTCTGACGGAGGCTCGGAGCTGCTGCTGCTGACGCTGTTCGAGTCGCATGGAGCAGTATAGAGTAGGCGTGGCGCAGCATTAGAAGGGCGCAGCAAATGCACGACATTGAGGGGTAGAAACCATCCCGGTCGCGTCGTTCATCTAACGCGTGTGTCACTGTGAAGGACTGGCCCCATTAAGTGAACGTAGTTGAGCCCAATATTGGCGTGACGCATTTCACTTGAATAATGTTGTGTGCGCACGTGCGCACGCTGAGAAAGACAGTTATTCGCTGCCGTATAGCCATTCCTGTGTGTGTGTGTGTGTGTGTGTGTGTGTGTGTGTGTGTGTGTGTGTGTGTGTGTGTGTGTGTGTGTGTGTGTGTGTGTGTGTGTGTGCGCAGGCGTGTGTAGTCGGCATTGGCTGGCAGGCGAAAATAGCAAAAGCTATACGTGTAATGTAAATATTTCGGCACAATCCAAGTAGTGACAATGAACAATGTTGATTTAACTAAGGGATTCGCTGAGTGTTTTATTTTGTAAATACAGGGATTTAGAAGTGATAAGCAAAATAGTGAGCCAATAATTTCTCCCCTTCCTTCTGTCTGTTATCCTGCGAGGGCCCTAAAAAGCAAGATGGCTGATTGTGAGACTGAAGAGTAGTGTGGGGGCGGGCCTGGTGGGCCTATGAGAACACAGAGCAGTGTTGCCAGGTTTGCGAATTGTAAGCGAGTTGCAGTGTGTGTAAATAGCCTGGTTAAAAGGCCTTGTTTCTGCCCCTGTTGGGGCAACAGAACATGTAGACCAGTTTCTGTCCACCGCTTTTGGCCACGTGACCAACTTGACAAATGTTAAAATAGATGGTAGGGGAAATAGCCAATAAGGAGCTTTTGCACAAAATAACACCTGGACCTCTTTGATGACCTACAGTACCAATTTTGGTCACCTCATAGTATTGAATATCCAGTATTGGAGTTTGGAAGCAACCTCCTGCTGCCACATGCATTATGTGCAAATTCAAAACAGGTGGTACGCAGGGTTGTTGAGTGATATCCAACGAGCACTCCCAAACTCTGACACACAAAATAACCTGCACGGAATTTCTCGACAGGAAGTAGCTCATAACATCTCCACGGTGGATTTTTATGAAATAAAAACGTTACAGATTGATAATTCAAGCTTTCCGTACAGCTGCAATGTTGACGTTGTTTAATAAAATTAGATAGGACTTTTCTCTTTGGATGAAATGGGAAGTTGCACCTAGTTAGCACCTTGCTGGCAAGATGTGTATTTTGTGTAGTTCATTGATTTAATATGAATGTTTTTAAAAGACATTCTTAGCCTGAGATATTTTACCTGTATTTATGGAAAGCTATGAAGACCTTTAAACATGAGACACTGTTAATGTGGAACCATAAACATAGAACAGGGACTACTATGAATTATTTGCCTTCTGACAGGCTTTGACCCCCAGCCACCACCACACCACTGTCACCTCACCTCTCGCAAGTCCCCTGCCAACATCCAACATCTCTTCATGTGAAGTTGTTTATTTCCACACCTACAGTATAGTCTGTATAGCAGAGCCTCTCAGCTGGCATCTGTTCCATTACTAACTACACTACACTACTGTACACGTGAGCTCATTTGGACTATAATGTGAAATAGGCTCTCAGAATGTATTTTGGCACAGTGATGGACAACCGACCGTTGGGGTGTGTGGTGCATGCGTGCGTGTGTGTGTGTGTGTGCCTGTGTGCGTGCACGCACACATTCAGCAGTAGACCAGACAGACATATTTCTGTACCAATGATATTCATCCCATTTTTCAGTACATTAATAATGTTGCAATAGCTCAAATTCAATGTTTCCCACAATGAACGATAAGCTCATGGTTGGCATGGCTGTTTGTCATAATTGTAACTGTAGACATTGTTCATGTTAAGCATGGCTTGGCTTGAAATACCTACCTCAAATATATCATTTGAGTTTAGCCTGTCACTTTTAAAGTTATTTTGGTTGAAAGGACATGACATCTAGGTCAGGCATCTCACGTAGAGAGACTGTAGTTTTCAGATAGTATGAAAGACTGAAGATAGCAATGAGTTGGTGTCATCACACATAGCATTTAATTCAAACTGGCACAATCCGTGTGTGTGTGTGTGGGTGTGGGTGTGGGTGTGGGTGTGGGTGTGGGAGGTTGCTGTATTAGTACTGCACCTGCCAACCATTAATTCCAGTGACCATAGCACAGTGTGGAGATGCCCCCTGAGTGGGGTTATTTCAGGTCTTACCAGATATCCTCCCTGATGATGTCATCCCTCAATAATGCTTAAGGGTCAATGTTTCAGAGAAACACCCTGGGAAAAACACAACATCATTGTTGAAACCGGTTGACGTTTGCACTGTGATATCTACTAGAAATGCAGCTCCACACAATCTTTGTCATTTTTACAGTGATAAGTTAAATCGCTATACCGCTCAAAATTGTAAGCACCTACAATGAGTGAAGACATTTACACATCATGCAGCTATACCAGACGCTTGCTTAGCAGAATGCAATGCATGCATGTCTGAATAGTTATAGAGATAACTTCTAAAAAGGTTACGAAACATGTCTGATAAGCCACTGCCAATACAAGACCCCACCCTCCCTCCACTCTTTACTTCCAGTACCTTTTCAGATCGGTTTCATGCAACATGACCTGGCATTCATAAATAGAATCTCAGTTGTGCATGTTCATGCACTGTGTTATACAGTCTATGCACAAGTACTATACTACAAACACTGACACACATACACTTTCTAACTTGTATGTGCTGTATTGTATTGTATGGTGTGCATGGAGGGAGATAAGAAGACGTGCAAGTACTAGTAGTAATAATATGCAGTACAGGTGGGCTGGCAAACATACACACAGCTGCTCTTTGGGGAATGGAGTGGACTTATAGTGAATCTGCACACACAATGATACACGAGCAGCTCTTTGGTTGGCTTGGATGGGCAGCAGTAGTGAGGAATTAGTCTGAGGATTGCAGCTTTAAATACACAGTGAAATCCTCTGGGTTCATTTCACAGAGAGTATACAAATGTTACCAAATGGGTGGGCGTGTTTGGTTACACTTGTATACTCTGAGTTATTAATGGATAAATTAATGTGTACACAGAAATCATGTGTTACGAATCGGATATTATTATTTTTATTATTACTATTTGTAGTATTATTTGTGCGTCTCTGTGCAAGTAGTTTATGTAATTGCCCTTTGGCCAATGGGCCAACAACTTATGAACTATTAAGGCTGTAATATCGTGGCTTAATATATTTAGTTATTATTATATTTATATACTGTTAATATACTAGAATAAGGCCATCACAATAAAGTAGTACTGCATTGCCCAGTTGCTTAAAACCTGGCTTTGTCCCATTTTAAAATGCAATACAAAAGTACTTATATTCTTCTCACAGTGATGGCAATTGTGACAAAAAATCTAAACACACAATTTAGTCAGTGCACTTGTCAACAAGTTCACTTGTCAACAGGTTCCTGGAGTCCATGCTGCTCCTTACACCCAAATTGAAATTGGTCTAAATTTGTGGCACTAGAAGAAAATCCATCAGGTCACCAGAATTAGGGGTGCACGATTATGAAATTATGACCAATATCCGATCTCCGATTACTTGCAGGGACATATCTGCCGATACCGATTCTCACCGATTCTGATATTATACAGAGGACCACAATGGAAACAACCCTATAGGGGCTTGGCTCAAAGTGACAATAATGTATTCAATCAATAAATAAAAATACTCTTTTTCGAGTTTCGAGATGAGTACACAAATTATTTTGAGACCAATCCGATACCGATATGCTGGAAACGCAGCAGGGGGGACCTTTATCAATGTGTTCCATTCATAAACTAGCCTTCACAGTGTGAAATCTATGGTGATAAAATTATACTCATAACGTGCATGTGTCGTGCCGTCTGGGACTGGACTGCAGTGTTTGTATGTGTTTTCTTAAGCAATTGATTAATGTACTCATCAACATTTCGATCAGGGCTTCAGTCTCCTCATTCGACATCTTTGCGCTGCATAAAATATGCCTTCTCCGTCTCCAACTGTGTTCAGCTCCTCACCCGCCACATTGTTTGCTTAATTTCCTTTATTTACTGCATTCACACCTGCACCGAATCGTAATCAAGTGCGATTGGAAGCGAAGCGAAACCCCCGTTTTTGCTCGGAGTAGAATGCAGTTCTTTGATACGCATTAGGATTCGAATGAGCCTTCACACCTGCCAAACGAAGTGCATTTTCTGAAAATGCGCAGCAGGATTCGTTTTAATCGCAGCAAAATGTCACCTTAGTTGCGGTCAGTCCTATTACTGTCAACCATGTATACAGAAAGTCAGAAACCCATGAATGAGTCCCCAGTTAATAATGGAAAGGCGTCACATGTCTTTTGTGAGTGGGCTCCAAGCCGGCCAATCATTTGCTGACATAATCCCATTAGTATCAACAGAGGCAGTGTTCTGACAGATAATTGATATGCATTTAAGGATATATTGGAATGCAAGAAGTTGTCCGAAATGCCATTTTGGCGTGAGTGTCTGGTGCAGACACTCACAGAAGAGATTGTCATACATCATTTTCACTTAATATTCACATCTAGACTCTGTCTAAACCTTGGCCCAAGGTGCAGCACTGTCTCAGATATGGGTGACTGTCCAGAGTTACCTGAAGAATGGCTGTCCTAGGATTTATAGGGGCCTTCTCACCACATGTGCTATTTCACATGGTTTTGTAAGGTTCCTGTTTTTGTCTCCATTTGTTCATACTGTATGTTCGACTGATTGTGTGTTTTACCACATCATTCTGTCATGTCATTTTGTACTATTCATGGCTACACAGCACTGGAGGGTCTATTCTATTGTGAGCAGCTGTGTTTCTCATGCTGTAATGCTTGTATTAGTCTGAACAACTCCTGGGCAAAGCTGAGCAGGGTCACACCACTTTACCTGGCAGTAGTATCACAGTCTTTCATCGGGTCACAAGCCTTTCTGAAGATAAATTATACTGGATAAGTTAATTTCATTAGTTTGTTTGTAAATAAGACTCCAATGAAATACCTAGACAATCTAATTGTTCAAAATAAAGTCATGGCAAAGCATCCTTGGGGTTAAAAGTAGACTGAATGTTGAATTGTATTTGTAGTGGCCTCTTTCCAAACTCAGAATGACAGTAAAGGGATTGTTTCCCTTGTTTGCTGAAATAGTTTTGACATGAGTATAGTCTTTTAGCATGGCTTCTCAGAAGAATGCATTTTGGACCACAGTTTTGGTGCCACTGAGTTAGGTGGTTAGTAGGTACATATTTCTTGTTGTGCACAATGTACATTGTGGTGCAAATTATTTCTAGTTGTATGTTGTATGTTTGCTACCTGTTCTGTCTGATATGAACAGAGCACTGGTTATTCTTTGAGTGTACTGTATCACCTGTGGTGTACTATATAATTAATTTTGTGTTGGTTAGGCATCAATTAAGACATCACCACTTCTGTCCAAAGTGTCTGATGGTGATTGTCTTCAATGGAAACAATTAGGCAAATTAACAATTAACCTAATGATGCAATCTCAGTATTTACTTTCCCACAGTGTGCCCGGATAAATAGTTGAAATTGTTGTTCAGTGTGTTCTATGCTGCTCTGTTAGAATATTGACAGAGAGTGAAGGTGACTCAGGAAGGGATGTCTTTCTAATCTGCCTGTGAGGGTGATGTCATAGACAGACAAATCTGTCTGTGCAGTGGGAGATTCTGGTCTCCAAGCTACAGTTGTGCACAAACTGTTATTAGCCAAACTAGCCATCTAATCCTCAGTTCCGCCAGGCTGTAAAAGGTTATGAGTAGATAGATTGAACTATCACTTGAAAAAGTAGGTTGTATCTAGAGGCAACCATAGACAGTGAAAGTGGTTAATTTTAGTGTGCCTATATATTGGGAAATCTTCACACACAAGTGCTGATGTAATAAATTACTAAATAAACTTTTTGTATAGTTGTATATATTTCAATAGTGTGTGGTTGTGACAAAATACCAGTGAGTGAACCCATGCACACTGAGTGGGAACCAATAGACTAGGGCAAACATCCCTGTTTCTATGTCTATGTTTTAGCCTCTTTGTTTATCAGCCAGGCTTGCAGGGTGCAGCAAGTCAGAGACATCCTGGCTTCGCTGTGGTTCTGGGATGTAGAACAATAGTACTAACACCCCTGATGCTGGCATGCTAAGCCAGACTAATGCCAGGAATGTCATGTCAAGTCTGTTGGCACATACTGTGTGTTGGTACTGGGCCTGGGCTGGGGTGCTATTGGTAAAGTCTACGTGCCCTGCCTGGGCTGGGGTGCTATTGGTAAAGTCTACGTGCCCTGCCTGGGCTGGGGTGCTATTGGTAAAGTCTACGTGCCCTGCCTGGGCTGGGGTGCTATTGGTAAAGTCTACGTGCCCTGCCTGGGCTGGGGTGCTATTGGTAAAGTCTACGTGCCCTGCCTGGGCTGGGGTGCTATTGGTAAAGTCTACGTGCCCTGCCTGGGCTGGGGTGCTATTGGTAAAGTCTACGTGCCCTGCCTGGGCTGGGGTGCTAGCCTATTGGTAAAGTCTACGTGCCCTTCATTATAATAACTGAAATATTTCACATTGCTTGGAAGCCAACTAAATAACCCCAAATTATGAATATATCGAATATATCGACAAAGAATACTGAAACCAGATATAATCATTAAGGAAAGTTTATGCATGTGTACTATGTAAACTCTTCGTTTCCATTTTTCCAGCCATTCAGTTGCAAAACCCCCACCCCAAAAAAACATGTTTTTTTAAAATAATTTGGGGACCCCCAAATAATTTGGCGACCCCCGAGGGGTCTCAAGTTCTCAACCCTCGGGTTGAGAACCCTTGCTCTAAAGAACCTGTGTCATGAGTGTATTTGTCCATACAGAATAGATGTGCAGGTACAAAACATTGTTCCTGGTGACCCTAGAACAGCCTCTAGTGGAGCGTTGTTAGTGTTACAGTACACACTCAAAACTTTTAATATTTATTTATTTAACCAGGGCAGTCTGTCATAGATGGAGAAGCAATGATAAACAAATATTTTGGTAATGTTCAGAGGAAGATTCCCTCAGGCTCTTCGTTCATTTGTGGGCAGATGAGACGGAGCAACTGTGCTGGGTTTTTAATAAAGTTAGATTGTTTGGCATACAAGCCGTTATCGCCCGTCTCTCTCACAGGCTTCTCAGACTGTCTAGCACAGTCAGGGAATCCAATGTCAAAGCTTGGCGTGTTCAGCATCCACACACCCCTACTCTCAGAAGCTTGATAGCGTGTTGGGCCTAGTCCAAGTTCTAATGCTGGAACTCCACTGGGTGGAACCAAATTTCCATCTGGGGGGTTAATGGCACATCATGTCTACTTCTTATGATGTCGTCACTGTCTGGTGGAAACCTTGCATTTCCAAATTTAGTTTTCACTACTTTTACTTAACACTGTCATAGTACAAATTATAAAATAGGGCATTAATTCATGAACAAAATATGAAAAGATGAATATGGAGATACAAGGTTTCTGCCTGTGAGTGATATGCCCGTGGCAGAAAGAAAATTGGCAGTGTTTCAGAGTGAGTTTTGACACCAAGCTCCTCAACAGCTGCATGTAAACAGCAACATCGACTGACCAGGCAAGGGAGTCATGTTTGCTGCAGTCAATGCTATGACATTTCATATACAGATCATTTCAGGGCATTTCTTAGATTATATACCACGGGTGACCAGGGTGAGTGACAGGAAACGAAAGATATGCAACAAAGGTAATGAGACAGTTTCAAACCCAACAACACTGAAAGTGCCCGCCACGTATCCCTAACATGCTATACATCAGCTTAGACTGGGTTACGCAAAAAAGCACATTTGCTATAGCAACATCCCACTGATTAAGATAATATTTCAGGTGTGGCCTTCCAGTTGCTACATTAGATTTACCATCTGTCATCACTAGAGGGTTTATTTCCTTGGTCTGATGCCCTGAGCATTAGTGAAGGTCCTCTGCAGTGCTGTTTTCTCGGCATGGATATTATTCAACAGGGGCATGTAGTTCCAGTAGTGGAACTATTAGTAACATCCCGTTGCACATTGCATCACATAACCGATGAGTTATTATCACACATGGCAGGATAGCTTCAAATGCATTTCTGTGCTGTCTTTTTGGTGCAACATTTGTGCTGTTGAGAGAGACCTCATGAAAATCGGATGATTCTACTGTCTGGGCACATTTGCTCTGAAACTGTTATTGGTTTCTTGAAAATGTAACGTTTTACCTATCCTATGACACTTTTCTTTACACTATAACTTTTCTGTATTGTATTCCATCGCTGTCAGGCGGAAACCTTGTAATGTAGTGATTATTTAGCCACAAGCTCTGGTTAATTACCTATTGGCCTGAATATAAGACTGTTTTTTTCCAATGGAAATATCCTAAAAAAACAAACAGGGGGTTATTTTTCCACAAATTAGTCTTGAAAATGGGGGTTGTCTTATAATCAGAGTGCTACTATGTTTGACACTCAGTCATACAATTTTACAGTATGAAAAAAAAGATGTAGAGTAGTGATATTGATATAGATAATAAGGTTTCTGCATGATATCCACTGTAACTGCATCTGTGCAACAACCTCTTCTTGATAATCAGTTATTGATCAGGTATTGATTGGAGGAGAAACAGTGGTTCCCCTCTCAATCATTTCTCAGCTGACTTGTGGTGAAGGATGTAACGTGCACTTGGCTAAATAATCTGTTACTGTACACAATTTGAGGACTCCCTGCTGTCCTCGCACACAGTCTGCTCACTGAATCATCCATGTGGACAGAATGACAGGATGAGAGATCAGTGTTGAAAGAGGTGAAGGTCACAGAGATCAGTGTTGAAAGAGGTGAAGGTCACAGCGATCAGTGTTGAAAGAGGTGAAGGTCACAGCGACTGTTGAATTCAACACAGCCCTGGGAGAGGATAAAATATAATTTTTAATCAGGTGGCCCTTGAATATGTTTTTTTATTATCAGAAAAAATGAAAGTAAAGCCTCTATCCTAGCCTGGAATCAATACCATTTTTGGCTTTCTGATCCACCTCCAAAATTATTTCCCTAGTTTAAAATGTGTTTAGTTTGGTATAATCGTTTTGTTTTCTTTGTTATAATAATTGTTAGCATGACTAGCCGCGAGGCTAAACTAATATTGATTTGGACAAAAGCAAGTGAAGACCCCCACCAGAACACGATTTGTTTTCTCCCTTTTTCTAAACTGAATCACACGACTCAGTTTTACAATGAATACCAGGCTTTCGTCTGTGGTGGCAACCCTGGTGAGGCGAGGTTAATGCTTTCCTAACTGAAGTCCAACTTTATAATGCTTGCATTGACTGAAGTCCTCAACTGAGTGTCTCAAGTCACTTAGCTGACGATCAGACCCAAAGTGTATAACAGGAGTTTCAAATTGTTATTTGCCTCAAACAACTCAGCTTTGTTTTGCTCATCATAGCCTATAAAACAGTGGTAATTTACGAAATCCTATTATCATAATTTGGGGTTATTTAGTTGGCTTCCAAGCAATGTGAAATATTTCAGTTATTATAATGAAAAGCAGCTGTGTGTGCAGCTCTTTTGGGATGTTATAAAACTTAACCATACTGAGTACTGTAGTTACAATCTACACAGCATTTAATCATAACAGCTTCTTTTAAAAGAACTGGCCTTACGTGGTCTGACCTACAAACACTTATTATGTTGATAATATACTGTATGTCCTTGACAAACTCCCATTCACTCTGAAAGAGATTTGTTTGAACTTGATACTTTATTGTAGGTACAGTATCTGCTTCTACGACAACTAGCAGGACACTAGCAGTTTCAATGTCAATACATCTTCATCACATCATGTGACCCAGCTGTTACTTGGCCCGCCTCAACCTGGCTCGAGGCGCGGTGGCCCTCCATGTTGGCAGGTTGACAGCAGTAACTGTTACCGTGAAGGTCCAGATCTTGATTTTCACTTTTTCAGTAACACCACATCCGAGCCAAGTCCCAGAGCCACAGTCATTTTGATTTCTCCTTAGTTTGCCCAAGTGTCATCATGGACACGTCATGGAGCGCCATGACACTTTCATGGACGGCAAATCTCGCACCGGAAGGTCAATGAATACATGGCAGTGAATGGAGCCGGCTGGACCAGCCCGTGAACAAACATTATTTCTGAACAATTGAGGCCTTTGTCATATAATCGGTTCAGGAATATAAAAGAAGACATATCACAGGTTGTTTCCTAATCACTTGCTTTTCAATGTGCACATTTTATTGAGCATCTAAAACAGCCCACCCTTTAGGGCAAGGTCGCTTCTCGCCCTCAGGGCGTCTTACTGGTAATGTATTATAGAGATGGGCTTCATATAAAGTGTTACCAAATTAAATAATTAAAGCAACTGGTATTACACGACCCACTTTGGCAATGGCATTTTTGGTGGTCCCAAAGGTGCATACTGTGTACAAGTGTCCCCGTTGCCAAATTTATGCCTGTGATCTCATTTAATGTAAGTGTGCCAAGCGGTATTAGAAGGATTAGCTTGTGGTATTATGTGCCAATGAATAGGCAGTTGTTTTGAGGAATGCTACTTGGCCACTTTCTATTACTGCTGTTCATTGTTTAAATACCTGATTAATATATGTTGCCTGGTTAGAATATACTCACATACTTTACACAAATAAGTTATGTGTTGAACATTTAATTACACCGTTAATTGTCATTGTCTGCATGATATAAATTATGCTTACAGTAGGTTTCAACTTATCACTTGAACCGTGAGACTGCTGAGTCAAAGTCAACATCACTTTCACTGTCATCTGCTGAACTGGGAATACATTCTGCCCGATAAACAAACTGTCGTAGGATATGGGGGGGATTAAATACATTAGACTTTATTATTATTATTATTTTTGTGTGTACATTACGTATATAATTTAAAGGTGCAGTAAGTGATATTTATTTCTTAAAGTGTTCACCGCTCTATATTCTGTATTTGTTCAGTAACAGGGGTCTTCCTTTATCTCAAGCTTTTCAGTAGGCCTACAGTATACTGAAAATGCATTTTCAGGTCGGCATAACAGTTTTATCCAACCAGGAGAGAGAACTCATACAGGATAAACAAGTGAAATGGAAGGGCACAAAATTGTAACTAGAACACAACACTATAGCAATGATTAAAATCAGAGACTTCATGGATTTTTTGCCCTGTCATTTCTAAGCCAATAATTTCATGACCAGCAGTGGTTCCCTATGGAGACTCAAAGGAGACTCTTTGTGTCTCTATAGAGAGCGCTGCCTCAGCACAGCCGGTTATCAAATTATTGGCTTAGGAATGCGACAAAAAATGTATATCCATGAATTCTCTGTGGGGTGTGTAATTGATAGAAAATAAATAAGTTTTGGGTGAACTACTCCTGTAACCTTTTAACAATATACGCTTTGTTTTAACCAAAACATTGCACTACCTTTTTATTTTGTTTATTTTAATTGATCAAATAACCAAATGATTTTTTTATTTATATTAGTTGTGCTGTATTGTCACAAAATCACAGTATTGTACTGTGATTTTATTTCACTATACTATTGATTCCCTTTAACTGTCTTTATTTGGCTTTGTTTGTAAAGATGAAACCTTCCCCCCCTAAAAAAGTGCTGTGTCATGATCCCCACTTACGTCAAGGTCCTTTCCCTCTGCAGCACTTCTATGAAAAATTGAGTAGTCTCAACGCTCTGTGCACCAGTGGTGGTAGACTGTCTGAAGCACAGGTATTGCTGACTCAGATTGTGACGCTGTGTATTTCAAACTCAACATTGTATTTGATTTTTGACTGACACGATGGGTCTATACTTGGTCAGCTCCTTTTTCCCTCTACACCAAATCTTGTTTAGAGAAAATAGCCGAGCTACAAGCTCACAACGCAAGCTTTTTTGCGCATTTATAATTTGTATGTTCAGACTTGGTGTTCCTCCTAAGAATCAAAATGCATTCTTCACTTTACAATAGCCGCATTGGCTGGCCGGAGCCAACTCGTGCATCAACGTGATGTGATGGCTGAGCGTGACTGTTATTGGTTAAAGGCACCTCCCTGTGAACCACCGAGAGGATGGGTTGGGATGGGACAACATCAGGAAGGGAGGGGGGGGGGGGGGAGTGTGCTTTTTTTCTTTCACAGTTTTCTCTCGGCTGACAAGGATTGTGTGAGAGAGAGAGAGAGAGAGAGAGAGAGAGGAGAGTGGTGGGTGGGAAGACAGAACAAGCGGCTGAGGGAGAGAGAGAGAGGACCTAAACACGAAGCTGTAAGCTACTGTAGCAGCAGCAGTAAAACGGGAGAGGCATACAGAAAATAAACGGCTGCAGTTTAAAAGAACAGAGAGGGTTTTCCATCCTCTGACGTGCTGCTGCCTCAGGGCAGCACTCTGCCGCCACTGACCACGGCCTCAGGGATTGGAGCAGTGAGAGCGAGATCATGGACTCCGGGAGGTCTATTCAGCATGAGATCACCTCTCTCAAAGGTACCCCTCTCCTTCAGTTTTCGTCCTCTAGCAGACATCTGCATGCTTGTCCTGGCCGCCTCGGTTTTGAGGTCTTGAGGATGTGAGCTGTTCAAGGATGTGAGCAGCTAGGAAAAAGAAAGGGAAAAAAAGAAAGACCACTTTTAGTTTGAAAGGGTTCCGTGCTGACGTTTGAAATGTTGGAGGAATTCTAATCCTCTGCTCTCGCCCTCTGTTTCTGCTGGTTGTTTTGGATAAAAGGAATGAAAGGCTTTTGTTCCCTTTTGTGCCCAAGCATGACTGCAGGGGCTTCGGCCAGCCGTTTTGGTCGTAGGGGGTCAGTGGCAGCGATTGTGTCAAATGTTGTTTTTATGAGCGTGTGCGTTAGAGCTGCGTGAGTGCTGTGGGAGACTGGTGCTGCATGCGGCACACTGAATGCGTCTGCGCTGGGAGCTGCAAAGTGGCTGCGATGCTGCATCACCGCGGTAACAGTTGGGCTGAGCGTAGCCCTGCCCCTCTGCTCAGGATGGGACCGTGGTTGGAGAGAATCGCAGGATAAAGAGAGCTAGTGGGACAGTAGTTGAAATGAATCAATGATACGTATCACATATTGTATTCTGCCCTCTATTATGTGCTACCCCCAATCATCCCTCTCCCTGCATTGTAAAACTTTGTTTGACTACCTTGTTGACATCATTGGAGTTTACTCTGCCACAGCCATTCCTGTTGGATTTTAAAATGTGTTATACATTATATAATAATCCAAGATGGACATTTTTCAGGAAATTAAAAATATATTTTTTTCAAGAAATGAGAAAAGTGGTGCAACCACTCCAAGGAACAGCTTTGTCCCTATGTCCCAACCTATGTGACTATGTCCCAACCTATGTGACTATGTCCTAACCTATGTGACTATGTCCTAACCTATGTGACTATGTCCTAACCTACAGTATGTGACTATGTCCCGATTTAGAGTACCAATAGCGGGTGCTGTTGCACCACTCGCTTCAGACTGGTCTGATTTTTAAACAATATGTTGGCGTTGTCAGTTGTGACTAATATGACTATATATATTGTCAATGACTTGCATGTGGTGGAGTTGGCTGCTTCAGAAGACAGTTTGAGGGTCCAATGTTTTTTTCCGAAGCATTTGTTACTACTTTTCATTGGTTCAATATATATATATATTTCTTTTAATGGGTTTTTTTTGCGGCTTTCGCCTTTTATTTTATATTTTTTATAGAAGGACAGACAGTAGGCTGACAGGAAATGGGGGAGAGAGATGGGGGAGTGACATGCAGTAAAGGCCGTCGGGATCGGGAGTCGAACCCGCGGCACACTGCCAGACACAGGCCCAATCCCAATCCACTCCTTTGCTGACTCAATGAGCCCTCACTGACTTAGTGTTCATGTGAAGTCTGCGAGGGCTTGAGGGGTGTCCCATTTGAAATCAGTAAGTCAGTGAGGGCTCAGCCCCGCCCCTTTATGTGCCCTTTGCCAAAGTCAGCATCGATGCTGACTTTGGCTGACTTTAGCAAAGAAATTACCCACAGTTCATAGCGTTACCAGGGGAATGAGGGGGATCCTCGAACGTCAATCATTTAAGTATGCAAATTGGTTATGTATCGCGGTTAGAATGTCAACAAACACAATAGTGCTTTCTCACTGTTCTCAAAAGGAGACGGAATGGAAGGATATAGGCTATATATTTAATAATAATAATAATAATAATAAGGGAAACATGATGAGAAATGACTAATGAGCAAAGTAAAATAATATGGAAATGAAATGTATAATGAATATTATTATAGGCCTATATGAATATTACAACCCATATCACACAGGAAAGTGTATTTATGAAACCAATAATAAAACGATCATCTTAAATACTAAAATAGACATGATAGACATGTATAAATAGGCCAAGCAAGTAGGTAGGCACTGGCTGTGAATAAGGACAGTTTTTATAAAGTGATGCAAAGTGTCATGAATGGCGGACTCATCTTCAAAGTGCTGTCCCATTTCTTTCACAACAATTTGGAGCCCTTGCAGCCTCTCACCCTCAAGCACTTACAGCTGACGTCACTAAAGTCAATGAGGGTCCAGGGCTCAGGGCTTGAGGGAGGCAATTTGGGATTGGGCCACAGATTACCAACCAAGGTGCCTGTACCACTGAGCCACGGCCCAGGCCAGTTCAATATCTTTTTAACCAACACACAGACATAAAGGGTTTTCAATGGCAGTGATCTTTAGGAAAAATATCTTAAACTTCAAAAAATCTAGTAGTGAGTAGTGACACTATTCAAATATCTTTGCTCTCAGTTCAAAGCAAAACAGCTGTAACATGAGTTGATGTGCTGTACAATTCAATATTTGTCTTGAAGATTAAATGTGGTATGTTGAACATACATTCACTGGGACATTCCAGATTATATTAAAAATAAATATGTTGAACATTCCTTCAGTACATTGGCTCACTGGGACATTCCAGATTATATTAAAATAAGTATGTTGATCATTAATTGATTCATTACATTGGCTCACTTGGACATCACAGATATATTGACATAAGTATGTTGAACATGAATTAATTAATTAATTGGCTGAGATCACTGGGACATTCCAGATTACTGGTATCTTAATTGCCCGGTATCTTAATTGCCCACTTGCAAATGGATAGGCCTGAATACAATCATGTAATTTGTAGTTAAAGTAAGAAATGTCCATAATAGCCCTAAATTATGAGCTGGCAGCTACCCAAGGCCTTCTGGCTACTCCCTGGTTGAATCAGGGTTATTGTACTTAATTAAAACTCTTCTCCTCTCTTGCCATTCGTATCTGAGGAGGATTGTTTGGTAGTAATCTCATTCTTCAGTTGTTCTTTTGCTGGTATTGCTGGCTTATTACTGTGATATTATTCATGCAATGGCGCAAACACTGCTCCTTGTATTATTATTTATTATTAAATTGTGTCAATGTAGGTATAACACAATGTAGAAATACTCTCTTACAGGTACAAGTTCTGCATTCAAATTTGAGTGTACAAAAATATTGCCACAAACATAAAATCCATTTTGCAGATCAAAAACAAAATCCATTTTCACAATCATCTTAACCTATAATAATACATCATAATGTATCAGTTAATGTATGTTTTTGAATTAATAAACAAAATCTGCAAACAAATAATTATAGAGTAGTAAAAAAGTACATTATTATGTAGAACTATAAAAGTGTAGAGTGTAGAACTATAGAAAATGGAAATATTCAAGTAAAGTAAAAATAAATAAATATACACTTTATTTTCTACCACTGCCTACATCGCCTGACTAACATTTCTACATGGACAAAGCCTTGCACACAACTCAATGAGCTGACACAGCCAGAAGGGAGAGAGACACCTTCTAAAAGCTTATGGTGTGTGGTGCTGAATTTTGTCTGTTTTTCTTTTTTTTGCGGCATGGCAAAATGTAGCACCAGTTTGGCTACAGTTTTTTTCCTTAGGGAGGGGCATTTATGAGACCCTGAAGAGGGATGGAAGACAGTCCTACTGGTCTGAATAGGGCTGAGAATGTTTCCCCCTGTGTGGTCAAGACAAAGGCCTCCCTCACTCCGTTGAACACTCCCAATGGAGTTACTTAATATGTTTGACACCACTACTAAACAGTCTCAGTTCATTGGTAAGCATGTCCTCGCCACAAGACCATTGCTTTTGTTGTCCACTATTGTCAGCTATATTCAGGGCATTCTGTGTACAGAAGAAGCTCTTTTTCTTAATAATCATTATCATCGGAAGGTCAGAACCTCTGAAAAAGGAACTAAACATTGTCAAATTACCTTGCTGTTAGATATGATTTGACCAATTTCTGTACGTACAGTATGTCATGGCTGACTAGGACCATATTGACCATTAACATGCTGTTAATGTGTTTGCATATAGGACGTGTTTTTCAGGACGAATGTCGGAGCATGGAAAGAAATAATCAACCTCACATAATGTCAATCACGTTTGCACACTGTCGCCGAATATTGTGTCTGTATAAAATGTTTTTTGTATTTTATCCGTTTTCCACAACTGTCTTTCACATAGCTAAACATGGTCTTTTACCCTTTGAGCAGTGCTTTTCGGATTCAAAATGCAGCGATAAAACATGTATTGAGTGCAAATACTTTACTTACTGTACATTATCAATATTCAATATTTTGCCCCCTCTCCCAGCCTGATATAGATATAGCTCCATAGTAGCTCATACAGACATGTGAATAAGCGTAGACATGCTGTGGCCACAGTGGGTGTTGTTCTTCTTGATTAATCCGATTCCTGTGTTTCTAGTTTTGGAAATGGTGTCTAATTAATAATGAATTGCATTTTATAGCCCTTTTCCAAGTGCGCAAAGCGCTTTACAATGGTTCATTCATTCATACATTGGGAGGTGAAGCGGCGAACAATCGACACCAGCGTCCTCACTTCCCACATTCAGACACCAATGGAGGCAAGCTAACACTGACCAACTCATTGGACGACCTGCTCTACCTCCTGAGCCACAGACGATTATTAATGCTCATGCAGCGATTTCCAGTGTGGGTGATGGAATTAGAGCCACTTCCAATTCCTGTACGCAGAAATGAAGCTTTCTTCTTTATTTTTCTTTAGTTCTCTCTCTTGTTACAATAACATAGCAGCCCAGTTCATACAAGCACACACAGACTTTCTCACTTATACATGCATGCATACATGCACACACAACGTTATCCGACTCTATCCGCTAACACGTACAGTAGCTTATCTATCAATGTGCCGGCACTCTTAACCTCCATCACCCTTGACCTTTCTGGGGCCCTTCCATGAGTTGCGTCTGTCTGGGTAAATGACCCTCACGTACTGTCAAATCTCAGTCCAGACAGCTTGTCTTTTCTTGCCTCTGCATGCAGTATTGATTTCTAGAGCTGTTGGTCACATGGTTATCAACTGCACTACTCCATGTTCAAGTCATATACAGCAGTGATTTCAAGCACCCCCAGTTTGATATGAATTTAGTTAGGCCATGGACCCTCATTTGATACTATTTTTTTTGTATGTTGTGCCGCAGGTTTTGGGGGAAATGGCGTATACCGTATCGTAACCATTTAATCCTGAAATAAATAGCCTATACGTGTGAAGGTTCCGTCGGGAATATTTATGGTATAACGTCTGAGTACAGTACTATCTGGAACCCCATGCAGTCTACACTGTTAAATCCTCATTTTGAGTTGGACCCTGAATGTGGACCCAAATGGATCCTTGTCCCTTACATGTCCATTTGTTTCCTAACTATGAATTATTTTACTGAGACTGAGAACCACTGGTATTCACCTTATTCCTGACGTAGGGGGGTGGGAGCCATATCAAGGGGTTTCCTGTTCACCATTATTGCCATGTTAGCTTATTCTAAGCGACTTTGGGATTGTTTTTCTGTAAACAAGTCTCTTGTAAATTGTGGTAGTTCTGTGCTGCTTGTTGGGCTGGCTAATAGTTCTTTCCATTTGATCCTAAGATTAATATGAATTTGTATGAGAACCCCATCTGAAAATATGTTGTGCCAGGGACCCCATACCACTGGTATGTCCCCCACGGCTATATACTGTACTAGGTTCACTCCTTTTTTCCCCAAAGCTTCTTTTCCATACCAAAAATAGCTTGTACAGTAGATTGCCTATTTTCACTGGATGTTTGCCCCGAGAATAGGGACTAGGAGTTCAATTAGTTTTAATCACTATCATGCTTCCAGAAGAAAATATACTGTGCAATATGTTTGTACAGTACGTACTTTGTTTTGTTTTGAGATAATAATACTCATTGTGCTCAGTGCTGTTTGTTAATTAAATCTGTAGTTATGTGTATATTATTTAAGGTTAGCTTGCTCATTTTCTACAAGTGAGCTTGTAGACTGGCGATTTTCTGCAAAGGTGTTTCTAGGCTAAATGCCAAGAAAACTGAGGTTATCACCTACAACATCTCACCGTAACATCCACCTCTCACAACAGCAGGAGGCATGGTGCTGAAGGAAGTCAAGGACTTCAAGTACCTGGGCTCATGGGTCAACTCAACCGAGCAAGATCTGAAAGTGAGGAAGGCACTTGCATGGAGGGCCCTGAATGGCATGAACAGTGTTTGGAACTCCAATCTCCCCCGACAAATCAAACTCAGCTTCTTCTACGCAACAGTGGAGTCTGTTCTCCTATACGGCAGTGAATGCTGGACCCTGAAGCCAACCCTGCAGAAGTCCCTTGACGGGTGCTACACCAGAATGCTGCGTGCAGTACTTAACATCAGCAAGACTGTACATGTCACTAACATGACTCTGTATGAGGGATTACCAAGGGTGAGCCAGAAAATAGCAGCCAGGAGAATGAGGCTAGCAGGACACTGCCAAAGGCATCAAGAACTGCCAGCCAGCAAACTGGTGCTCTGGGAACCAACACACGGGCATCGATCACGAGGACGCCCCGCGCTAACATACGTGGATGTACTCAAGAGCGATGCAGGAGTGCAAAGTACCAACAAACTGGCCGGATGTATGGAGAATCGGGATGACTGGAAACGACGATGGAGGGCTCGTCTGAGGACGACCTAGAGAGTTTGGTATAGAATGAAAGGAGCCGACCAAGAACAGGGTTGACCCCCGTCAACTAAGTAATAGTTTACAAAGTATAGAGGGTTTAAGTGGCCAGCGTTGCAGGGTTGGACTCATTTTCCATGAATTTTGGTTTACATGAAAATTATTCAGTGGCATTAAATTTCAGTTTTCCTATCTGTTCATCGTATATATAGAATAAAAAAAACATCCAGAATCACATCACAGATAATTTTCAATTTGTGAGTTGTGAGTGAGATCCACTTTCTGAATAAGGACCCCATCACTGCAGCATGTGGTGTCATATGAATGCTGAGGCATTGGCAGGAAGTAATCCATGGTTATTTAGTGCAATGATCCGCATGACCATTGTTTTGAAGGAGGCTGAGACTTGAATTGAGGATGACTTCACTAGCATCAGAAGGATGCTGGTGAAGGATACATGTTATTCACATGTTTGCCCAGATGGTCATGATGAGCGTTCGGGCAGGGGCTGTTACCTGTTAGAGGTTTATGTTGCTCAGGGACACTTTGACACATAATGGGCAGGGAGGCTATTCAGTGAACTGATGACCTGATTTCCTCTCTACCCACTAAGCTACTGCGACCCCATAAACTACTTTTCTATAAAATGTTCTTGAGAGTTCATATGCTCTGACTGTAGATGAACGTGTTTGCTCCTTTGATATTAGTCTCACAAAAAGAGTCTGCTACATTAAAGATGGAGTGCCACATTCTTTTCCAGTTTTTCATGTGTCTATGAGGTGACAGTACTTCATTAGACACCCTGGGTCGTTTTTATGTGCAATGGCGTATTAACTTTGTATTTAGGGTTTCTTCCTGGAGGCTGAACCCTGACAGTCAAACGGGCCAATGAAATAAACAGTATTATAGTGACATCACACTATCAGCCCCTCCCCCTTTATCATGCAACTACAGCTGTGGGTGCTTCAGTTCAGGTGGATCACCGCCCATCACCACGCACCAGGCAAACCAGGCATACTTAATGAACTGGTGGGCGTGTCCACATAAAAGCATGATTTTAACAAATACTGTACACTTTTTGGAAAAAGTTCTTCCTCCTTATATTATAATAATACCTGATGGTCATGTTTTAGGGTGGAAAAAAATCGTGGCACTCCATCTTTAAGCACATGACATGTCAGCGTTGCAGTCGGAAGTCTGGATGATCATGCAGGGGAAATGGTTCTGTAGATCAGGCCTTGAGCCACAGCCCCTACTTAGCACCCAGCTGGCCTGACACACACACGTCACTCACTCGCACGCACGCACATTTACAGTGTACATTGCTACTGGTAGTGAGTGACAGTGCCATTTCTTCTTCGTCAGTGTCAAGAGTGTGACAATAGCCGATCTACAACAATTTGTTGTAATTTTGGCACAAAACATGGCAAGCAACCAAGTATAATTCAGTCATCACAGTGAAGACAAGCAAATTAGCAAGTCATCATGGCTAACCGCATGTCAGATGAACAAATATGGCAATTAGATATCTAGTAGATAATCTAGATTTAGTTTTATACATTTATAAGTAGTAGGTACAGTATGTATGTATGTTTATTGTTTATGCTATTTTTTCGATATGTTAAATACTGGACATACATTTTTGAAATGCCTGTAAACCAAAAATCTTAAACAGATGTTTTAAAAAAAGAAGGTATGTGCCCCGCCCCCAATAATGTGTTTACCTTTCCCCAAAATGTAAGTCCCGTCAAGCATACATACAGTTTATGATGCCTAGGAGCCCTGGGCTGTATTTTGCGTGTCTTAAGTACCATGTCTTATTACTTAACTTAAGACCTGGGGACGTGATCAATGCCATTTGGCTATTCTGAGTGGCCAAAGACCATTGACCACGCCTCCAAGTCTTAAGTTAAGTAATAAGACCTGGTACTGATGATCAAAAAATATGACATTTGGCTGAGAATCTACAAGCATGGACACAGGCTACAGTAGCTGTGCATAATAATCTGTAGTCATTCTCCACTTGCACCAGCAGATAAGTCCCCAGTCTAGTCCAGTATCTGATCAGCTCTAGGCTTTTCTCTACCACTGCAGTTCTTTGCTTGCCAAGTGCTTCACCAGCATAACATGAGAGGACATCAGGACAACACAACACTGGGCTGGATGACTGCTGTCAATGGGACAAAGCTGAAAGTATGTGCCTGTTATGTATGTGCGTGTGCAGGTGACACCTTTAAGCAGTGTTGTAGTGCTACTTTTAGAAGTGGGGGGCCCCCATAAGACACATGTGCGCAACGCGCGCTATAAAACATGCAGAGATGTATAGCCTATTTAGAAACGGGGTTTACAATGCTTAATCGTATCTATAAAAAGTAAAAAAAACATGTTTTCCCTAATGAATTTTAGGCGTGAGAAACGTGGGGGGGGATGCCGCTCCCCCCCCCCCCCTGCCTTTAAGAAAGTATTAAAGCTGTTTGTGTGTACTGCTGCAGGGGTTGACAGTAACGGTTGCCAGACTGCCCGTGGCAAGTAAATAAATCGTTCGGGCAGGTGGAGTTTGCTTTCAGGTTCCCAGGCGGGCAAGTGCGTTTGAGTGGGGAAGCAACTGTCTTTAGTTCTCTATAAACACAACACAATATGGTTTTTTTAAGTGTTAAAATGAACGGTAATTCAAATTTGACCTATCACGATTTACTTGGACATGACCTTTGGGAAAGTAGAACATGACCTGTACTTAAAGCGCCTCTGAGACCTTAGTTAGGCCTTAGTTAGTACCTTATGTTAGGCCAGAGGGTGAAAACAACTTAAAATGCAAAACTTGTGCAAAGTGCTTTGATGTGTGTACAGTATGTATAAGTACGCAACCCTATTGGACCCCGGTCAACAGAGTATGGGTTTTAAGTGTTTAATTCATACCCCAGAGGCTGAACAGGTTTAGTGCAATTACCTTCAGAAACATTTAAAGGCTATTTGATCTGAGGGAATTGCAGGGTAATCATTTCTCAGATTCCATAACTGCTTCTCTCTGGAGATCTGTCTGTCTAGTGTCATACACTGTAAGATCCTGAGTGTTCATTTATCCCTTGTAGTGTACAGTACAAATGTTGTACCTAGTTCCTTGCTAGTTGTTTGACAGTACTGAACGATGAAGAATGTGTGTCAAATACTCCTACTCATAATTACAGAGCAAGATTAATAAATACAATATAGGCCTATGCTGTTTTTTGGGGGTATTATTGGTGGTGGCAGTTGTAGCATGTAAACTTGTACCACATCAAGTATAGTATAAATGCTTTAGTTTACACACACCGTCCAATGCATTTTTATTGCTTTTAACACATTGATTTAAAAAATGCAGGAATTGTGTTCAAACCATAGACTGCAAAAAATATGGACAAAGCGTTCCGCGGGTCTAACATGAACTTAAAATGAAGCCTGTCAGTCCTTGCAATGGAAGTCGCCATCTTTCTAGATCCGTTTTGGCCCAGCTCAGGCCAGCTGGCCCATTGGCTGGCCCAGACAACGAGGCGGGACTTCCCTCTTCTTCTTCGTTTGTTTTTATTTTGACTCGAGTGGGTGGGGGATCCCGTTCATAGACTGTAACGGTAGCCACGCCCCTCAGAACATGCGCAACTTTATGGTAATTTTTTTTATAAATGGGACCATAATTTTCCAAAAAGAATATTATGACATTAGAAATGAGACTTTAAACTAGTGACTGGAAGCAAAAAGTATTCATGACCATGTTTATTAAGGTAATACAGTCTAGGTGAAGTTGGGCCCAAATACATGGACTTCTATGGGGCTATGGGTTTTTCTGGGTCCAGTGACAGCGCCACTACAGGCCATTATATGAACTTTCATTTCCTTAGTGGCTTCACAAAATATCCGTCTGACTGCCCCCCTGGTTCAAACTGTGTACTTTTTTGTAATTTATGTAAAGATACTGTATGTTATGCAATTCTCCCTTTTACTGACCTCTATGACTTATTGTAAAACTCCTGTGTGGCTTAAAATATGTTCAAAGAGGAATTATCTTTGCTGTGAGTTATCTCCCTCCCACTGCTGAGCTCCTACAGTAAATGCAGTGAGTGATATCAATAGCTGTGCACAGTTGATCTATTTTCAGACTTATGAACTTGCATATCGCATAACAGCAAGACACGAGGGAAAAAGTCCAAATGCATTGTGGGTAATGTATAGGTGGCCTGTATATGAGCACAGTTAATTTCAGGAAATGACATGGTTGCTTGAGCAAACAACAGCACTTCGTAGTATATCCTTTAAGCGGAAAACCGTAAAATCAGTAACTCTTTCCTGATTATTATCTATGGAGCAGCTATTAAAAATGTATAAGCTTTTTCTACTTCTGGAGAAGTAGTTCATGTTCATAAATAATTTAGTTGACAGTAGAATTAAATGACATACAAACTGTAAATTACAAAATTGTAATGTGTGAGTGTGAATAGCCTACTTGAATAAAAGCAAAATCAGACATTCTTGCAGCATTCCTCTTACAGTTAGCAGGCCATGTGGGTTTGACATCTGCCAATGTCTCCTTTTACACATTCTTACACCCACAATTGAGAGCTATCATGCTGTATGAGTACAGTCTACTGAGTCTAGTAGTGTCTTTAGACAGATTTGGGTCTTGTTGGTGTATAATCCGGTTAGTAAGTCCTGTCATTCATGTTGGTTGATATGTCTGGCCACAGTCTCAGCTAGGTGCATTCCTAACGTACAGTATAGATGATTTGATGTGATTACCTAAATCTCATTAACCAGAGGTTTCCTGCTCTGTAATTCGACACATCCTCTGTTAATCCTCTGTCCGGTGGGATATCATTGTGTACTTTGTTCTCCTTTGCCTGGGAGAGAGAGAGTGGGATCAATTTGGGAATGAAAACCAGGTGACTGTCAAAACTAACACTTGTTATAAGAGAGTCTGAAGACATTGAACAGCTGAGTGTCTGAGTGGAATTTTATCTGAAACGTCCATCAGGTGGCACTGTTAGCAAAGCCACAGCAAGCTGATTTCCAGCTCCTCAGACTGAGCTAGTTTATGGTTTACTTTTTTCAGATAATTTATGAAGCGGAAATGTGACGGTATAGGCCTACACAGTGTTAAATCTCTTATTTCAGTTTCCTTTAAGTTTCCATTGCCATTTCTGAGAATTATTTTTCCACTGGTTTTTATAGTTGGCACATTTCACTGGGTGTGTATATGTGGTGAATGTTATAAAACACATTTTCTGCCATTAGAATTGCACCGTCCATTAACACTTCAATAATAGCACGTTAATTTCACTGTTAGGGTGCTGCTTGCAATGTGGTTTTCAGAACCAGAACCAGACACATAAAGACATATTAAAGCTTTTGAATCTATCATTGTTATATTCCAAACCACTATAAATACCTTCTTAATTTTTCTTACTGTAACTCACTGTATGTTTTCTTTCTTGTCTTTTTATTCCTTCTGTAGGTAAGGCTGTTCCTGTCTTTGTGTTGTTTCGCCGTGCTGGTAGGGTGGGAGCTTCTAGAAAGGTAAAGCAACCGTGGCTTTATATTGTTTTCACTGGCTTATTTATGCTGAATAACTTTCTGATGTCTGATTGACATTTCAGGCTGGTTGTTGGGCTATATGCTGATAGATTCAAAGAAATGTTTCAAGGTTTGCATATGACCTGGAACTACACTGAAAGTTCCAATCTGGTGTTAACTCTTTAGTAGTGAGTGGTGTGTAGTGGTGCTCAGTAGCTTGACTGACAAATGCGGCCTGGAGACAAATTTCATACCTGAATTGTATTATGAATGGCCTGCACAAAAGTACGGGACATTTTTACATTGAAGTTTTGTATTAACCTTTCCCAGAGTATAATTTGTCAGGATCCCTTGTTCCTTGTTGTCTCATTCTGAAAGAGTCAAAGGCTATTTTATTTATTTTTTTACCTTGCAAATCTGGTTACATTTTTTAATGTAAAATAAGGCTGAAGGCTTTGTTATGTCTCTCATTGGTACGTTGAGTTGTCAATTCACTCCGCTAGTGCCAAGGAATTCTGTATCAATTAGTAATTGTTGCAGTAATTGTTGCATTATAAGATTGAGGTTTCTTACATGAGTTTATGGGAGAAGTACATTAAACACGATGTTGGTGGTCAAGTAGTTTTCTATGAATGCAGGGAGAGAGCATAGCCATATACAAACATAAGGAAGGTACTGCTTTAGTTGTGTAGAGGGGCCAAGATGACATACCCAAAACAATTAATTAATACTTTGTGTGCCATAGCAACTTGACTCTATGATATTATTCAGATGGTTAGATCATATGAGGCCAAAGGTGAACAACATACACTAATAATAATAAATAATAAAAACAATATTTGGTGTAATTAAGTCCCCCACACACTACATATTACAATGTCCCCTTTTTTGTCGACTTTCACTAGCATGTTTCCCTGGGGAATATAAACACTAGAGTATGAGGAGGAAATGGAAATCCATTAACACCACTGGAACATGTTATCTTAAAGTTGTTCCAAACATTGGAAACCTTTGTCAATCCTGGTCTAAAGTCTTCTCTCTGTCTTCTCTCTTTCTTTTTTCTCTCTCTCTCTCTCTCGCTCTTGTCCTGGAGTCTTTACTGACAGTTTAATCCCTGTGTAAAACTTCTGTCAGTCTCAAGGCATTTAAAGGTCACAGGGTCAAGCAACATATATATGATTACTGATGGATTGAATTTAATTTTGTCATCTTCCTGTTGATTAAAGATGGAATGCAGTGGTTTTTACCACACTAAAACATGATCATCAGGTATTATATAAGGAGGAAGATTTCTTTTGCCAAAGTGTAAAGTATTTGTTAAAATGTTGTTTATATGTGGACACGCCCACCAGTTCATTAAGTACGCCTGATTTGCCTGGTGGGTGGTGATCCACCTGAACTGAAGCCGCACCCACAGCTGTTGTTGTATGATAAAGGGGGAGGAGTTAGGGGAGCGGAAGATATTGTGATGTCACTCTATTACAGGTTTTTTTTTTAATTGGCAAGGTTTCAGCTTCCAGGAAAACAACAACCACACAAGTACTGTCACCTCATGAGCACATGCAAAGCTGGGAAAAAATATAAAAATCACGGCACTCCATCTTTAACATTAAATGAATGCGTGTTGTATGTAATGCAGAAGAATCAAGTCTATCGGTTAGACTGCCTGCAGTTTGGTAAATGGTAAATGGTGCAATTATATAGTGCCTTTATCCAAGGCGCTTTACATAGATTGTGCATTACATTCACCCATTCACACACATATTCATACACCGATGGCGGAGGAAACCATCCAAGGCACCAACCAGCACATCAGGAGCAATTAGGGGTTCAGTGTCTTGCTCAAGGACACTTCGACACCAACTCTGGGGGAGCCCGGGTTCGAACTGGCAACCTTGCGGTTCCTATCCAGCCACTCTACCCCTGAGCCACCACCGCCCCCAGTTTGCAAAAATAACTCCAACATCTGATGTTTTCTACATATCTTATGTGTTCTTTTTGCAATTATCTAGGCCAGCTGTTTTTACTTTGAATCTCTTAAAAGAGGTTTGTACATGCTGTGTTGCATCACATTTGTTTTCAATTCCTCCTCACTGACATTTCAACTTTCCCAGTAACATTTAAATTTATATAGCCTTCATCCTTGTGCCATTTCCAGCACTCGACTGGCATGAGATGAAGTTATAAAAGCTTTAGGGACTGTTTGTTTGCCAGCCTCAACCACATGTGCAGCATCCTGCAACAGCCAGGGAGGCGCCCCAGCATCCCAAAAGAAGTTGGTTGGGATGCCTTCCCACTCTGCTCCTATGTTCTGGAGCATAGGCTATTGTGGCGCAAATATAAAACGAAGAATATTAGGAGAGGAGAGGTATTGGTGCAAAACATTGCTCAGTAGAAAAGGAGGTAGGCCACTCAGTGAAAGGGCTTTCAAACCAGGGGGCTCTCTCACACTGTTAAGGCTGGGTTTACGAGGAGGGCAAACTGTTATGACCCTGCCGATTTATGGTCCCCCTACACACAACATGCCTATAAGTAGGCCACATGGACATTCCTACAGCGTAGTGAGTTCTGTCCAGGGTTCTTCCAAATTGTTCTTAGTACTGATGCTGCTTTTTCGCCAGTCTAACACATGTGGTCCACCATGGTAGATATATGACTTCACTAGAGTAGTAGTAGTAGTAGTTTTGTGTTTACGTCTACTGTTAGTGTCAATACCTCTGGAGAGAGATGATCTCTGACACAAAGAATGGGTCTGTTTTAATGAGCCGTGAACAGATTCCCAGTGAAGAGAGAGACACAATGAAGGCGGGTCTAAGGCAGTAGTAGCTCAAGTTTAAACTATGTGCTGTGAAAGATATACAGTACCAGGACGTAAACAGACACCGAGGTTTCTGCTCTGATCTTTATGACTTCTGCATGAATGAGCAGTTGCTGTAGTTTTTCAACCTACAATGGTAACCGTTAGTCTTCGACAGAGTTAAATTGCTAAGAAGAAAAGTACCCTGCTGTTGTTAGAGTGAATTTATGTTTGGGATGTGCCTTGCTGAGTGTTTTGCTTTGTGCTATGTTCAGGTTTGCATTATTTAGTTAGGTGATTCCCGAAGAAGAGTGATCAAAACGTTTAATCTTAAAAAAAAACACTGGAGCTGAGTTTCTTTACCAGTGTTGCAGACTCTTCACAGCTAATTAGCAGAGCCAGCAGGGGACCCTTGACCACGCTGAATGTATTTGAAACTAAGATTATGTGAATGATGCCTGCCCCCTATATTTGAACAAAGTCATCTGTGGACTTTAAAGACATAAAAGGTTAGCCTTGCAGTCACAAAACATGGAAAAGTATTCTTTCCCCACCTAAATTGTATTGATTGCAGGAGAAGTCGGTATAATGCTTATCAAGTAAGTAGTAGTGTGTGGTAGTGGTATAACATTCAGTAGTAGTGTGTGGTAGTGGTATAACATTAAGTAAGTAGTAGTGTGTGGTAGTGGTATAACATTAAGTAAGTAGTAGTGTGTGGTAGTGGTATAACATTAAGTAAGTTGTAGTGTGTGGTAGTGGTATAACATTCCACAAACGTACATGAACTCACCACTAGAGCTTGACCCATGGCAGATTTTCGGGTCGATCTCCATTTTCTTCTTCTCTCCCTTCTGGCTCCAAAACTATGGAATGCACTTCCCATCACAATCAAAACTGCAGCCTCACTCCCAATCTTCCGCCGTAGTCTGAAAACCCACCTTTTCAGACTCCACCATGGCCCGTAGCACTTGCCCTAGCCCCTTAGATAGCACTTTATGTAGACTTAGATAGCATTTTACAGACAGACTTATAGCATGTTACGTAGACAGCACTACAGTCATACATATACTCAAGGGGTTAATATGCTGCATTATTGTATTCAGTGTGTGCAAGACCCACCCATAATTCGCTGATGTGGCAGTCAGCTGACCAAGTAGGCGGGGTACTTTAGCTCACTAGACTGCATGCTTTGAAAGTGGTTAAAAACAGACAGATCGGCTGCATAATGGCCAATACCAATATTAAGTTGTATACAGAGTTGTAATGGGAGGTAGGCCTCCTGTGACCTTTGTATTAATAACATTTTAGTGGCAGTCAATGTGGAAAAAATATTTTTTTTTCCCTCTGTTTTTCCCTCTGGGGGCACCACCTCCTTTTTCGTGTAGAAACCGGAACTAGGTTTGGCTCCTCCCCTTTCTTAGTCCACTTCTGTGCTTCAGTGTTTATTCCTGCTAACAACATGTTTAGGGCAGTGATGGTGACAGATTGGGCTTTAACATCTGTCTTGAGAGATTAAGTGGCAGTTAAGACAGTTTTCACATAATGTCAAATGTTGATTAATTGGGGCTTCAGTTGATTTTGATAGTCATAGTGGAGAGACAGGAAACACAAAGAGAGAGTAGAGGAGTGAGCAGCAATGGCCAGCTTGGAATGGAACCGAGGACTTGCTGTCAAGCCCATGTGGTATGCGCCCTAACCCTCTGGTCGCCCCCGTGTTTAAGAATGGGCCAATTTTACACTTCCAGTGTTGAATCGGCCCAGTGGGCTGAGTGTCCGATCTCTTGGACGGTCTGTCTACTCTGTCTGCACTGCTTTTTGATTCATTTATTGATTTAAAGAAGAACATTTTAGTCAAAAGGATTACGCAAGAAAACCCAGTTTGTGGTTTGTGGTCCCGCAATGCAGTAAAAATGCATGAATGACTTGTGTGAAAAAATAATTGCTGGACAGATATTATTGTGTGGTCCCATCAGGAATTTCAACCTGTTGTTGCATGACTCGTGTGAATTGCTGAGGGGGGGGGGGGGGGGGTTGCACTGAGTCTGTGCATGTGCAAATTCTATTCTGAAAGGCCGAGATTTGGGGAAGGTTTTCCCAAACCAAAGCTGTGACTTTGCTGAAGCTAAAACTCTGCCAACGTAGTCCTGTGTTCCAGCCACATCCTGTATTGGCACAGCTGGTCCATCAACAGTTAATCAAGGTTGTATCAGATCAGATCATGATGAGCTATCTGAGCTCTTCCATGCAGGAAGAGCGGGCTTGTATTTATTTTCTGTTGCCATTAGTAACAGAGAAACCTTGTCTGTCTCTGACCACTGTTCTGGCCTTGTGCTGTATTTAAACACATTTTGCGTTGGGTCATGTTGCCAAGATTACAAGGGAATCCTTACGCATGCCACTCCCTTGTTAGTGCTTTTGATGATACATCCCAGTGACACACACACATGTACACGCACGCACGCACGCACGCACGCACGTACACACACACACACACACACACACACGCACACGCACACGCACACGCACACGCACACACACACACACACACACACACACTGTTATCTCACTCTTTTTCTTTCTCTGACTCTTTTTACGATAATATTGAATATAATAAGACATTTTCACTAATCTGAAATTGTTGTGCCACTCCGCTCTCCCCTGTGGGGAATAATCTAGAATAATCTAGAATCTAGAATGATTCATCAGTTTTGTAGAACGTCTGACCTCATCATCAGGCATCCATTAGCTGCTTGTTTTGTCCACCATTTTGTCTCAAATACAGTTAAGTGTATCATAAAAATATTGGAAGTATTCCATCGCAGTTATTTGTCAGTCTCTGTCACTCTGAAGAACTGCTGTTTACATATCCAAACTGCAAAATTACTATTTCAAGTGTTTCACAACTTGTGGCGTAGGATGGTGATCACACTTTCACTTTTTCATTTTCTAGTCATACAATGTTGCTCAAAATGTTATTTTAGAAGCAGGATATGGATTATGTAAGTAATATCTGTGTGCTCAGCAAGGTGTTCGGTGCATTTGATGAGTTATATATTATTGTAATATGTTGATGAGCCGGTATAAATTAGGGGATATTCTGTTGAACTGTTACAAAAGTCTCACATCCGTTTTTAAGGCAGCACACATCAAAAATAATGAATGATCAGATTGACAGGCTGGGAAAAATATGTATTGCGAATCAGAGAAACATTCTTGACTTCACTGGGCATGTGGCATGCACATGCATGCACAGTACAGGCTACAGAACCTGTTTTGGAAAGACTAGATAAGAGAGATATGAGAGATACTGTAAAGCTACTGTATGGTCTTTAATACTAGCATATTAGTCTATATCTATACATAATCGAGCCTATAAAAATGACATGGAATGTATTATGCACCTGTATATTATATTATTACGTGTACTTTGCATTCAAGCATATGTACACGTGTACACCCTCATGGGTGTGTGTACATGCTTATTCTGGCGGATGTTGGGTGTGTGTTCATGTGTGATGGTTGCAGGCATGTAGCTGTCATCTAGTGCGAGCTGACTGTGGGAGTAGACCCTCCCTGGTCCCCTCCAGCATGTTCCCCTCCACTGTTCTGTTCCCAAACATCAAAATGCAACATTCTGCAAATGGCTTCCAGGCTTAACAAACTGGAAGACAGCCTTGCAGCCTAAATAAATGCTCTTTATGAAGCGTACATTTTTATGTTAGAGCGAAGCTGAAAGAAACCATTTCTGTAGAACTGGTGCGATAAAAGCTCCTTAGGGATAAATGTGACAATGCCTCCACCTACTACGCAAGCTCAACTCCTTTAGAGTGAGCAAGCATATCATGGAAACAGTCTATAAAAACCTGATAGAGGGAATCTTGACTTTTAACATGGCAATGTGGTATGGCAATCTTTATGTGGCTCAGGAGGTAGACCAGGTCGTCCAATGATCCATGGGTCGGCGGTTTGAATCCCGGCTCCTCCTGTCTACATGTCCTTGGGCAAGACACTGAACCCCAAATTGCTCCTGATGTGCTGGTTGGTACCTTGCATGGCTTCCGCCGCAATCGGTGTATGAATGGGTGAATGTAATGCACAATCTATGTAAAGCGCCTTGGATAAAGGCGCTATATAAATGCACCATTTACCATTTACCAATGTAAAAGGAAGCAAGTTGCAGCGAATAGTGAACCTAGCCTCAAAAATCATTGGGAAGAGACAGAAACAATTAGGCTATATGCTGCTGTAGGTAGATCTAGGAGATATATGATAAACACTTTTTACTTACTTACATACTTTTTTACTTACTTTATTTGTCTCGTGCCTAATGCCTATGCACACGCACTTTTTATGACTATCGCATAGCGCTTTAACGCCTGCACTTTAATGGTTATGTGCACCTTTGTACTTGTATCAGTATCTGCTATGTGAACTGTTTGTTTATTTGTACTGTCTCAGTGTTTTAATGTACTGTCTATGCTGCAACCCAATTTGCCCTTCGGGGACACTAAATAACCTTGAACCTTGAACTACATTGTAGATCAAGGTTCAAGGTTCAAGGTTCATCCACTCTGCAGGGAGTTCGAACTACTTCCCTCTGGTAGACTGTACCAAAAGCTAACCGTACAAAAAAATGTAATCCCTTCATCCCAAATGCCATTAAGGCACTAAATGATACCATGTCTCGCTAGATTTGTTGTTTTTCCAATGTATTTGCCACTGTTGTCCTGCACTTTTTTGCCATGAGAAAATAATTGTGTAAGTGTTGTTGCAACCGTTTGTTTCCACACATGGACAATACATGAAACTAACTAACTAGTTTCTCTGTTCTCAATTAAGAGCTTTGTCACCTACACGTTCCCAACGTTTTCCTTGCCAAGGAACCCCAAACAGGATCTGTAATGTACTAGCCTAAAAAAGAAGCAGTGCTAGATGAACTCTGAATTTGTTATTCTTATTATGTGCAGCAGGGTGGTCGAGTGGTCAGAGACCCTATCCTAGGTTAGACCTTTTGCCACAAGTAACACTGAACCCCAAACCCTCACACTCATTCTGGACAAGATCAGATAAACGGTTAAGCTGCAAATGCTTGTTACATGGATGGATGGAGTTGTTGATCTAAGTGGTGTGCCCTGAATTATGTCCACACTGTGTTTTGTTAAGGGCCATATTTGTGATTTGAAGCTGGTACTGTAGGTCTTTGACGCACAGGCTGACTGTTTCATTCAGGACAGGATTACATAGAACCAAACAGAGATCTATTGATACTGCAGCACTGTTTGAATTGAAGCCACAGCTCAGGTAATGGAGAACACATGGAGGTGAAGCATCCACTGAATCAATTCAACATGTTGATTATTATACTGTTCCCTCCTTAGTTAAAGATAAAGATTGAATCGTACAGTAATGGAAACCCTTTTCAACTATTGCAATATATAAAAACCTTTAGTGCCTTTTATATCTATTTTCTGTGAGTCATTCTTCTAGATAATATCGCTCACTTCTAAATGTAAAATATTAAAGATCATGGGCTATGAAAATTCCAAATAACTGAGCTGTAGTCTTTCAGTGCAAATCCCAGTTAAAGGGGAACCACTCATTTTCAACATTTTACTATGTCATTAATATACCTTAGAGTTGTAATAATATAAAAGTCCCCCGATTCTGTGTTGCCTAGAACTGGAGGTCTGGAATGTGATCAGTAACATTATGAAGTACATCTTGATGATGTCACTGAGATTTATGACATAGTAAAATGTTGAAAATGAGTGGTATTCCCCTTTAAGTCAATTGCTTGGATGCATTTCTTGAAACCTCAATAATTGAACAGTACATCAAAATCTCACACATTAAGGCAATAGCCAATACACTATTCACTTCTCATTGCGTTCATAGTTTCATACAGAATGCAAAATTCTAAATACAGTGTAAATGCTGTTCGCATTCCCCTTTGACATTCCGGTCAAAATTCCAGTTCTCAATTGTTTATGTACAGTACATTCCCATTCATATTGACACAGTTGGTAAATCATTGAATGCTAAATATTGTGTACTATGAGCATTTTGCTTATAGAAAGGGACATTGAAAAAATAATCAATGGAGTGTGTTCTGATGGATCCAATGTAGCTATTATTTTGTTGCAAACTAATACAGTTATTACATATTTAAAAATAAATATATACGAGTAATCCTGTCAAGAGATGCATACAAACATACATACAACTTGCAGCACATACATGTCTACTGTATACAATAGAGAGGGTATGCACGGGACATCATCATCATACCTGGAAGTTATGCGGGAGTTTATACGCCTACTGTGTCAAAAACCTACTTTCTGGCCTTGACAGCCACTCACTTCGCCACTCAATTTGCCACTCCTTTTTTTGCATGCACATACCTACACCTATCCACCTGCCTACACGGCTACACCTACATACCTAGCTACAGTACATGCATGCACACACACACACACACACACACACACACACACACACACACACACACACACACACACACACACACACACACACGCATATCCAAATTAAAAGTTTAAAAAAATAAACTATTGAAACGATAAAGGTAGATTGTGATGTTCATACGTATTTATACAGAAATATATGTATATCTATAAAGAATTAACCTCAGAGCCAGACAGAATGTTTAGTTTCTTGAAAAGAGGAACAGATTGTTCAAATCGATCTGAGAAATCTTTTTGAAGTCATTGCATTTTTTGAAGATGGGTTCAAATACTGTGTTGTTCAGCATCCATTGCATTGCACTACAGTATGTGAAAAGACCCACCCATGTCACATGTGATACTCCATTAAACACAGGCTGTCCTCAAGGGTGTGTTTAATCAATCAAATCCATTATAGTTACTAGTACTGTAAGGCCTTATGACAGTAGTTCTCAAACTTTTTTGTTCCAAGGACTCCCACATTGATGTTCAAAAATAGAGACACTTTGAGCTTGTATATCTTACATTTTGTAATAGCCAGCCCAACACATAAATGGATAAAGTGGTTAAAATGATAGTGATTATTTTGCTGGGGACCCCCTGGAACCCCCCAAGGACACCACTTTGAGAACCAATGCCTTATGTCTCCTGTCTAGTTCTGGAATATCACTACCAGACCAGTAGACCTTCAAATGAGTCCTGCAGAGTCATCTTATTTCATTATGTTCTGCAATAAATTGATTTTGGCTACACACAAACATGCTAAATGTGATTTTAGTTATAGGAGGACTGCAAGGATAAATCATTTGAATGGGGCTAAATGAATCAGTTTGGCAACGCCAGATGTTCTCTGTTTTGTTGTTAAACCTTGAACTTATTGTGTTTATATTAATATGAGGCATTGATACAGTAGTTTTGGGCACTGTCTCTACAAGCCATCTGCAGATGGCAGTATAGGTTGGTATGTATTGTACCCTGCTGTAAATTAAGCTTGGGCAGGACAGTCAGTACCATAAGTTGAAATGTTCAATTTTCAGAGTCTGACGTTTCTATTTTTAGCCCCTGAGATTGGTAACCGTAGCATTCCTGGGCTCCATGTTTCTTTCCAGTCTCGAGTACTCTCACAGGAGGCTGAGTAAAAGAGAATTAAACACAGGAACCATTGTCCTCTCTCTCTCTGAATGCAAATAAATGACATTATTACTTTTTTCCATTTGCGTTTGCACACTTGGAAAGTGGGCTACCAGTATTACTGTTAGTGGACCAAGGAGGGAGACAAGGGAATATAGATTTTCTCTTAAGAGTTTGACCTTTAGAGTTGTCATATCGTTGCTTTCGGGCAGAAAACTCATATTTCCATATTTCAACTTTTTTTTGTGTGTGTGTGTGTGTGTGTGTGTGTGTGTGTGTGTGTGTGTGTGAGTGAATGAATGAATGGCCACCTGACAGTGACGATATGTTACAGTAAATTCAAAACAAATCCAAGAGCTTTGTTGTGCAACTCGTTCAAGAAAAATAAGTAGTAAAACTAGCAGATCTTCAAACTTGTAGATCGACTATTTTCAATTTGGTCCGTTGAGAAATCAAATTTCTCATTTGGGTCTTGAGCTTTGGGAACAACGGGTCTAAACAATTGTCTTTGTGCATTTGTAACCATACACTCGTGTTTCCGTCTGTGACTTTTAATATTAGCTTATTTTTGTTTCGTATTGATTCTTAGACAATTGTAGATATTGTCCTATTGTCATTGGTTTCTCCCTTAGGCCTGTTGTGTCTTTGACAGTTGCTTAAACCCTCTGCTACCTATCAACTTTGTTTGTCTGTCAACTCCCATCATTCCCTCTTCTCTTCAATTAGTTTTCAGTTGTGGTTTTGCAAACAAAGAGTCAATTGTACAGTATGCTAGTGTTGCTTTAGTTTTTTGGTTTATTCTCAGATTTATTTTAGACTGAATTACTTGAATAACTACTTAATAATATTATTGATGTACTTAGTAAGTACTTAGTAATTTATGTATAACGTTATTCTCTAACATTTTGTATAAGCTTAATTTTATCATCATTGGCAGCAGTAGTAAAGTGTTGACGCTCTTTTTTCCATTTATTATCTCCACTAGGCTAAAGGCTATGGTATAATTCATGTGCGTTCATGCACATGAACCACACCAAAGGGTCGAGACGGTTTTAGTGTTGTCCCAGCGTTGTGATATGACCTGTTGCACGTTGACCCACGTCATCCCAAGTGATTCAACTGGTTGAATTAAATGGCCCAAAACACACCAAAGGGTCACCATGCAACTCCTTGCAACCGTTTGTACCCAAGGAGTTGCATAGCGACCCTATGGCTTTAATGGTGAGGTTGCATGCACGCATCCGCCTGGGTGACGGCAGAGTGATGGGTGAGTGCTGACGCTTTGGCATGAGGGGGGTCAGATCAACATATGTAATGAATTATGTAATGGCCATATATGGAGCGTCTTGAGTGTACAGGGTTTGATGACATCAGATCAACATATGGAATGTCAGAACAGGTCAGCTCCATATATGGAGATCTAAGGGTTGACTGTACAGGGTTTGATGACGTCAGACTGACGGCCATACATGGTGGCGTGACGTGTCACGAGGTGTGAAGTACTGACGGCCATATATGGTGTGTGACGGATGAAACGACAGACGGAACGACGGACTGACAGGTTTTGCAGGTTTTCATAGTAATCTGCAGCCTACAGTGGTAATAAACCTGGTAGATTAATTGGAGTAGTCTACTGTCTACAATTTGTGTAGACTCTACACAAACAAACCTACCACTTTTATCTGACTCCAGATCAGCGGAGCCGTCAGGATTCCCGGTCTAGGTCTGTACTGCGAGCTCAAACTCTTTGCTTTAATGCAACATTGTGCAAATGTGTGGATGGAACCCAGTCGCCTCCATTCTCTCGTTATCAGTGTTTTGTGTGTAGTCGTCGGGCCATATTGCGATAAGGCCTTCTATCTCTTCATTAGACCACGTCAGTAGTCTGATGAACATATTTTCGCTGCATAATGCCTCATGTGTCAAATACCGTACCAACTTCTTCATCCCACAATGGCACATTCTTTGGTTAATCCCCTATATTTGATGTGATTGCATTCACACGTCTGTGGTGATCCTAGAATGCGTTTGTTTGATCCGCACCAGAATTCGAATGAGCCTTCACACCTGCCGAACAAAGCGCACTTTCCGACAATACGCAGCAGGATTCTTTTATCGCATTAAAACATCCTGGTGTGAATGCGACCTTAGTTATTCCAACATTTGACATGTTTTCATTGTCTGTCTTCCACATAGCCCCTACGGACAAACACATGGGGAGAGTGCAACAGAAAGAGGCAGAGAGAGAGAGAGAGAGAGAGTTTTGACTGCTGTAGCGGTGGTGGGCAGGTACTGGCTGCCAGAACACAGAAGTATGAAGTGACATTTGTCTGTTCACTGTTTGATCAGTTCGGGGAGCTCAGCCGAACCAAACTGCATGGTGTAGTATGCAGCTATACGCATACTACATGCCATGTTAGGGCATCAGCTTTCCTGCTTTAGCCTTTGATGTTGGCCAAGCTTTGTCTGTCATTTTTGCCGCTGTACCAATATAAGTGGCAATGTGCCCAGCAATACTCCATTCTTTTATAAAAAATATTTTAGTTTAGTTTAGGTTAGTTTAGTTTAGTTTGCTTTTTATGTGAGATGTTGCGATGGACGGTGCATCTGACAGAAGGACCAAAGATCAAATATTATCCTCCTGCTGTGGTTATTGGGCACAAGGTGTACTCGTTTGGAGGAAATGACGTGGCCGGTCTGATTGCGGTGCACGTCTTCAACACAGTGTCTCTGCGTGGGATTAAGTTGCCCCCAGTGACAACTGAGAGAGGACAATGTCCCCCTGAGGTCCCCTCCATGTGCACAGGCCACACAGCTGTCCTAGTAGAAGGTAACATCTATATTTGGGGGGGCCGTATTTACTGCACAGGGGAGGACAGCAATGTGCTTTATGCATTTGCTGTTGACACCCACAGATGGTTTAAGCCCATGGTTTCTGGGACTGTTCCTTGGGCGAGGCGCTACCATTCGGCCTGTGTCTTGAGGAATGTCATGTATATATTTGGAGGAATCAATCGCATGACTCAATGTTCTAATGACATCTATAAGTTGGACACTACCACAATGTTCTGGTCTTTAATTAACACCAGAGGAACTCAGCCACCTGCTTCAGAATGTCACTCTGCCACCATGATTGGGATAAGGATGTTTGTATTTGGGGGCAACAATAACAACAACATCAGTGTGTTTGACACGAAGACTAATTTCTGGCTGAGTACACCCTCTGCACAGCTTCTTACAGAACAACGTGTGGGTCGTTTAGCCTTTGACTACAATGGAGAGCTGTACATAATCGGTGGTTACCACATCTTGAACTGGATCTTCATTGATTTATTATGGAAATTCAATCCAGAGACCTTCTGCTGGAAGAAGATTGAGCCAAAAGGAGAAGTCCTGTGTCCATGGATGTATAGGATGTATTGTTGCAGGGTGGGAGATCGTATCATTCTCTTTGGGGAATATGTAAATGATGTACAGGTGTACATTTTAGACTTGAGTCCTAGTTTGAAGACGTTATGCAAGCTAGCGGTAGTTCAGTATGGTCTGGAGCAGTCAGGACTCACACACAACATCAGGTGGGAACTGGAAGCCATGACGGGGTGGGGCGGCAGCGGCTCAGGGGTTGAGCGGCTGTTTCGATCCCGGGCTCCCCCAGAGTTATTGTCGAAGTAGCCTTGGATACCTACCGAGGTGATTTTGTGTCCTTGAGCTGTCACTGAACCCCTAATGGCTCTCCATTAGCAGATTGGTGCCTTCCATCAGTATACAGTATGAATGTGTGTGTGAATGGGTGAATGTAATGCACAATGTTTGTAAAACATCTTGGATAAAGGCGTTAAATAAATGCCCATTTAATGATTTACCATGATTGCTAACAGGACCAACAGAAGAAAAGCAACATAGCCCCCACTTAAACTAAATGTATATAAACAAAACAGTGAGCTCACAAAGATAATAATACAAAGTTAATATAAATATATTAAAAAATAGATGACAATGATAGAGAATAAGATCCAGGCTCTAGTAGAGATTGCATAAGTAGGTGGAGTAATGTTTCACCACACCACACTGGTCTCCCAGCTCAGAAATGGCTTCATCTAGCACAGCCAACCCCTATGGATTGCCCCCACTGACACAGCCCTCAGAGACAGATTGTCATGACCATGCTTATAAGTTGCATATAAGTGTGAAAACCTTCCTGTTGAAGCAAGGAACTCTCCCACCCCAAGATAAGATAAGAAAGTAGACAACCAGTGCAGGACTGAGGACTGAGGTCCAGTGAGTAACATGCTGTGGTGTGACGTCTTAGTATCTTCCTGGAAAAGGAGACCGTTATATTAGAATTCAGTAGCAAAAGTCACTTGTTTAAACGGAAATAAGCTTCTCAGTTAGTAATTCATATCAATAACAAAATCCATGTTCTCAGCAAGCAAATGATCTGACCTGATCTCATCATTTATATCAGTGGTTCTCAGTCGTTTTCCTTTCAAGTACCTCCAGTTTGATGTGCATTAGGCCACAGACTATTTTCTTTTCATCTCTGGGCCGCATCTACACTGTACAATCTTCATAACTGACATTAACTGACATTTACAGTGTACAAATCCATGTGTATTGTGTACACTCAGAGTTACAGACCGTCAGGTCCATTAGGACCCCTGGTGGTCCCCGGACCCGAGATTGATAATCAGTGATTTATATAATTGCTTAAAATGAACATAGGTGTCTATTTAAACTATATTAGTAATATGTGGATTATTACCAATGGTTGGATAACAAAACGAACAGCGGTTCATAATTTATTTATTTATGACATACACATACTGTATCTTTATTTATTCACAAAGACAATGGATAGATGGCATTGAACCAACACTATTACATGCCTCCTGGCATATATATTTGCATTGTACTGAGCTCACCTTTGTAGCTTTATTAGTTTTTATTTGATTTATTTGTATTTATTGTTGTTGTTTTAATTGCTTTTATTTTATCATCTGTTTTATTTGCTGTTTTGTGTCTTCATGGTTGTATTGCTGCTCCTTTGTACCTTCTAAAGCACTTTGTTATCCTGTTTGGAGAAACGCCATACAAATAAGGTCCAAAAAACCTCATTAATTCCTACAAGGACCAACTTTAATTTAAAATTATAAAGGCTGTGTGCTCATAATAATAATAATAATAATACTTTATTATTTGTATAGCACCTTTCATGGCATGAAATGCAGCTCAAAGTGCTTTACAGAGCAATATAGAAAAAGGCGAAATAATAAAACAAAACAACATTAAAATAATAGCAAAAACATAGTGCTATAAGATATTTTTTGAAAATGGAAGTGAGGACTACATTACATGTTAAAAAGGAATTGAATCTGATTCTGAAGTACAGTAGAGTTGACGAAGTGACAGATTTAAATGTCATTAAAAAATGACAACTTTAGTTTTATCAGAGACTTTAACTGCTCATACATTTCATAGTTTACATGAAAGCTCTAGACTTGAAACTATCAGGAAGATGTTTCAGTAATGTCGTCCAGATGGCAAATCATCCCTTAACCACTTAAATCCTATACTTTATTACTGAGCCCCCAGGGGTCTATACTTTAATCCCCCCGTTTTCCCTCTACATCAAATTGCTACAAGATCACAACACGACACGCTGTGAGCTTGTAAATTGCCTATTTTAACAGAATGTTCAGCTATTTACCCCCAGAATATGGATGCTAGGGATCATGTAGTTAAGCCTCATGAACTGTATACCCTGCAGTACCAGTGCTAGTTTGTACTAAGGCATTTTCTTGTTTTAGTATGTATATTTAGTAAATGTATTCATTTATTTTATTTATCTAAAAAAGCATGGCTTTGCTTTATAGTATTGCTAAAGAATGTTAATTTAACTCAAAAGAGTGTACAAATGGCACTTACATGCCCATATTCATTCTGAGCATTGTGAGCTTGTAGATCTATTTTTTCCTTTTTTAATAAAAAGATTCTTTGAACATTTTTGCCAATGATGACATGCCCAAAATAGGGGTGCCAGGATCAGTATTTACACATTCACTGCTGTGATTTTTAACTTTTTTTTATACCATTTATACTGTTCTACCCACTGACACCTAGTAGTGGCTCCGTATTCCGTATACCGGTAGCCACGGTCGACATCCACAGTCCACACTGGAGAATTTTTTGTGAACAGGAATCAGGATAAATAGATATCGAATAGAATCACATTTCTAAGGGGGAAAGACTGAAAGTCCCAAAAGTGGCCCTGCTGCTCCTAAAACTGAGTAACTGACTGACCACTTTGAGCCATTGTGAGACACTAGAATCGCGTCTAACGCCACGCGGTCCGTGTTGTTGTTTCTCCGTGAATATCGTGTGTCCGAGTGACACACACACACACACACACACACACACACACACATTTATGTCCACATAAGAGACACAAATACAAGGACACAAATATTTACAAGGTGCCGTACAGAATGCAGTCAGCAAATCCCGAACAAATACCCACACACCCTTCAGGGGTACAGGTAACAGCGTCTTCGCCATATTTGGCGGCTACCGATAGTGGAAGATATTGCACAGAATTTCGCAAGCCGTTTGGCTGCTTTTTTTGGCATCCCAAGTTGTTGGAAGCCTCTTACGACCAAACTGTGTACATGTCCTAGGCTGCCGAAGATAAACACATATAGATTGCACCTGTAGCCTAGTTCAATGATGGTCTGGAGGAGAGGCTGGTACTTAATGACCTTAGTCATAAAGGCTTCCTCTAAGCTAGAGTCAAAGGTGCAGGCCATTTCAAGAATGAAAACTGATTTGTTCTCTTCATTGACCACAACAACATCTGGTGTGTTAGCAGAGAGATGTGCAAAAATGTCAGTATTTTCAGTACAGAGTTGAAACAAAAAAACTGCAAAATCTGGGTGTAGGAAAGCCGTGCTCTGATTGGTCAGTAGTCGCAGACTACACAACACTGGGTTGAAGAGAGGTCAAGACAGTGACGTATCACAGCAACACAGCACAGGTGTGAACGGCACTTCCCCTACTCTGCATACTTGGTATGACTTGGTCACCTGAACCGGCGCACAAAGTTGTGCGCTCCATGGGCACAAATATGTGGGCGTGGAATTCTCCCAAATGTAATTATAGATTGTGACATCATTAGAGCCCTGCATTCTCAATTGTGGATCCAAATATATTCTCTAAAGGATTAACAACAGCAAAAGTTTAAAACAAATAAAATAAATATTAACGAAAAAGCCTTTAGAAATTGTAGCCTTAACATGGTGCTAGAGCTAGAGGAAAGGCCACAGGGTCACCAAAGTCAAGAAAGATCCATCCTGTAATCTGCCTATTAGATTATGATATTTATTTTGTTCATAGATTGTGAAGGAGGGCATGAGAATGGAGGAGGTTATGACTTGTGACACTTAAAAGGAGATATATGATCTCCATTACTCTTTCTCTCCATACTGTATATCTTTCTGTCTGTCTGTCTGCTCGTCTGTCTGCTCTCTTTCCTTTGATCGGTCGACTCCTCTCCACATCCGCAGTTCCGCACCCACTCATTATTTACTGCTGCCATATCAGCATTATTTTATCTACCAAAAATAGAAACAGCCAAAACCAGTCCATGCCATCAGTTTCAGTTCCATGAGTTTGCTATATTGCTCTTGAATATCAGAGTCGGACATTAAATTAATATATTATCAAGGGTGTATCAGGCTACTGCATCTCAATGTTTAGACCTTAGTGGCATGTTCTAAATAACTGGCTGTTTCAAAGAGTGTTCAGGTTTTTTACCAAACAAATGTGCACAGCATATACAGTACTAAAGTATACAGTACACTACACCCCATTTATTATTTATTCAGTAGTGGATATACGTACTGTACATCACATGTCCTGTATTTCACTATTTTGAACATTATCTGAAGCCATCATCTGTCCCTCTTTATCATCGTCAATCATAAACCACATTTTTATACTTCAGCGGCCACTTTTGACACAAATAACATAGCAGCCAACGTCTTTGACTTCATTACCTGCAAGCATGTCCGGCGAGGACTCGCTGTGATTTTTCAGTCTTCGCTTTGACTGGCAGTTCTGCCTTGGTGCATTGGCAAATGCCAGGATTAAACTCATAGTCTCCCCTATACATACAGTAGTAACACAGCCAAGCCCCTAGCAAGAACCCCCCTGAGTCTATGCCATGCTCAAGCGCTCCCAGCTGAGATGGGCTGGCCATGTCTGCCGCATGCCAGACATGGCCGGATTTGACAGCCTCCACTTAATGTTTCAGCTCTGTTTTTAAACCCAGTATTGTGCCCTTCACATGTAGTAACGGATGGGTTATTATTATTTGTTGATTTTTATTATTTTGATTAGTGATTTTATTCGATTAAATTAAAATAAATCTCAATTGAAAACATTTACAGAGAATAAATGAAATCACACCAGCTTTCAATAAAGCCTCAGGTGACTGAGGTGAGTGACAGTGCCTCTTCACTTTTTAGTTTTCCTTTTGTTAAGATTTCAGTATATTATAGGTTCAGTATATTAATAACATTTAGACAATCTGTATTTTGACTTGGGCTTTCCTGATATTCTTTGAAGAATACCAATTTTTTTATTTGTAATATCTTATCTGGCAAGCTCTTCAATTGCCATTCTATCGTTGTATGCCTAATTTATAGTCTGTGGTATGATGGTGTCCTAAGCCAAGAATAGCTGATCTACAAGCTCACAACACATGGCATGTGGTTACCCAGTGAATAATGAACACACATCAACATAAGCCAAATGGACTTGTTTTACATATGGCGTCTTGATGTACAGCATACAGTAGAAGGTTTCAATTACTAATGACCTTTCATAGCCATCCCAAAGGTTTTCATACTTGGGTGTTCCAAGTGACCTTTCAATGGTTCTATTCCTGGTCGGGATCATCAAGTTTTTGTTGCATTGCATTTTTTATAAAGTCATTCGTCATCACATGGCTGACATTTTGACCGCCCAGCAATGGAGAGTAGCAGGGCCACAACATGCGTTTGTCATGTATCCATTTCAGCAGCACGAGATCATGAATGCCTTTATTGTGCTCATTGCACTGGCTCTGAGCCAAGTACAACTGCCGTCCCTTGGCCAGTTCTTCTTCTTCTACTACTTCTACTTCTTCTTCTTCTTCTGTCCTGAAAATGTATAGAATATTTTATAGGACATATTCACTACTGTATTTTTACCCTCATAAATAGCATTAGGCTGATATACAGTATGAAATGGAATCACTGATGGCTGTAGTCAAATCCAGTACTAGTGGACTTCACTGGACTAGCTACCTCTTTGTTCAAATACTCCTAATGACATGGCTATTTTCAGTAACATATGTTGGAGTTAGTCTATCTATGTATGCTAAGCTATAACTGTATGTACTGTATGGCCTAATAAACAGACTGTATATGTTGTGGCTCGAACTCAGTATGCTTTTCAGATGGTGAAGCATTTACATTTTAATCTTTAAAATTAGTTTGACTTTAATTCACCAGTGCTTGCTGAGTTTGCATGCAGTATTGCCCAGCTTCCGTTATGCCTGATTTACACAGCTATGCATGATGATTTACACTTAGTTGCCCATGTGTGTCGTGCACCAAACATAACAGATCTACTAGCTCACAATGTGCAACATGCTGTGAGCTTTCATAGATCCGCAATTTTCACTTGTGCGCACCTGTGCTCAAATGAACACACGCCTGTGAGTTTTAGAATGTGCTTCACTGAGTTGTTAGGGATAATGTGGCTTTTTTCAGTGATACCCCTTTTACACCAGGGTTCTTGTTTTCCCACCTAATTTAGAACCAGTTTGGTTTTCCCCTGAAAAATAATTGTCTCAGAACAATGAAGGTTGGTGCGGAACTGAAATGAAAAAATCTCTCTCATGAATGTGTTGCCGATGTACATATAACAGCAGCTCCTCCTCATGATTCAAGTTATTCAAATGACATGCGACGATGCGTTTCCACTTTAGATATTCTATACATATCCTTCAATGGCTTTCCTGATATCCAATATTGGTTATCTAAATATGCGTGCAAAGTTTACTTTAGGAAACTGTAACTGCCATTGACAACTGAATTTCCCCCGCAGGATAAAAAAGAAATTCAGGTTTATCAAGCTAAGCATTAATGCCTACAACCTGAGTGACGTATATCCTTGATTATGTTTCTGCTTAAAACTGGTGGAAATGCGTCCGGTTTGCTAGAAGCATTACATATCATTTACCATAATATACTAGAAAGCACCAAGGGTTCAAGAATCCTGAACAGAACCGGTTTTAGAATCGAATTTATTTTGGTGGAATAGGGGCCTGAGTGAAGCATGTCACCTCTTCACAATCTCGAGTCACTATCTTTCCCAAGTTGGCCCAGCGATTTGAAATGTCAACCATCCAGTTGCAAAACTCGCAACTGTTTGCTCCCACTGAGATTGCAACAGCTGGACTGTGGCTACTGTTTCAGTTACAAGGCCGTTTGGGAAATGCATTTCCTTTAGGGTACTTGATTGGTTGCCAGCTTTCTCCCTTACCATGAATATTTTTTTGTTTCAAGCCTGAATAGTACACTGTTAAAATGTACTCAAATGTATTTGGCATAAGTTATATTTTTAGTAGCTGTTTATTATCTGCTTTCAGACATAGTAAATGACAAAATAGTATGTTTCATATAATGATAATATGATGTGTCAGCAAATCTGTTGATTTTGAAGTAAACCTGTAGGCCGAATCGTCATCAATGAGGTTGATGCATATGGACCTAGATTGTGCAACACGTTATTCTTCTTTTAAGTTTATTCCCAGTCATCAGCACCTCACCATAACTGTGTGTTACCTGCTATAAGGACACGTACGAGTAAGCGCCACCTTGACAAAATCTTGCCTCTAGCCTTTGGTTAAATGAAGGCCTCTCTCTGGGAAGCCATGCACAGTGGTTGGCATGGGTATGCAGATTCCTATTAATTACCAGAGGTCAGAATGAGCAGCCTAGTGTGCAGAAAAGAGAAATTGCCCCTGGACTTTTTTGTCATAGCAAATGTGTAAAGAAATGACATGAAAATACAGAAAAAGACACAGAAAAATGGAGTGCAGTTAAAAGAAATACAGTATGTGACATCCTGATTGTAGATCCTCAACGGGATATGTGCTGGATATGTTCCTTGTTTGCGATTAAAAGTCTAGAAGTCAGTGACGTGTACCGTAATATAATGTACTTTAGTAGTCCAGTATAGTTAAGCAAAGCAAAGATCGAATGCTAGTTGTCCACGTGTCAAACGCTTGGGATGTGTTCAGACCAGTTCAACAGACAACATGGAACCTCTCTGACATTCTGCACACAGCCTGTTCTGTAGCATATATATTTGCATAAGTGAAAACATTATCTTCAAGTTAAAATGTGAACTTGAGATTAGCCAAGCTGTCAGGGTCAGCATTTGTGAAGATAATTCCCTTCTCCCACCCTGAACAAGTATAATATAGGTATATCAGGAATCTATTGCACACTGTATGTCACTCTCAAGATCAATTTATACTTATGTTATGACCTAATAATCATAAAAATAATTGTGAACTTCCATATAACACCAAAAGTATTTTAAATGTAGGCCTACATTCAGTATGAATTCCCCCAGTTATAGGGTTGGGAGTGGAACATGCTGTTCCACTGAGGAGCTCACATGTGCTTGCACTGACATACATGTGCACATGCATGGACACTGTACAGTGAGTACATAGAGGGAACTTGTTAGCATAGTGTTGAGGCAAACTTTTCCCAGTTTCATAAAGTACCACAGCTTGTATTTTCCCACCTGCTCTGTAAACAGAGAGTTTGCCCCATTGTTAAAACTTCAAACTTCCTACACAATGGACATTTCATTTCATTGTAACTATAGGCCTGTTAGTTAAGTTAAGTTATCAAGTGCAAAAAAAGATTCAAAGTTAACTCTGATAATGGTTGTGGGGAACTGAATTGTGAATATGTGCTACTGTTAAGCACAGGTCTTCTACTGTATATGTGAGCTTTATTCGTGTTTGGACTCCTGCCCATTCTGCTCGGGGCTCCCTAAAGGGGGTGTGTCAAGGCAGTGGAGGGGGAGGGGTTCCCCTTTAGGTACACAGTGTACGAACACATGTGCTGTAGTGCTGAGGGGGTGTGTCACTCTCTCTACGTCTTTTGCGTTCTCTTCCTGCTTGGCTCCTTTCTTTTCTATTGCTTTCCATGCATCCCACATGCACTCTCACACACACATACACATACTTGGCTTCTCCCCTTTCTCTCTCTTCCCTCTCGACTCTTGTCCAGGCTGCTTCTCCTTCTATCGAGACACATAAAAAGGTAGGAGGGGTTGTGAAAATTGCTGTTTCTCTGTGCTGACTCATGTGTTTTGTTTTGGTAGATCAATACCTTATAACTTCTGATAGACACTGATCGAAAAAGAATAATTCCAAGAATTTTCGTCATAGAGCATGTCTGATGTTGTGGAACTGCACAATTATAACAGGCAGAAGTATTTGATGAAAACTTCTTTATGTTGCAAATGTTTGATTTGTTTTTGTGATGTCTCAGGACATTGACAGCTATAGGTTTTGCTAGCCTATATCTGGGTGTGACAAGTTTGTTTTCTTCTGTTTTGAAAGTTGATCAGGCCCTTGAAGAAATTTTAAGAAGACAAAATGGTGGCCGGAATGGTAATGCCCTTAGTCGACTTGAGGGCCATCTATGAGCTCCTCTTCCGGGATGGCGTCATGGTGGCGAAGAAGGACAGCCGTCCTCAGTGCATGCATCCTAACCTGGAAGGGATTGCCAACATAAAGGTGATTCGTGTCATGGGCTCACTCAAGTCCAGGGGCTTTGTCAGGGAGACCTTCGCTTGGAAACATGCTTACTATTATCTGACCAATGAGGGCATTGTGTACCTGCGTGAGTACCTTCACCTGCCCCCCGAGATCGTTCCTTCCTCCCTGCAACGTGTGCGTCGCCCTGCCTTCACTCTGGATGTGATGCGACGGGCTAATCGGGTGGGGAGTCAGACGGTGGAAGGCCCCACATCCTATGTTCCCAAACCCAGGGCGGGAGTTGGAGAGAGCCAGGAGGGCATGATGGACCGTCAACGCTACCGCCACAAGAGACCCGGGGAAGAGGAAGAGGAATCTGACAAGCCCCCGATGAGGTTCAGGGGCTCCTACCAGTCCCGTGCCCCTCCTGGAGAGCCTGGTGCTCAGACCCAGACTTTCTTCAGGAGAGGCCAGGGCCTCCGTAGAGGCGAGGAGCGCATGCCAGAGGAGGGCCAGAAGAGAGGTTTCAGAGGCTCTCAGTTTTCTTCTGAGAGTAGAAATGCTGCCCCAGTTAGAGAGCCCAAACCACCAACCTCTAGAGTCCCAGTGATCCCCAAGGAAGTTCCAGCGGCTTTGCCTGAGGTTCAGCAGGTCACTGAACAAACCCTGCCACCACCGTTCATTCCTGCGGTCAAGCCCATCATTCCAGAGGTACTTGAGGAGGTTCCAGTGGTCCAGTGGCCAACGCTTGCTCCTGTGGTCATCCTGGCAGAGGAGCCAATCCTTGAAGTGGCTGCCAGCATGACAGAGGAGGTTCCTGCTGTTCACCAGGTCCTTGAATCAGCCCTGGCTCCAGTATTTACCTCTGAAGACTCAGAGGAACCAATCTCTGAGGTCCCTGTTGAGGCTCCTAGCACACCAGAGATCCCTGAGGAGCTGCCACAGGTTCTGTCTGCGGTGGAGACAGAAGTGGAGCCAGAGATCCCAGCTCCAAGTGTGGAGGAAGCTGTGGAGGACGCTGTGGAAGAAGCTGTTGAAGAAGCTGTGGAAGAAGCTGTGGAGGAAGCTGGGGAGGACGCTGTGGAGGAGGAAATAGTTCAAGAGATTGTTTCTGCTGAGCCACCTGTGGTCGCCGAAGAGCCTGAGCCTGTAGAAGAGACAGTATTGGAAGAAGAGGGGGCTATAACCCAAGTGCATTCAGAAGAATTGATCCGAGATGTGTTGGAAGCAGATGAAGAAGAAGATGACGACGATGACGATGATGATGAGGAGGACGACGACGAAGACGATGATGATGATGAAGAAGATGAAGAAGAAGATGAACCTAAGCCATTTCTGCAGGAACCTGCTGAAGTCACTGAAGAGATCATTACTGAAGTTAAGCCAGATGAACCTGTGGAGGTAGACTTCCAACCAGCCCCCTTGGTTGAAGAACCCAAAGTAGAGGAACAGGATGCTGTTAAAGAAGTGGTCACCGAGGCAGTGTCCGCTGAAGACACTCCTGATGTTCCTGTTGAGGTGCTATGTGACGCTGAGATTGACATCCTGGAAGAACCCAAAGAGCTTGTGGACAACGAGTTAGAAACCCACGTTCCTGCTGCCAAAGCTGAGACCCCTGAGTCAGATTCCGACTATGAACTACCAAGCCCTCCATCGCCAGTCGCAGATGACTTCACAAACCTGTCGGACGAGACCGGAGTGAGCCATAATGCTGTTTGTCCTGAAAGGTCCAGTATGCAGATTACGCAGGAAACAGTTACAGTAGTGGAGGAACAAAATGTCACCGAAGTCATGTCCCAGTCACATACCTTCGTACAGATGTCCTCCTCCTCAGTAATGGTTACTGACATGGTACCTGAGCTTGGACTCGAGCAAGAGAAGGCTGAGGCATTTGAGGCACATTTTGCCAGCCCCTTTGTCTCCTCTGATAGCCCCATCAATGTCCTGAAGAGCAATCTGCCTCATGGAGATTGGGGCTTCCTCACAGAAGACCCCAGTGAGGAACAAGAGGTCAAGAAGGTCTGGCCAGACTCCCTGGAAGGTTCGAGCCCAATCTAGTTCCTTTTCCCTCCTCCTGTCTATTCATTCCTCTTCCTGTCTTTTCCTGCAGCATGCAGGCGTTGCTATGCATACTCTTTCTGTTTGTGAATGCGTGGGGGGGTGAGTGCGGGATGATTTGATTTAGTAGTGATACAAATAATGGGCTTGTCATTTTCGATAGAGCTTAACAATAACCAGCAGTCTGCTAATTGAATGTCATCTTTAGGAGGAATGATGAAGGGAATTGCACTGCTCTGCTACTGCTTGCTTGCATGCTGCATGGCTAATGTAAAATGTTTATATTTTATATTAAATGTTAACAGTTTCTCACCTAATTCTATTTACAGTACATTGTCATTTGCATTTATGCACTTATAGAATGTGCTTGTACATTTTTTAATTGTGTTTCTATGATGTCTCAATGTTCAGAGGATTGCCAAGATGCTGGAGCTTTTCTACACATTTTCTCCTCCTGCATATATATAACATGCACACACACACACACACACACACACACACACACACACACACACACACACAGCACCGTGCTGTATAGTACTTTTATTTCTGCATTTGGCAGTGCAACTTTGTCTGTTTCAGTGGCCACGTGCGTACAGTAGCTGTGCTCAAAAAAGAAATGGAGCTTTAGTGTAAGTTGAGCTGTGCTGTACCGTACTGCACTGCTGTGTACTGTACTCTGGGTTCGATTTGCTGGGGGGATGGGGTTAAATCCATGCCTCTTTTTGTCATACTTGTGGTCAGAGTGAATTCAATATATATTTTTATCCTTTTATTTTAACTTTTTGGGAAATATACACTGATATGTTTGATAATATCAACAACTTTAAATGTAACAATTTCATAGAACCCTGCTGTCCTTATCTTCATCAAATTAAAAAAAAATCTTAAACATTCTTCACTTATTAAATCTAAAAAAGGGAAAATTGCTGATCTATAAGCTCTCTGTGCATTGCAATGCGACACATTGTGAGCTTATAGATCGGCAATTCTGCTATTGTTGTATAACAATGTATATAGGGCATACGTGGATAAGAAAATGCCCCCCCCCCCCCCCCCATATTCCCTCTGTTTTCTTTGCAAATCGAACCCTGACTGTACTGTGTGCTGATCCAGTGCCCCCCCCCCCCCCTTATGTACACTGCAAATATTTACAAAGGCATACTTTCTCCTCGCTACTCTATACTCCTGCTCTCAGCTGAGTGGGGGAATGAATTACCGGTAGAAAGCTGTAAAATGCATGTTATGTAATCAGTGCTAGGTGCTATATCGTTTGTCAAATAATTCTACAGATCTTATCTTACTTGGAGCTAGAAATATTTTTTGCACGGCAAGTGTGAATGCCATCGGACAAAAGAAAAAGACCTTAAGGGTCAATGCAAAAAAACAACAGAATCCTGCACGCTCTCTTCACTTTTACTGTAGGCTAGTTAAAGGACCACTTCACCACTTTTCCTCACTAATAATCATGATTAAAATGCCACCATTTTGTCCTACTCTGTCTGTGTCTCATGGGCAGTTCAGAAACCTGTCCACCAGTGACATCATCGATGGGGAATCCAAGCTAATAGAAACTGCAGGCTTTGGAGTCCTGAAAAGTTGCAATGCGAAAATGGAAGCCATCATTCTCACTATAATAAAAATGTAAACATTTTTGTAAAAACAAACTTGTTTAAAAGATATTCTGCCTAACGATGATGTCACTGGTGGACGGGTTTCTGAACTGCCCACAGCCCTCCTATGAGACACAGACTGAGTAGAAAGAATTGTGCCATTTTATCATGATTATTAGTGAGGCCTTCGTCAAATGAGATGGAGGTCTATCATACTTCTGATGGCAAGAATTACATGCCACATTGAGTTTGTGGCATGAGCACATCTTTGATGATTTACGTGCAAAGATGCAGGTGTGACCTATCAATTACAGTAATAGAATGAGTCAAGGACAGACTGGTTGCTTTGCAGTTTGCACTATAATCATTTAATGGAATAAAAACATTTGATTCTGTGAAGAAGAAAAATAAATACACTACCAGGTTGACGTGGTGTCTGGTTGCTAGGGCCGAGCTTACCAGCACTCCACTTGCCTCCACACTTCCACAGACTATCCATAAATACTCAGACTATTATCCCGCCCTCAATGTCTACACATATTTTACAGTTAATATAAATCGCATTATTCAGGCATTTTACCACCTCTTTTGCCCATTTGGACCACTCTAAGCAACGTCATCAAACAGCGACGCGCACCTATGGTAACATTCTACAGGCTTCAGGTTTCTGCGTTACACCTTTTTTCCCTCCATGGCTTCTAGTTATAGTAATTGAAAACCGCAAAAAAAAAAAAGGGTATTTATAAAATATAGTATATATATAATTAAATATTTATTTTCTATTCTTGGGAGTGAATGAGTTAAGTGCATGCCTGAACCGTAATGGACGATTCATTAAATGCAGTATGAAGTTATTTTCACTCATTAGAATTTGCATAGCAGGAATGCAAATTCCACTTGTGATGCATGACAAGTGACATGCTATATCACTGTGATCCTATTAGTTTTTGCTGGGTAGTGTGTGGACATTTTTTTCCAGAAAGGACTGTTTTTTTAAAACCACTTAAACTGATCTGCTCTGTTCTTGGCCCCCTTCTTTTCCCCCTTGACAACGTGTCACTTTGCATTACAGTGTTTGTTAGCTTGTAGATCGGCTAGTTTCACAGAATAATTGCCTATTATTGCCGAATATTTAATACATACATACATACATACATACATACATACATACATGTTACATACATGTTACATACATGTTACATACATACACGTATACATACGCACGTTCTAGTCTAACTTGGACTTAGGGGGGTTGGCGCCTCTGCCTTGCATAGTCTCTAGTGAATAGGCAGGTTGCCTTTCACTGGTAACCTTACTTTGGATTTTAAATATTTGAAGGTATTGTAGGCTGGGATTTTACAAAAAAGCCCCCCTTTTAAAATACATACATACATACATACATACATACATAGTACATACATAGTACATACAGTACATACACAAACTGTATAGGCTATAATACAATATGCTGTATACTGTATATATTACAGGATAAGAACAACGATCTCTGTAATATATGGAAAAACATGTTCATAGTACATGCACAGTATCTTAAAACCTATCTTTTAAAACTTCCACAACTTGCTGTCCCAGGAAAATGTAATCTAATCTCATATTGGTTATTGGTGATTGATCTCAAAGGTTAAAACGTCAGTGTTCACTGTTCACACTGTATATTTTAACTCGCAGTTTAATATGATATTGTCTGAGAAATGCGGATTTGAGTTGCACCTCAAAATCCATTGCTTTGTGTTAGAAGTAGAACTGAATCAAGGTTTTTGTCAAGTCAGATCCACAGACATATTTTTACTACAGGTCGTAGAAACACATTCTCTGTCGAGGTCTGTATCCATTCCAGATAAACAAGTCTAGTATGGAATATGGTTGTTGCATATTTATAAATTCCAGTAGGGATGATTGAAGATGTGATGGCGGTACTGCTGCCCTCTGCTGGGAAATTAGCTTTACTAGAGACCAAAGTGCCTTGAAGCACATGGTCCTGGCTGTAGACTGTAGAGTCACACAGTGTACAAATATAGTATACTCTGCTTACTTGTACAGTATGTGGCAGTTGCGTGAGGCACTATCAGACCATTTTTATTTACAATTTAATTATGGTGATTTTCTTTTAGTTTAAGGGCTTTGGTGTGTAGGTGAGAGGGGAGGGGCTTCGAACCTGTGGCTTTCTATAAGCACAAGGCCATCCTATTGTCAGAAACACATCGAATTTCTATGTTGCACTAGTTTGGTCTCTTTTATGAATGATTGTAATGGTGAAAAGATGATGGTATGTAGGCGGCAGTATTTAGCCTGTTCTCAGACCCTCCCTGGGTCCACGGCCTGCCTGAGAACTTTCAGGGCTGATATATGACTAAGCAAAGATCGGGAAATGTGAGTCCAATTAAGCCACAGTCAACTTTTCCTTCCTCCCGTGCCGCCACGCGAGAGGGCAAAGCTGCAGAGCGCTCCAGATGGGAACATGTGGCAGTTGCCACCTTGAATCTGGCCTGCAGTACTCCCTGTTTAAGCCCAGCCTGCTGAACGTTAAACCCCAACATTTAGAAGGGCTGTGCATACTGTACATGCAGTGACAACAGTAGCACATAGCAGAGCTTTGGTTAGTATCATACTTTCTGATACATGTACGTATGCAAGTGATTAATTAATTCAGAGAATTCAGCACCAAGAAGCATGGCTGCTAGGATGGAAATGACTCATGTCATAGATCTCATGGAAGCATTGATCCAACAGGGCCAAGGTAGGAAGCAATTACTGTCCGTACACTTCTGTCTTCTTACCAAGAGATGTCACCACAGACGTACCTTATGGATAGTGTTTGCTTGGGATGAGATACTGTAGGACCAGCGAGCATGGCACAGGTTTGCAGGTTTGGGTGTGCCTCTTGGATCTAGTGTATCAGTTATAAATAAGGGCTTATATGTAAGGGCTTTTGACATCCATTTTTTAGACATCCATAAATGTTTACTGTAGTGCACATTTGTAATTTGTAACTCTCAAATAAGTTTCCAATGCATGCATGCATTTATTGCAACCGTAGACTTACTACATATAGAGAGTGAGACTGAAGCAAATTATAGCTCGTAGCTTTCTAAGACTTGGAGTAAAGACCACGCTGTGTCTGTGGGTGTCTGGGATCATGTTCCCTGGTGTTTAACGCAGGGGGCGTGGGCAGGGGGAGAGGCCCTGACTGGCTGGTCCCCCAAACTCTCTCTGCCAATAGCACTCTGCCCCCTCCCTCATCTTGGGTGATTTGCCTGCATTCACGAAAGTGAGGGTCATTCCTATATAGGGTGCCATATATAATATAATGTACAGTATATAAATAGCATGCCGACAATGACTAACATCTGTTGCCTGGACACACCATTACAAGTTTAATTGTTCATTATTTCTAATATAAATTTTGATTATATAAAGTAGCACTTAATCCCAATTTGTAAAGGGTTTTTGATCACTTGTGCCGATTTAAATACATTGATGTGCAATGCTATTAAAGCCCTCAAGCCGTGTACTAGAGCCACTGCTCTGACCAGCACACAGTACATTGTGATTGGCTATTCTGAGCACATTTTCTCTAATTTCCTAGGTTTTTTTAATGTCTCCCACAGACAAACCTTTTGTTATGGTAGCTGGCTGGCAAATCCACATTTTCCGCTCTTTGTCTCCATCCTGTAAGAAAATGAAATGTGTCCCCTAGTATTTACACAGCCCTGCAAATGGCTCTCGCCCAGTACTGTTCGTCACAGCACCAGAGATATGCAGTGCTTTCCACTGCGAACGGAACAAATTAACTCCAACTTGCGCGGCTGTCTAGTTTTTTATTTCCCAGCCCCACTTCCAGATTTTTTTTCCCTTTCTTTTTTCTTCCTTCATTCCTTTCCAAGCACGCCCCCTGTACTGGTTTTCATCAGTGTGCAGTGTCTTGAGGTCAGATGTGAATCCTTGCAGTATTAGTTCAGAATAATGCTTGAAAGACACGAACGGGCAGAGTAAAGATGGACCTTTGCTGCTGTTCTTGTTGTCGAAAAAAAAGACCACATGGTAAGTGGATTGTTTTATCTTTTGTAGTAGGAACAGGCCCTATTGGACTTTGTATCATTGCTCTTAAGGATGCTTTGAGATGGTGACAGTAAGGAAAACGTGGTGATGCATGTCACCTGTCCCATTCCCTTTATTGGTATGTTGTTTTTGGTATCGGATGATTTTCAATAAATTAATGTTGAGTTTCCAGTCATTGTTGTACCTTAAACAAACTGTCCTACTAATAGTACTCTTTTAGTGATGTGAAGGTCAGCATTAGAGCTTATTATTGTTTTGATATTTTGACTGATTTCAAAATAACTTTTGTACTACTCTTAAATTAGTTTTGCAGTCAATGTGAGAAGATAGGACCTCTACTGCCGTAGGGGGTGATTGAACAAGCATCCTACTGTGAGGACAGTAGTAGTGGGCGGACTCCACCCTTGTGGGAGTGGTAGGAGAGGTTAAACTGCTATAGCCAAACATCTGTATTTATTGCTTTTATTCCACTGCTTGATATTCACTCAACACACACTGTATTCTCTTTCATTATCACTTTTATTACGATCCAGATATTTGGTTAACATTTATGCACAGATCAAATGAGATCTTCCTGATTATGAACTGGCAAATTTACACGGTCAGCATCAAAGCACATGGTCCTTGAAGCATTTGTCGCTTCTTAATTCTTATTTATCAACTGATATGTTTCATGTTCGTCTGATATATAGTTTCTAAGTGGAAGTGGCCCAAGATGTTTCATAAGTATCTTTTTGGTGGCACATGGCATGCTTTACCTGCGTTAACTGTAATATATCGAAATGTCAAACTATAGTTTGTTGAAGGTCTACTCTATGTGGTCAATCACTGTTTTGTTTATACACTGACATTGAGCACGACACAGGTGATGTTATTAGATCTATTTGGGCTTTTTTAATGGGAGACGGCTGTTATGTTGCATTGCGTCGCCATCCCTTTGCAACCATGACACTGGTCTTGGTGCCAGGTTACAGCATGGTATTATGGGTGTAATTGACACTCTGCAGTGCTGAAGCTAAAACTCTCCTGGCTCGCTGGCTGTGTTTTGCAAATTGAGGCAAATGTCAGTTTGTCCACTGCGTAAAGCTTTTGATCTTGTCCATTATGCATATGGGTGTGTGCACACAGCTTAGGGAGGGTCAGTAGATAGGGTTTGTTTGTTGAAAGTATATGCACCAAAAGCTTTGCCTAATAATGTAGCCCTAAAATTTGAGTGTCTCTGTACAAAGGTTACAGAATGAGTCAGAATAGTGGTAATTTAGGAAGTTGCAGTACAGAAATACATGGTTACAGTTACAGAATAATTGTATTGATGTCGATGATGCACATCAAAATAAGGAGAGAGAGATTTAATATTATGAATATTACTGTCTGCTGACTGTTTAATTTTAATAACAGGGGAAGTCCTAAAAAGAATGGTATAGGGTAAGCCTATTGACTGAGTGACGGAGAAGGTTTCAAAGAGATTCTTTTTAACCATCATTACCATTTTTATTTTGGTGGCTTTTCACTGGTTGGTGGTCAAACACTATTCATTTATGCAGGCTTCTGGGAAGGTTATGGGCATGCCGCATGGGATATGCTGTCCCAGCATAAGGAAGCAATTAGCATTCAGAAAAATTCAAATTAAGCCGCACGATGAAACAGGATTGATGGCGAGCTGTCTGTCTATACTGTGAGGGAAAATAAAATGGGAGTCATGGTTTAATACAAACACAGAGACAAGGGGGAAGGACTTGGATCATACATGACTCATAAAGTGGGATGGAAAATAACTGCAAGGGTCTTTGTCGAGGGGCAAAACGTTCTTTATGGACTTATTGAACAGTAAATTTGGAAGCAAGGTTTAGGTGTTCTGTATTTGAACTCCTTATCAGTGCTGACCTTATCAATGCTGACTTGAGAGATAGAGATGTGTGTGTCTGTGAGTGTGTGTTTATTACACAAAACAGCCTCATGTATTATTAACTGCTGCAGATAGGCTGCGGGAAGCGTAGCACTGGGAAATGCAGAGAGCCTCTCGCAATGACCAAGTGGAGTCGCTAAAGAAGACTAGAACCTTCTATTGAACACTGCAAAGGGCTTGTAATTAGAGAAAAGTTGTGAAGAAAAAATATGTTTTAAATAACTAAGAATAAGAATTATAGAAAGAAAAGAAAGTTCCTGCAGCGAGAAAAGAGAGCAAGGGTAGAGGGAGAAAGAGGGGAGGGAGCTCAGCCACTGCTGGAGCCAGAGAGGACTGACTCACTGGCAGGGGGAAAAAGAGCGAAGGAGGGAGGCGGGCTGCCCTGCTCGCTCCACTCGGCTCACTCTTGTAAAAGTCGCGAGCAACTTGGCCACCACTCTTGTTTTAAAGTCCTGGATGGCACCACACCCCTAGACGCCCCCCTCCCCACCTCCCTTCCTCCACCCTCCCTCACCTTTCACCCCAACCCTCCCACCTGTCCTTGGAGCCTGTGACTCTCCATTCTGTCCCAGGCCCGATGCCGGCAAGCCCCCCTGGAAATGTGTTCCCAACCCTGGTGGTTGTGGGACACGTCGTTACTCTATACATCTTTTGGCAGTGGAGACTACGTAAGAAGCAAGGTAAGACAGGCTTAGTTACAAGTCTTACTTAAGGAGCACTGCTGGTGCTATAGTATTTTGTGCCTGGTAGATCAAAGTAGTTGTTTTCCTCTGTGGCAAACCGGTACCCAATGGTTGTCTTCAGTGTTTGTGCCTCCTCTCTCGTTTCTCTCTCGCTGTGTTTTGTCGTGATGCACACTCCCCTGTATCTCTTCCTCACCCCCTCGTTTTTTTTTCTCCCAACACTCCCCTCTCAGTTTCCTGCCGTGTAGAGAGTGGTGTTAACCCTGTAAATGCTGGTGGAAATGTGATGACGTAGGATTTTAGGATATTACTTACACTCAACTATGTTTTGATGTCTAGGTCTGTCTGATTGTAGTTTACTTTGCATTGTGTCTTAAAGACGTACATAGTATTTCTACTTTTGTGATCATGTCATTTTGTATGGAGCAGGATTCAGCAGGATGAATCTTTAATGCAGGAATTGTTTGACATTTGAGACTCTCTCAACAACAGTTGTGCTCACTCTGGCCTGTTTATAAAAATGTTCAACAGGCCCCAGCGGGCCCTTTCACACAGACAATCTGTCTTTAGGAGGGTGGGAGATCAGAATGCAATCTGCTCACTTACCAAGCTGAAGTTTACCTCTCAGGTATGTGGTGTTTAGCGACAGACACACCTTGCTGATCTATAATTTACTGTTGACACAGCTCGTCACGATTGTGGCCTCCAAATAGCCTACAAGTACAGTACATGCCCAGTACATCTGTGGCCGCAGGTAACCAAATCAGCCACACCCCAAGGCAAATTACAGGATGCCTGGGTGAAAGTCTGCAGGTGTGGAAAGAGGACAATAGTAGTCCTCTTCCCTCCCTCCCATATTATGGTTGTGCTGTCAGAAAACCTGTTTAACAGCCACTGTACATAGTTAGAAAATACTTAATCATTCAGTGAAGTGGCACATGATAATAACGCAACTTAACATACATCTATGGCATCTACTACTAACATCACCTGAGGCCAACTTTAAAGGATAAAAGTGTTATTTGAGAGGACCGTTGCCTTCAGTTTTATTTTTGGGAGATAACTTTATATTGTTGAACAATGCCCAGGTATTGTACACAGGCAGTGTGAAATGGCTTTGGTTTAGTGATGACAGGTTTATCATTATGAGTCTCTCTGGTCTCTGCATAAGCCCACCCCTGCACACACACACACACACACACACACACATACAGGAAGTCAAGGAGGGCCCGCCTAAAGCTGATGAGTGGAGATTTTTCAACTTGATATGTTATGGCATGAGAGGTAACTTTAAAAACAATGACTAGGCAGTGCAACTTGAGGAAAGGTGGGGGATCTGCAGTGCTTATTAGGCAAAAAAGAGAGAAAATAAAATATGAAAGTGATGACTTAGATGACAAAGAAGAAAAGAAAGGAGCTATGCTTCATCAATTTGCTGTTAGAGAATCTGCACTGATCAGAACCATACAATATGCCTAAATCTGTGGTTGTGGCTGATATAATGTGACCAGGAAGAGAGGTTTGACTGGTAAATGGCAGGCATGCAAGCTTTGTGTTGTAAAGTAGGCACAATGCCATCTCTACACTATGTTGATATTCAGCTGATTTGCATGTGAAGAAACCAGGTTTCATGATTGGACTCGTAGCGATCAAGACTTACTGTTGCACAATTATATTGCCATTAAATGTGTTTGAGCCATGTTTTTACTTTGTCACAGAGGTGGTACACAGCAGTATAGGTTTTCTGTTGACATTACACGTCTAGTTCAAACAAAAGGAAAGGTGCGTAGAGTGGATGTCACGTGCTGCATGACATTGGGCAGACAAAACCTGGCCTGACCAAGAGTACTTGTGTAAAGCAAGGCTGTAGTCTGTTGTAACACGGTGCCTTTGGTGTCGTTCATTAAGGGGGAAGGTGGCTCTGGGGCAAAGGGGATTTACCAGCCAGGTTAAAAAAAGCACACAGAATGATCTGCAGCCCTGCCGCACGCAAAGGTCGGGTGATGATGGTCAACTCAACACAGGAAAGAGGAGGGGGTTGGGGTGTCTGTGTACCCTGGTTACAGACATAACATAACAAACTTATAGTTGCTGCTAAGCTGTGTCCACGTGTTCCCGATCTGATCCTCAAGACCTCAGAAACAATCAGAGTAATTGTGTGTGTGTGTGTGTGTGTGTGTGTGTGTGTGTGGGGGGGTGTGTGTGGGGGTGTGTGTGTGTGTGTGTGTGTGTGTGTGTGTGTGTGTGTGTGTGTGTGTGTGTGTGTGTGTGTGTGTGTGTGTGTGTGTGTGTGTGTGTGTGTGTGTGTGTGTGTGTGTGTGTGTGTGTGTGTGTGTGTGTGTGTGTGTGTACGTGTAAGGCTGAATAAGGAAAGAGTCATTTTCTCTGAGCGTGTGATTGTAATGATTGCAGCTGAGAGTTTGTGTAGTAATTTAAGTAGCAGACCATAATGACCATAGGTTGTAAATCATCTGCTTTCAGTTGATTTGGGCAATTGGGCCCCATCTCATCTGTGTTCTCATAAACTGTGGGATAGTACGTATATACTGTACTGTAGTGTTTCCTGTGCTTAATTCATTGAAACCTGAAAAGGAATCCTGATGTCTTCTCTCCACACTTGTTGTGCTTTTACTGTTCTTTTGCCTTGAGATTTCCGTCAACAGTATTTTATTAGGCTCTCTAAGGTCTCTGGAGATTAGAAGATTGCAATGCACTTTTATGGTACCATTCTTGATAGTGAATTTAATCCGTCCTTTCAGGAAGACACACCCAAGTCGGCATCAAACATTAGAGCAGTGGAGGGCACTAGAGACACGGTGGCTCGGTCTGGTGAACACAAGTCATTATTTTGAGTTGGCATGAATTCAGGTTTAGGCTTAAAGCCTGATACATTAGGTATTACTGTGTTGCTGTGTCTCTTAAGTCGTAACTTGTCTGTATAACTATAATGAGATATTTGAAGAGCACATTCAGGGACAACCATTGTATCCTGACCTCCCGCCATGCCTTTCACAATGACCTACAGACAACAAAGACATGTGAACAAATCCACACATACACAGGTGCAACACAATGCAACACACTCCTCTCCAGCAACTTGGCATGTCCTCAAGAACAAATGATACTGCATGTGCTTTGCTTAAAGTGTCAATGCTGATACAGCGTCTGAGATATGTCTGATTATGTTTCATAGGTTGAAGAGCCGGCAGCCTTGTCACATCAACTCCCTTTTCTGAAAACTGGCTCTCTCATATCAGGGAAAATACCACCAACTACCTCTGCCAAAAACAGGACTTTTTTAAACCATCTCCATCAACCAAACATTCAAGGTTTTACTACAGGACAAATTGAGGGTGACTTTTGGTTAGAATTAAATTTCTGTTTTGATTAGTTTGAATACTTTTTTGAAAATGTGAAACTCAATTCTCATAGTCTTAAGCATAGGTTTAGTTTTAGGAAATTAATTTGTTTCATAACAGTGTGCAATTGTGGTCCACAGAATTCAACAGATGGACTCATAATCATGAATGATTGATAATATCACTACTGTAGTGGTATAACACTGGTATAATACTGGTATTACACATACATGTTTTTAAAATACTCTCTGTTTTTGACAGAAACATTGTCTCCCAAGTTTTTAACATTTTTTTTAATGAAAAAGGGTCAAATAAAACAATTATACAATATTATTAAATTGTGAATGGTTTCAAATTAAGTGAGCTTTATAGGCCTATACTTAATTTTATGTATGGTGTGATTATCAGTCTAGTAAAGTAACCTGGAACTAATCTGGGTCACTATAGCTGAGAATAAAAAGTAAATTTGGGGCAATATCCTTAAACACCCACAACTGACATTTTCCCTCATATACACTTTTGAATGGTCGACACGTGTTTGGGAATGAATTCACCCGATGTTTGTTCTTCTATTCTTATTAAAATACATTTGGAGTACAAGTCTGATTTTCTTTTTAATCCACCTTTTATTAAAAAAGGACTTTAATACGTAGTTGAATTTGTTTAATTGTGATTCAGATTATGAAGAGGGGTCCCCATGGTGAATAAAGAAACAGGTGCCAACAGCTTGTATGTGCTAGAACACTTGTATTGCAAATAATATGGGGATGCTTAATTTATCTATTGCACAAATGAGGGGGGGGGGGGTATTTTACTGTATGTGTATGAAATGCTTCCAATGTCATGGAAAAAAGAGAAAACAAGCCTGCTCTGTTCAGATTATTTATGACACACAGCTGTTATGAATGTGCCTAAAGTATGATTTATCACCCATAGCACATGCTGTAGGCATATACACATAGTTTGCTGTGCAACCGAGTATAGTCAGTAATGTAATCTGTAATCACTCACTATAGGCTATCTGGGTGACAGTTAGACACAATAAATAAATTATCTGATATGTCTGACCAAATTTGACATGTGATAGGCCTAATATAGATTTTATTTTTTTACTTACAATTGTTTCTAAATAATAAAAAAAAAGTTATTTAAATCCAGGAAATGACCTCAACGTGCCATATATCATGATATTTTGATATCCAAAATCCCAGACATAGAATCTAGTCTCATATCACGAAAATATATAGGCTACTGTATAGCTACTTGCCCAGCCCACTGAGCCCTGCAGTCGAACCATTACAGTTGAGGACTATATCCTATGCCCTAAAGTAGCCTATAGTAAGTAGGCCTAGAATGATTTCGGTTACAGACACGGGCACAATAGGCTACAGTTGAAATATGGAACAAAAAGTATAGAGGGCGGGGTCTGGTAGTGATTTGAATAATATTATACGGTAGGCTATATGAACTGTCCTGCCAAAAGATCGGTCTTCATTTCTGTTTTGAAAGCTATTAAAACATTCCATGGTGCCTTATGTAATGTTTGGTAATGAAGTCACAGCTAGCTATTACCGCCATGCTAACGTAGAGGCGGACAAAAACTTTGCTCCAGACGGAGGCAGGCGGTCTAATCTGGGATGTCTTCTTGTTCCATGTTATCATGTCCAACAGCAGCAGCATTGAGCGGGCGCGCGGCAGAATGGAGGAGAACAGCGCTTACTCCTGCATTTCATTAAACAAAACTGTGGGCCGGGCTTTTTGGAAAGGGAAGATTTGACTCTTTGCAATTCGATACGACCCTTTTTTCTCTCCTTCATTTCATGTGGCTTCGGTAGAGGAGAAAGGATTCCTTTTTTTTTGTCTGAGGGCTGAAACACTTATCTGAACCATAACTCAGAGGACAAACGCGTGGGGGCGGCAGCATACTGAACATAGCCTACGTTTTGGGGTGTGGGGGGTTTAGCGTGTCCACAGCGGTGGTGCGTATTTACGCACAGCAGCGCGCAAACAAAACAAAACAGGATGGCTGAACTTGTCACAGATACTGCCATCGCACCTTCTTGGTATGGCGCCTTCGACCGGGAAATTATTTATGGACGCGCTAATTACATCCACGAAATGGGTTGTGGTGAAGTGGGATCCCATCTGTACAGCCGCATGTGTTGCGCAGGTAAGCTAAGCAGCGCTGTCCGATTATCAACTGTCTGTCTGTGTCCATGCGTCTCCACTCTCCGTGTAATAGGAGGAGTTCTGAACTTTTGCGAGGGAGGGTTGGGTGTGGGTGTGAGTGAGTGACACTGACAGTGAGTGCGTGTGCGTGGGGGCTGATGCATGCTTGCATTGCATGATTGGCATGCAACATTACGCCGAAAATAACAAATCTACAAGCTCACAGTCGCACTGCTGTGCGCTTGTTGATTGGCTTTCTTCGAACGTCGACACCGTCGTACGGCCACTGGGCCAAGTATACATCAGCGATAACGGTACAGTTAATTACAGACGAGCGTCAACCGTCAATGCATAGTTGGGCTACTTGTACGGTCCACATGAGGACTGCTTTCAAGCTTATAGAGAAAATAGCATAATAGGCAGCCTACCCTCAACTAATTAATAATATTTGATATTATTGATAATATCCTCAGGGTATTATACATTTTAGGTTATTCATTTTAGTAGCCCTACTTCTGTAGACAAAAATGTCAATCACAGTCACTTTTTTATTCACCATGTCTCATAATATAGATTATCATTCATTATATGACGATTGATTGATTGATTGAATACTTTATTAGACAGAAATGTATACAGTGCGAGATACAGTCAGACATTTGGGCTAAAAGACAAAAACATTAAAAAGTCCCGTGGACTGGTTTCCATTGTGGTCCTTTGTATTCAATTCATCAACATCAGTAGGCTATAAAAAATAACACCAAAATACAATATCAACAAGTAGGCCTAGCCCTAATGTTTGTCTTGCAAACACTCATTGGTCTTTTCAAAGTAGTCTAAAGTGCACCAAGAAACGTTTACACAAGAAATTGGCGTTCATATGCATATTGGCCAAATAACTTTGTTCTATTAAGATTCAGATTTTTTTTGTTTGTTTGGACATCCTATGTTTTACATTCAATATATCAATGGTGCTGTTCCTTTGTCTGAAAAAGTATAGGCAACTAACTGTGACCCTCATAATGAGGGTCACAGTTAGTTGCCTATACTTTTTCAGACAAAGGATTTGCATATGAATGAGGGCCTCATTCATATGCAACAGCTTAAACATTAACCACATCTCTTATCGCATCCTTCTTCCATTCTAGTCATGTAAAACATTATGGTTATTATCGTTATCATTGGACTGTATAAAAATCTAACAGGAACGCTCAACATTCCCCTTTGCTCCAGACAGAGCAAGTATTTTCTTTAGCCAACAACAACTCACGTATAAATAATACGTCAATGGACTCCCAGCTTCTGTGTGTTTTGGTATGTTGTCCTGGAAACGAGTCTCACGTTTCATTTTACAGCAATCGAGAGTGACTGTCCAACAACATGAGCCAAAACTCTGTTGGCCACTGTTGACCTACTACTTACTACTATCCACAGACCACAGTTGTCATAATAACTCTTGACTATAGGAGGTGGAAAGAGTGACATAGAACATCACCAGTGACATATTTTATCTAGTTTCAGTTTCTAGACTAATTTTTAATTTGCCTGGTGATAAATAATTGTAAATAAAGAGATATTATTGAGATCTGAATCATTAGGAGTACAGTTGTATCCCTATTTCAACAGAGGAGGGAGACAAACATCCTCTCCTCCTGGATTATTGGCTGTCACTACCACAGCTGAAGAACCCATCATAATTAGGGCTGCAAATATTTACTTTTTTGATTAATCAAATTATTAAATTAATTTGTTTTATATATCAACAAATCAATGCAATACGTTTGTATAACTCATGAGACAATTAGTCTGATTAGGCACTTTTTTATACTTGATGTCGTACAACAGTATTATTATTATTGTGACTGTAGGTCACAGGTTACTATGAAAACCTGCAAGTCTGTGACGCCTCGTGACACGTTACACCACCATATATGGCCGCCAGTCTGTCACGCCTCGTGAACACACTCCGTATATGGCCGTCTCCATATAGGAAGATCACAACACTGACCTCATCAATCACTGGACACTGACCTCATCAAACCCTGGCTAGCCATACATGGAGAAGACTGGATCATCACCTAGATCTGCATATATGTAGCCGACCAGCAACTCTACATCTATGATTCTACGTCCTTCCTCTTCGATGTCTCCTTTTTGACTGATACCTGTACATTCAAACTCTAGACGGGCCCGCCCCAAAGTTATTAGTGCAGCCGCGCCCGGCACCAGGCGAAAACTAGAGTTGAGTCAATAGGCCCAAACACTGCCCCCACCCTTAGATCTCCATATATGGAGCTGACTTGTTCTGACCTCATTAAACCCTGTACATTCAAGACACGCCCCATATGGCCAGTACAGAATTAATTTCATATGTTGATCTGACCTGACCTCATCAAACCCTCATCAATATTAAGCCCATATATGGGAAAGTCCATATATGGATATATATTGTGTCTCATGATAACCAGTGTGGGTGCCATGACACGACTCACGAGTCACACTTGCAATTGAACCAAGTTTGTACAACACATGGATCTCCATATGTGGAGCTGACTATCATCACCTGGATCTCCATTATGAAGATCACAACACTGACCTCATCAAACCCTGGATAACCATACCTGGAGAAGACTGGATCAGCTAGATCTGCATATATGGAGCCGGAAACTCTACATCTGACCTCGCAGACACGAGATTTATAGCTTAACTCCTGCTTCTTAAGTGTGTCGTATTAAGAAGCTCTGTTGTTTCAGATCTGTACAGATCTATATTTTCTTTAGGCCTAATGAAAATTGAGTATTGATTATTTTTTATATTCACATAAACATTTATTAGTTTGATTAACGGTTGCACACCACCCTAAAACAACACAGCTTTGTAGATCATATTTTTTTATAATGGCCTCTTTATTGCACTTTGGGATCTGCTGCCATAATGCCCTTAGGGCATGTCTTCTCTATGAGCCCACTGAACCATCCTGTATTCACTCCATTACTCCTTTCTTATCAATCAGATCATAAGCCATGAAGAAAGTTTTTGCAGATGTTTATTAACATTCCTTTCCTCTAAAGGGCCAGTAGTGTGTGCTTTCATGTGCACAGAGACAGATAGGTGGGTGAGGTGGTGGGGTTATCGCAGGGAGCCGGCTCCCCCTGTCTGTGTGGTGGATGGGTCCGCCCCGACCCGAGTAGGAATGCTCAGAAAGAATACACAATAAAATCCTGAGTGTTTAGTTTTTAGTTTAACTCTCTGAGAGTGTACAAATTTACCCTTAGGGTTGATGGTGTACAAGCTTCATGCCAAAGCTGTCATCGTAAAACATGATATGTGCTCTTATACAACTTATGGCTCATCCCTGCAGTATTACAGTATGCTACAGGGGGGGAAAGGCCCCCGCTTAAATTAAGCCAAAATGTGTTCTAACTTAAAATAATACAAAAACGGTGACTGATGGTATTTTTATATAGCAACCCAATGGTGTTGTTTTTATTATATAATCTGGCATTAGCCTTTAATAGCAAAAAAACAATATTTCTATTGACTTTGTATTTCTATAAACCTAATTACTATCTGGAAATTTCCGTTGCAGCAGGACTATATATGAAATGTATTTAAATTTAGTGGCAAGTTAAATCTATTAAAAATGTTACCTCTTAAATGTGGCGATTGGTTAATTAATGTATGCTAATTAATGTAATATACAGTATGGGTTATGAAGGCAAAACAAATGATACTGTAGCACTTAGTTTGCAGTTGATGTGAACATTCCTCAACGTTTTGTTATCAGGTTATCAAGTTCATATTTCAGGACGTTATTTGGTTTTCAAAGAGACACCATGCGTGCACTTCCGCAATAGACAAAACATACAGAAAACATATGTGAAACACATGGAATTAATAATGAATTATGCACCATGCATATTTGTAATAGACAAAAACAATTGCAGAAGACATATGTGAGACACATGAAATTAATGATGAAAAATGCAGAAAATGCTATAAAAGTGGGAGGGCTAGGAGCATAGAGTCTGTTGAGCATTTGAGCAGCTTTTGGTCTCCTTGTGTTATTTATACATGCGTTTCCCTTTGAAGGCTTGGGCTATGCTTGGGGTTTTTGGCATGGTTTTGTAAGTCGTAATGCATGTATTATGATTAGGGCTACATTCAAAAGAAATACGGCAACTATAGAGTAGAGGTAGTATCTATCAGCAACTTCTTCTCATGTCCCAACAAGCCACCGCCCAGTGCAGGCATCCAAAGAATCCCTCTCCTCTCCAAGATCTTGTGTCAGTGTCTCCTTTGAAAGAAGAAGATGGATGCTGCTAAGGGTGAAAGGTGTCCCAGGTATGTTGGTGCTATGTGACACATAAATGAAGGTGCTAGGCTACAGTACTGAAGAGGCCTTGAACCAGGTTGTGACCATGGCTCAGTCAAATAGCCCCCGCCCCGTATTCCCTGAGAGCAATGTCTGTCTGTATTGCATATGGCAGATGTTGCCTAATTGTTTTGATTATTTTCAGACTACAGATGTGAAGAGGTGATATGCTGTATAAACAAACAAAGGGCTGATGCGTGAGTTACGTGTGGAACATACTGTAGACACACCGCTCACCTCAGTCTGCCTTGGATTTGATACCCTATTCACACAATCGCTGCATTGTGGGTGAACAAATCTTTCGCAGCCTGCTGGCATGTCTTCCTGATGCTTTTGTTTATCTTTTGTCGGTTCCAACTCCAGAAAATCTAAACCAAATGGTTGAAAGAAATCATTTGTCTCAGACAAGAATGCCCACCAATGTTCTTTTTAGAAAATCTCAAAATAGTTACATTCTTGTTGGCTTTGGATTCTTGTTCATCCCCCAAAGTATCCTCCCCTCACACTCACTCACTGGAAACAACCTCCCCTGTAAGATCCCTGTAATTGTGCCCTGATGGAAGAACAAAATATATAGTCAATGTGCCCTGTAATTGTGCTCTGATGGAGTCAGAAAATGTATACCCTTCCTAGGGTACTGGGTGAATGTGGTACAATGTTCTTTGTGGGTGAGAATTGGTTCCCATTGTATACGTTGCCGCCTACCCTGGTCTTCTCTGCTAAAGAACAGGCCATTCATTCAGTGTGCTGTGATGTGTGGCGTGTGTCTCTCTGCCTCGATCTCTGCCTCTGGCCACACACTTGGAGTTGGTGCCTTGATCATGTCACGTGGTGCTCAATTAGGGTCAGTGGGCACTGGTGGACCATTGTGGTTAAGCATGGACCATTTTGGTGAAGCTGGACAATAGGGATGCCCAACCACTCACATTAATGGTGTTTTTGTTTGTACTTTGACTGATAACTCACTCTGTTCACACTGAGGTGAGCAAAAGCAGGCTATTAAATAATTACAATAGTTGGTAGAACCACTAAATGACAAACATATCTACATATTCAATTTGTGTCATTTAGCTGATACATATTTAAAGCTTGATTTAAAGCTTATTTAAAGACAAAGTTGCATATACAATTCATCTGTTGCTTTTTTGATGACTGTTAACTTATGTTTAAAGGGATAGTTCTAGGGATAGTTAAAATTAAAGCAGCAAGCTGTATGAAATACTTGCCATTAATATAGTGGTTGCAACTGTATTAATTGCCACAGTCCCGTGGTGGGAGTTCTGCTCTGGTTCTGGTCAATATTAAGTAGTTCCGGTCATTTTGTGGGGGGGCACTGGGGCCACACTATGGGCCCTACGCTCATTCTGTAGCTCCGAGATGAGGTCACACCCTGGAAGTTGGATTTTCTCGGCCGGGCTAAGTTTGAATTCATGTAAAACGTTTGTGGCCCTTCACTTTTTGGATTCATTGTGCAGAAAAGGGTAAGAACCGTTCCTTGTGGAAACATGCGCCGTTTCTGAACCGCGGTGGGAGGGCCCCAGGGTGTGACCTCATCTCGGAGCTACAGAATGAGCGTAGTGCTGAGGGAACATACTGGGTCTAGGGCCACACAGTAAAAGTACATTTATTGACAAAACTAACGTAATTTGTATTGTTGGCCTATTTCTAAAATATTAGTGCAACTTTCGTTCAACTTTGACCCCTCTATCACATGGAACTATTTTTTGGGCGTAGTGATATGGACACAAAAAACATAGTTTCGTGTGATAGAGGGGTCTAAAATGAACTAAAGTTGCACTAATATTTTAGAAATAGGTCAACAATACAAACAACGTTAGTTTTGTGGATTAATTTACTTTTAATGCGTTGCCCCCTGTGTCCCCCACAAAATGACCGGAACTACTTAATATTTCACCAAAACCAGAGCAGAACTCCCACCACGAGACTCGGGCAATCAATTAATACAGTTGCAACCACTATATCAATGGCAAGTATTTCATACAGTAGTAAAAAAAAATCTGAACTATCCCTTTAGGAATGAGGTGTGAGTTTCACAGTATTTTAATGTTTTACATTTAACTTTCAATTTTAAGCATTATTCCATATTTCATTGTATTGGCTTATTCAACTAAGCAATTGAAGCTAAACTAAATGCTTAAAGCTAAACACTTTAGCAAATACCTGAGTGCTCACGTATGCCAAGTTATGTAACTGTGCTCCTCTGCTGTGGCACCCCCATTGTCTTTGCAAACTTCTTCCACTGATTTGTTACAGAGGTTTAGGGTTGTCTTTGTTAAGGCATGGCCTGGGTGGAGTGTGATGGGCTGGGTTTGGGTGTACGGGGTTGGGCTGGGCCGCGCCTGGAGGAACAGACTCTTCCCCCTCTCTCTCTACATAGACCACAGTGTTGTGAATGACAGGTCCTGACATTGTAGCCTGCAGGCAGGCATTTTGCAAGACTAAAGAAGAAGAAGAAAAAGAGAACAGTATGTCAGAGTCAGAGACAGCAAATGCTGGAAGAATGGAGAAAAAAGAGCTGGGACTTTATTGGGGGCTTGAACACTCCTACTTTTAGCAGAACACCCCCTTCGAAGTTCAACCGTGCAAACTGTCTACAGTTGTCTGTTTGTTGTTTCTTGCATTGAGTCAACGGCACCGATCTGGCCGTGCAATGGCAATGCACCACAGCTTCAGAAATTACTCCTCTGACAGCGTGACTAGTGACGGAGTCTTCATAGAGGACTCATACTACCAGGGCAGGCTTAAGGCCACTAACAACAGAAAAGGTAGAGTTTTAATTCCAGTCATTGTTTCTAACGCCACAGTTTTACAGTATTCTTCCCCATACCCTTGTTGTTTCTGCGAAGTCTGTAATAGGAAACATATGTGCTAATAGGAAATATATGAGCTTTGAATTTATGTTTTTTTGGTGGACATTTGCTTGGTTGCAATTTGAGTTTTTTCTGCATTGAAATCGGTCATGTTGGTGTGCAGGTCTGTGCAGTTGTGTATTTTTGTAAATGTGTACCTTCTATACATTCTGATATGAGGTCAGTCTATCATATCTATTGCCTCTCAAATGAGCCACACCCCTTTGTTGTCATGGTTACTCCTAGCTCCGTTTAACCACTCCCTATATTGTGTTATAGGTGAAAATATCTAAATTTCTCTAAATCTATAGGTACAAGCTCACACTTGTCGATTGTACATTGGTTGTCTCCAAATAGTCTTTTTCTGACAGGGCATTAGTCCGGCATTCATCCGCATGTCGGAGTAGTGTCTGCTCCCGTGCTTGCGGTTATGGTTAGGTTAGGAGATGAGGTGGGTCATTTGTCATTTGTTGGACCAATGACTTGTCTGAACTACGTACTGCACCCGCCCATTTAACACAAACAGAAATATGCATGAGACACATTTTACTGACTTTTGGTTGTCTTGTTTGAAATGGTTTGTCTGGAATGTGTTTTGATATTTGGAATGTTAATGTCAACTCTCAGGTAGCCCCTGACCTTTGCTGCCTTAAGGCTTATACTTTATTGCACATCCCAACTTTGCTGTATACAATAAAATAATAAAAACTGAAACGTATTAACCATCTTTTCATCTTAAGTGAAAGCACAGAGAAACAGACTATACAGTACATTATCGTCTTCTATTCTAGCCTTTATTTTCACTGTTGGCATGTTTGTGCCATAATGGAAAATGGCAGAGTGAAGGAAGACATAGGTACAGCAAACACAAAACAAAAGTAAACATACTGAACATACAAGAAAATGTACTGTAGAGTTTGAAATGGAATGGAAATCAAGTAGTTCAATTTACGGAAACATTGTCATCATCTATGTGCTATGGGCTTTAACAACAAATACCTATCATCAGTGATGAGCCTGATGACAGTCCCGGTAGTGCTGTAAATACTGTAAACAGCAGGGAGTGAGAACTTTAATGACAACCGAGTTTCCACCTGGTTTTAAGGCTGTGTAAAAAGAACATTGCATGTGGATGATAGTATGTGATAAGGTGACCGATCTGCTTCTTACAACATTCAAAAAAAGCGTTGACAGACACTGACTTGGATTAATCAGACTGTGGAATCTATGGCTTTTGCTAGTTGGAACATGTTCTTTTAGAGGTGTTGTTTCAATAGTAGGCCTACTAAAATATTTTACCAGTTGATTTCTATAGTACAGTATCTGCCACCTGTGTCTCTTTTAATACACCTGTTGAAATGCAGGTTCAAGCCTAAGTTTGGTGAAAGGCCTTTCTGTGTGGAGTTTGCATGTTCTCCCCGTGTCCCCTAGGGTAGGTATATACCCTCACAAAAATCATGCAGTAATCCTGGTCTCTACCTCCCCCTGGCCAGCCGGGGTGCCTGATGGAGGGGAAAGGAACTTGTCAAATTAACGTGTTCCTTCCACACGCTGCTTCCGGCAGGGAAAACTCCCCCGTCAGGTGAAAAGAAGCAGCTTGAACTCCTCATGCATAGAAGGAAGCATGATTGAGGTCAGTCCGCTGCCCCCCAGGGTGGCAGAGGAAGTGTAGCGCCCAGGATTACATTAGATAATTGACACTGGGTAAAAATCGTGGGATAAAAAAAAGCCTAAGTTCTTAGCTTTATTAATTTTGGATAGGTGGCTTTTTTTGACATACAGTGTATTCCATTGGAATGACATTTATGCACACTTATGTATATCGTATATCTGTAAGAGGTATTTTGGTGTCAATTAATATGTAGGCCTAGTGCTAGTGATACACCTGTACTAATAACCCCCCCTCCCCCCCCCCCCCTCTCTGCCTTTACAGATGAACGGGACCGGGTTCAGAAAAAGACCTTCACAAAATGGGTGAACAAGCATTTAGTGAAGGTATGACCACACCGCACCACAACAACGCCCACTATTAACAATTTTGATCTTCAGGCAAAAAGCAATTTGTATTTTCAGTAAGCAGGTAATAAAATGTAAGTTTAGTAGTTTATGGTGCCAATAGAACAAGAAGCTGCAGCTCATTAGTGGCTTAGTTAATAGCCTAATGGTAAACTGAATGGTAAAACTATGTCCTGGGATGACTCTGTGAACAATATACTGTGGTAAACATCTACAGCAGTAGTACACATTTACAGAAGTTGCGGAAAAACTATCGTGCTAAATCTCAATTAACTGAAAAGAAAATGCAGAACAAAATCCAGCTTGGACCCCATAACGCTAATAAAAATAATGTGAAATCTCTTAGAGAAGCAAGCTACAATGTACTGGGATAAAATAAATATATCAGCTACACTAGTCTGCTCTTCTCAGCTCAATAAAACACACATGCTATTTGCGTTAACCATATGCCCGCGTGAGAATGAGTCAGAAACACCTGGTGTCACTTTATCCGGTTCAGAAAGGCTGCAGCATCGCTGGGGCGGGCTGGAGAGCTGGGCAGGGCTCAGGTTTCCACATCTGGTTTCCAGACAGCCAGGCGGGCTTATTGAACTCGTTGCTGTGGGCAGATAGAGACCATGGAAGAGCCAGAAGGAACCCACCTTCACCCACAATGCTTCTTATGCTAAAATAGTAGGCACTGGTCATGCTGTGGTTTATGCTGTTATGTTATCTTATGGTGATCTCTTTGAGATCTTTGCTGTAATTGTGGTGATTATGGTTCCATTTGGGTCCATTGGAGAGATTGTTTTGTCACTTCAAGAATTGGATTCTGGAAGTTCGGAATTGACTACGAACACATCTAGATGTGTTCGGCAACAGTCCTGTCATAATTCAAAGTTATTCTGCCCCCAGATGGTCTGCATCCTTGTTACTGTATGTAATTACATTCCAAGAATGAAGTAAAAAGTGCTTATTACTGAATGGCGTCCTAAATCTTACAATCATGGTTTAACAGCTTTGAAGAAATCTCAATCATAAATGACCTCATCAACTTTCAATTCATGTTAAATGAAAAACAGCATCCAGACTGTTTGTGTTCTTTTTGTAAAAAGAAAACCCTCCAGTCTCAATTCTATTGCAGCAGACCTTGAATTCTAGGCAATGGTCTGGTCTTATAACGAACAAACGACATGTCTCCTCCTGGAGTGTGTTGTCTGCTATTTGCTGCTGCTGAGCCAGCATGGTCAAGGTGATGAATCTTTGTCCCCAGAGAACTGAAGTGTGGGCCGCTAAACTGTGTGGAATTTCATGGTGTAAGCCAAGCATGAAAGGGGTGGGGGGCGCGGTGAATGTTCTCTGGGTGACTCAGAGGCTTTTGTCATTGTTATTCCCTTGTGAGGGAGTCCCTCTGATCTGGGCCCAGAAGAAGACGTGCGCGTGCGTGGAGGTTAGAGTATCTGGCTGGCCTCCAGATTTTTGCCTGTGATTATAACAAGCAGAATCATGGGAAAGAACTGGGAAACATGGCCACAGGAATGCTTAATTCCTGAGGGCCTGTCCCATGTGCCCCCTGCTGTTGTACACTATTGCACTTCAACCCTAGCATCCCTATTGTGGGGGTGAAAATCCAGTGACAATAGCAGATATACAAGCTCACAACGCATCGCGTGCAACATCACATCACAACGCAAGCTTGTAGATTAACTATTTTTGGCGGAAATAGTGTGGAGTGAAAAGCAGACAACCATGGGGTACTCCAGTCAACTACGTATAGGGTTGTTAATTTATGCCCCGTACTGTGTTGTTGTCGCTTGCTGAAAATAAAACCAATTACACTGGCTTGAATTCAGGACATCAATAACATGGTTTCTGACACAAGGACCAAAGTCGGAGATACTATAGGAAAAGGAAAATTCAGCCGAAGAACTCTCTGTTCTCTGTTTCCTCTTACTTCACATGCACTTTCACTCATTTTATTTTGCTTTCCTCTTTCCATTCTTCCTACTGTCCTCCCATCATCCTTCTTTTCTCCATCAGCACTGGAGAGCAGAGGTAGGTGTTGCCTTTGAGTGCTGAGTGGACACACATTCCTTATATTCTGCATGTCTCTCTCTTGCCCACTCTCTCTCTCACTCACTCACACACACACACACACACACACACACACACACACACACACACACGCACACACACACACACACACACACACACACACACACACACACACACACACACACACACACACACTTGAGTGCTTTAACCGTTAATCTCTGTTGTTACTAGTCCTTTTTAACACATGCTTACCTCAGTGTTAAAGTCGTACTGTGTAATATTTATTTTAAGTCCCGTTCTTTCAAAGTTTGTCTATACAAATCTTACCACTCACAAATAAATGCTGTAGTGTCCTAGCACCGACTGTATTTCACAAACGGTATAAAGTAACTGTAAAAGACATAAATAAATACATTTCAGGAAAAGTGTGTTTGCGAGTGTCGGAGGCAGGCACGTACAAATATGTTCAAAAATGTTTTTGAAAGTTTGTTAAATGTTTTCTATGTGAAAAGTACAGAGAGTACTTTAAAGTCAGAGAGAGTGTAAGAATGTGTACATTGTCATACACTCTCTGACTTAAAGTAACACTGCATATATTACTACTATTTTTTGTTAGAGCCTTTATGCAGATCAACAATTTCCATAGCATGCATCATATTCATCATTATGATGGGTGTAGTTTAATAAGAAAGTGGGAATTAAAATAATAATATATCAAAAACAGAATCATTAATCAATCATCTTCTCTGTTTTTCTCTGTTGCTTTTAGTCTGTCATTCAGGGGTCTGAATTCACTACACAAAAATAGCATCGATATAACATGGTGGCACATTGATGTATTGTGGTATTAATTTTGTACCTAGCACATGCTGTCAAACCAGCGTGTGTGTCCGTGGACACAGAAGAACAGGTGTTCTTTACAAAGCGGTTTGGCTTGGTGCATTGTGCCTTTCGGCAATGGCAGGTGCACCAAACAAAACCAAGCAAAAGATTAACAATGTTTATATTGTCAAGTCTGAACAGAACCTCATGTTTGACCTGGCATTTGCTTCTGTAGAATGCATACAGTAACCATAGCTCACTGGCTTAGGCCCCTCCCTTTTAGATGCCTGTGTTTATTCTGAACAGGTGAACTGTGCCTGACACATGACTTATGCTTAGGGTAAATCCTCAATTTAATCCGAAAACTCACTGGTTTCCTGTGGATAATTATGCGATTGCGATTGGTGTCATATTACAGTGCAGTACTTCATGCAACATCGTGTATAGACACAAAACCGATGCTACAACGAAGACCTGCTGATGTTACATGAGATTGTGTTGTGACTTGTGATCCAATTTCAGTCATTACTCCAGTTACTTTGAAATCAGTCTCTTCCGTTTACAACAAAGCATCCTCAAAATACACTGTGATCCAAGAGGATGTACAGTTTTAGAGGTGATACAGTTGAAGTCTTAATGTTGAGTCCATAAAAGTAAACAGCTTATGTGAACCAACCTTTAAACATCTTAAACCTGGTGTGACGTCTCTATTTTGGGAATGTCATTATAGGCAAAAATAAAATAAAAAAGCTGATCTACAATACTACAGATCGGCTAATTGTTGCATGAGAAAGTGTTTTCTTTTTTTCTATTCTAGCTTTATTTATACAGGTAAATGCCATTGAGATTCTCTTTTACAAGGGAGCCCTGGGTAGCAGCAATACAAGAACAATGTTTAATTCAGGTAGATGAACTCTGTCTCAACCATCCTCTCTAAATCCATCCTCAGGCCCAGCGGCACATCACAGACCTGTACGAGGACCTACGAGATGGACACAACCTCATCTCCCTGCTGGAGGTGCTCTCTGGAGAGACACTGGTGAGTCTGTCTGTGGCTAGCTGGACCTCTGACCTCCCCGATGGTAGGACCTCTGCTTCTGCTGTAAACCCACCTTCCTCTGCCACCCTGTCCCACAAAACCCCCACACTATATCTCCCCCATCCTCACTTGATTTGCTTTTCCAGGTCATTCTACTGTTCAGCCTACTCATTGTGAGTTTTTTCCTAACACACTCAAAACTGCTGTATTCTCTGAACCATGTCTAATATATGTAACCTAAAGGGTCACGCGTCGGCAGCGGCACTCATTTGCTTTCTTCTGCATGCCTCACATTTGAGTCTTTTCAAGATATGAAGACAGTTCAGTACGTGTTGAAGTACAGTAATGTTTTTTTTCTTTATCCTAGCACTGGTCTTTTTTGGTATAACACACCTATTTGGTGATGAACTCCATAGGCTTAAAGGGAGTGTAAGTGATGTGTTTTTGTTAAAGCTCTATATTCTGATCATAGTATTTATTGCTATAGAGGGTTTTCTCAGTAAATGGGGTTTCCTCATCTCTTCAGCTCTTTAGCAAAAAAGCGCTATAACATTTTCAGGTCAGGATACCAATTGTGTCCTATCAGGACAGAGAACCACACAAAGTAAGTAAATGTATCCGTTTCGATTCGATAGTGTTCCAGTTCCAATTTTGTCTGCTCTTTTTGGTTTTGTTTCATCACTTGTTTATCCTGCATCCTCTTGTATGAGGTCTCTCTACTGATTGGATCAAATTGACATCCCAACCTGAAAATGTATTTTCTGTTTACTGAAGAGTTGGAGACACAGGGAGACCCCATAGCAAACACTTTTATAGCCAATGATTGAATATGATCGGAATATGGAGCTATTTAAGTCATTTTAACAAAACAATATCACTCACACCCCCTTTAAAAACACTAATTTCCATTCTTTGCTTTCATCTCGTAACCGTTCTCTGCACTGACTTGTTTGATCCCTTTTCCTTTCTATCTAATTCCTGTCTGCTGACCTTTTTGCCCTGACCTGTCCCCCTTCTTGCCTCCGCCTTCTTCTCTTGCGATGCTCTTGCCTTGGTAGCCGAGGGAACGTGACCTTGTGAGGAACGTGCGGTTGGTGAGTGGCGCCTGGACCGTGGCTGGCCGCCTCCTTGGGCGTGGCATGTGTCACCACCCCAGGTGGCTGCTGGGTTGTGCATGATGTCACACCCCTCGCTCTATCTGTGTTCAACATTGCCCCCCATGCCCCACCTTCCATTTAGTTTGTTTGAGGTCTGAGCAAAAATATCCCAAATCTGCCCTCCAGGGTCAGTAGTTCTTAAGTTGATTGTCTTGGTTACAAAAATACGCTATTTTACAGTGGAGTACACAAGTACAAGAGTGTATAAGAATTGTATTGGACACAGTCTGTGTGTGCAGTGGTGTGGGCATTTGAGAAGAATTGTTATAATGTGAAAATGAAGATTATATTGTAGCATACAGTATACCGTATGCAAGTTTGAACTGTATTACCGGTAGGTTAATTCACTCTATTGAAAAGCAAAGGACTAAGTAGCATTGCTGCAAGCCAATAAATGTTTTACTAATAAAACAGTGAAGCTTGCGATTGGCTTAGAGCTTATGACATCTTGGCTACAATGCATGACGTGGTTAGCCAGGTGCTGTATGTTAACTAACAGTTTCTAGTGTTGGGGAAGTTACTTTGAAAGCGTAGCTTGTAAAGCTACAAGTAGCTCACCATGGCAGTAGCTTGATCAAGCTACATAGCTACCCCTGGAGAAATGTAGCTTGTAAAGCTACAGCTACATAGGAAAAGTAGCTCAGCTACATTTTATTTTTCAGCGTTAAATTGAGAATGTACATGCGGGAGACCCCTGCTCCCCTCTGGGAGACCCCTCCTCCCCCTGCTCCCCTCTGGGAGACCCCTCCTCCCACCCTGCTCCCATCTGGGAGACCCCTCCTCCCCCTGCTCCCCTCTGGGAGACCCCTCCCACCCTGCTCCCCTCTGGGAGACCCCTCCTCCCCCTGCTCCCCTCTGGGAGACCCCTCCCACCCTGCTCCCCTCTGGGAGACCCCTCCTCCCACCCTGCTCCCATCTGGGAGACCCCTCCTCCCCCTGCTCCCCTCTGGGAGACCCCTCCCACCCTGCTCCCCTCTGGGAGACCCCTCCTCCCACCCTGCTCCCCTCTGGGAGACCCCTCCTCACCCTGCTCCCCTCTGGGAGACCCCTCCCACCCTGCTCCCCTCTGGGAGACCCCTGCTCCCCTCTGGGAGACCCCTCCTCCCCTCTGGGAGACCCAAAATTGTAGCTTGTAACTTGAGTAGCTAAGCTACAAAAAATGACCCAAAAAGTAGCTGAGCTACTTGACGAGGTACACAAATATGAATGTAGCTAAAATACCACAAGCTACAGCAAAATGTAGCTAAGCTACGTAGCTCAGCTACATGTAGCTTAATACTCCCCAACACTGGAGACTCATGTAGCAGTGGTGGATGCATATGAAATTTGGCTTGACCCATGAAAGTATAAGGTCTACCTAGCTAAATGGTGTAAAGTTAGAAAATAATTGTTTTGTACTGTATAGTAACAGTATCGTAGAGACTACCGGTATGTAGAAAGCAATAGTGGTGACTGATCATTGGAGGAATCTATTGCTGCTGTATCATTACCATGCATTCACCCTCAAACGTCATGGCTGAACTCCAGTTCATTTCAGAGACATACTGTATATGGAGAGATCCAAATGAAAGACTGTCAAATTAAATTGTGCTAATCATAATTTGAGTCAAACCTCAAATAGCTTTTCCAATCATTTGTATTATATTGTTTAAAATGCGTCTACTTCTCTAAGTACAAACAGTGTCAGACACTGCCATACCTGTCCTCAATCATAGGGCCTTACTATATTGCTGAGGATTTATTGCCAAATAGTTTTTTCCTCATTAAGTTTCTGGTCCTCTTGTTCTTTACAGCCACGGGAGAAAGGGCGGATGCGTTTTCACAAACTGCAGAATGTACAGATCGCCCTGGATTTTCTTAAACATAGACAGGTACACAACTTATGATTCTTGTTTCAATAGTTTTTCAATTAAAACAAGGTGATATTAAACTTACAGTTTCCATATTTTAACAGGTCAAGTTGGTCAACATCAGGAATGATGACATTGCAGATGGAAACCCAAAGCTGACCTTGGGGCTAATATGGACCATCATCCTTCACTTCCAGGTAATGTATAACAATTACATTGGTTTATTTATAGATTAAATACAAGACTTTATATAGACATACCTGTATCCACAATGGAAAAACTGAGGGGGAAAAAAATCAAAGGAACAAAATAAAGTGCACTTGGCACTTCTGTAGGCCATCTAGATCAGTGTACATTCCTTACCACAGATAATAAAGTAAAAATCTTTCCAGACATCTCCTGATAAATCTGGGGAAACGGCATTACTCATCGGTTTTGCCTGAAAAGTTTCCTAGTCTGTTGTCCATCTTTGCAACTCTTCACAAAGGGTTTATCAATCGTGCACATGTATGCTTCTGTTTGTTTCATGTAATGGGATTGTGGTTGGTTTGAGTTTTAATCAAGTGCGGTTTGCTGAGTTTACTTACATTAGAACATGATTGATTCACTTCTGTGATGTCGGGGTAGAGAAAACCACAGTGTTGTGCTCTCTGACTAGGCTAATCAAACTCAATTCAGCCCACCCACTGATGTTGACATAACTATTACAGCACAAGTCCAATAATTCTTCATCTCACCTGGATCTAATTCAAGATTTGGTTTGACTACTTAATCTATACTAGCCTACAATCTCTACTGATTCCCATGAATTCACATCAACGAGACAGTGTGTTTTCATTCTCTGTACTATGGGGTCTAGTGCAGTGGTTCCCAAACAGTGCGCCTTGGTTTTTGTGACAACCACACACTATTAATGCAATATATACACAACTAAACAAAAAGTATTTATTTTTCCAGTAGCCTACTTTGTGCACACTCATTTAAATTTGTTTATACCTTTAATTGATTGATGATGCTTTCCCACACCAAAAATAGCAGATTTACAAACTCATTATGTGCAAAAAACGCTGATGCAGCTGTTTTTTGCTAGGAATACAGGAGCGCCTTGAGAGTTTTACTTGCCCATTGGGGCGCATTGGGCATTAAAAAAAAGATACAGTAGGGCCCACAGTGTGTTTGAGCAATAATTAAATTCACTCACTGTGACGTGCTGTGGATGATGGTATCATCTTTAATTTAAATTTTATGTTTATGTTTGGGAATTGGTTTACCAGATGGTTACTTTTGAAAATGTGGAAAAAGGGAGAGTAAAGGAAAATTCTTTGATACTATAATGGTGGTAGGCAGAACCGGGTCCCCTGCCCTAGTCCTGCATGACTCAGTGATTCCCATAATAAAGTTGGGAAGTAAAATGGGTGGGACAAGCAGTCAAGTTTATTCCAGTACTTTGCTTGCTTCAGGCTCAGTGTACAACTAGATTTACAGGTCGATTTAATCCTTAACATTGCTCATAAAAGTGCTATATGAATCTAAGGTCTAATAGGTGTGCTAATGACTATGACTGTGAAGCTTGTTGTCGTTATCATTATTATAATAATTTAATATTATCTTTGTCTGGTAAATGTTTCAAGAACTTTCAACAAACCCCTCCAATTCTTCTTTTCTGTTTGCATGGTCCTGACTCCTGACATGCTGTCCGGTTGAAAACCTCAACTGTTAAAACCTCATCCTTGAGGAAGTACTTAATCATCTGGTGCCTGTTATTTGTTCCAAACAAAGTAAACTCTTGCAGTGGCAGATGGTAGTCATCATAAACAAAGGCTGATTTCCTTTGAGCTCCCCATGGTCTAGTAACTCTAGTTGATAGTTTATAGACGTGCAAGTGAGTGGTTGAGATAATTTACCTCCTCTGTGAGGGGGAGGAGGCAGGAATTTCTCTCAATTTAGTAGAGAAATAAAGTAGATTTCGTCCTAAAGGGCGGAGGGCCTGTTTCCAGTTCCACTGGGGTCGTGAGTCACTCGGTGCCCATGCACGTACAGCACATGGGGTTCCCCTTTCTGCCCTTCTGAGAAGGGTGTTTGTCCTCCTTTTTCCTCCTCCACCCTTTCCTCTAAGAAAGCCTGGAAGTGAAATTATTAGCACTTCTGTGACTCATCAGCATGACCAAAGAAATAATGTTACTTTTGTAATGAAGCCCCTGCTTGTTCTATCGAGAGCTTATAAATAATTATGTCTCATGACTTGAACATCTGCAAATTAATTTTAGTTTTGCTCAGTTCGGTGTGTTTCACTCTAATCTTTTCAGCTCTGAGATGGTGTTGTTACTGTATTGAATCATTGCATCAACACCATTACTTAAACACCACCTATCTTGCGCTCACAAGAAGATTAATGCAATCACTAAGAACTATTTGCAAATACTATTTGACCATACAAATTATAGAGATAGATAGATATGGATCAGATCATACCCAGTATGGAATGGATCATGTACTCAATATGTGGATTGGATTACATACAAAATAGACATCATACAGTAGATAGACATAATACATTTAAAATAGCCGGCAGCTAGACATTCTGTCAATGAGCCACAAAGGTAAACAACACAGCATTGGCATTCAGCTTACATCTCTACGCCGTAAAGTTTCCTGTGTATTTAGTTGTGTCTCATCTTTCATGAGTGAGAGAAAAAAAGGGAGTTCTTGTGACTCATTACATACAGTAGACTGCCAACTGTTATAAAAACGAATCTGCCCATGTAGGTTTTGTGACATGGAGACGCCAACATTAATTTTCAGTCTACTTTCTGGCAGATTTAGCTTAGTTTAATTTTGCTGTTGTGGATCTCATGAATCGTTTTGGTTTTCTTCCAAACCAGTAATGCAAAGGATTTCATATGCCTTCCAGATACAGCCACTGTATTTGGAAGGTTTGAGATGTGAGTCATCTAAAGTCTGGAAGAAATCAACTAGTGTTTTGAAACAAGGTTTCCCTCCTGTCAACCAACAGTGCATTTGTTTAGTGTATAGCATTGAACAAGTAATTAATTAATTTCGGATTGGCTAATTTTATGGCACCAAACATCAAAATTTAATTCTATCAAAAATAACATAGAATTAAATAAAAACACCAATAATTAAACTTCACAATATTTAGTAATGGTTTTTCACTTTGTTCCACCAGATCTCAGACATACAGGTGAATGGCCAATCAGATGACATGACAGCCAAGGAGAAGCTGTTGCTTTGGTCTCAGAGAATGGTGGAGGGATACCACAGCATGCGCTGTGACAACTTCACCACCAGCTGGAGGGACGGCAAGCTCTTCAATGCCATCATACACAAACACAGGTGAGATGCTACAATAAACTGGTCTATGTTTAGCCCAGCAGGCAGAGAATGCAGCCTATCCAAGTCAGGGGGGGTTGAGACTCATTCATTTTCTGTCGAGCTCAAACTTTGCATTATTGCAACTGGGATGTCAGTGCTAAAAATGCACTCATAAGACCTTGAGAACAAAGGCCAACGCGCCTCAAGCCTGGAACGGCTGGTCCGGTGCATCACAGGAACACGGACACATGTTGCAAAAGGAGGAGATGTTTCACCACAGATAAAGATATCAATGACAATGTCACATCAACAGTATGAATAGTTTTGAAGCAAAATACTCGACTTTCACATCTTTTATTCGTCAGACTCCTGGTCTGTGACGACCTCAATAGTTAAATGAACCCTGCCGTGTAGTATAGATATGTAGTATAGTTGATGGAGTAGTAAAAAAATATTTTCTTTAGCTATTCCGACCCATTTTACGATTGCCCAAGCTTGCCCAGTCCTGGGATCTTGTCATGCTGCAGGGTATGTACAGTAAAGACACTGTCACTGCTGCATACCTACAGTTGTACAGTTAGATTAATATTCTCCTCAAAATACTTAGCATGTCAGGACAACCATGTGGTCAATCACCACTAGTCAAGTATCAAGGAGAATCTAATCTCAGTTTGAGATGCAATTTGTGGTTCATTTGTTAAACATCATTCACAGTCACACCAATCAGTCATTATGTATTTAAAATTACATCATTTGCTCTCAACACGCATGGTATTTGCCACAAGATTAATTGACAAATTTCTATATGGGTATTTATGTTTGCATGGAAATGCAAAAAACTTGAAGGATCCCTCGACACACTACTGCACCAAAAAACATATATAACCTGAGTTGGCCTCATTTGTTATAAAATAAGAGTACGTTTTTCTTTTTTACTGTGAGGGTGTATCACGTCAATTTGTGAATAAGATACCCTAGGGGCATGTGCTCTGGAGACTCTGCAGGTTGCAGCAAATCACAAGTACGCTAACCATTCTGCCATAGATTCTTTGTGGAGGTAGAGCAGGATGGGCTCCACTGTACCATAACACATTTGAAGCTGCAAGGAGCTTTCCGATCCCTCAAGTAGAGAAGAACAGAAGAGAGCAAAAGAAAGAGGAGGACAAAGAACGTGGATTTGGATGCAAGTCACCAATTGGAGCCAGAATAAGATTGTTCTCGTTAAGTTAGAGTAACTATGATCCTTTAAAAATGTCATGGCTAGTAGTTTTATCAACGTCGGACCATCTGCCAAATACTAGACAGATGCATTTGTAAAGGACACAGGATAAAAGGAAATCCACAGTGCAACACAGCACCCTCGACCCGTGCTGCAATGAAGAAGTTGAAGAGAAATTTCTCTTCCAAGAGACTGAACAGTGCCTCCAGCAGTGTGGCTGGCTCCGCCAGCGACCTGGAGGACAGGGTGGTGATGCTTTGCGAGGACATCCCGACCGAGAAGTATTTAGACTCGCGCAGGGGGCCCCAGAGCCCAAGGGCCCGCTCTAGCAGAGGATCTCAGAGCGATACAGGATCTGAGCCGATCCGATCCGTGCACCTGAGCAGGGATAGACTGTCCTACAGAAAAGCATGCTATGTGGACAAGGAACCACCCCGGGGTCATGGGGAATACTATGTGCAGAGAATCGTGCAAGTGTACGGTTATTTATTTATTTATTCTTTCCAAAGGTGGTGATTGGGATGAACTTTGATGCATGTACATTCTTATTACTTCTCACACAAACTGTGTAAGACTTCTATTCTATATTTAAGAGATTAATGTCCAGCATCAAAGTTAGAGCTAATATCTGCCTTCAATGTTAAAGTTATTTGGTGTTCCTTTTTGGTATTTCTAAACGAAGTGGTGCATTTTACTTGCTAATTCTTTATAGTAACTGAGGTGTTTGTTACCTGTGATGTGCATCCATTTTAAGTGTATAAAATTCCCTCAGGGCTACTTGTATCTGCACGCTACTTGACTGTGATCACCTTCTTGGCAGTGTGCGTGCAAAGTCTACTTTCTTTCTGCACAAATTAACAGGGGAATATTAAGCCCAGCTTTTAGCAAAGACTCCTTTTAGACTCGTTTTTGCCTGCCCTGTCTGATATCAATTAACTCCCCATCAAACTTTAGTCATCAAAATGCCTCCAGCAACAAGAATGTGGAAAATGATGACTGGCAGGTGCAACATAAAAAAAGTCTAATTATGTAACAATCAGCTCAACAGCATGGGGGAAGGAGAACCAAATAATAATTAAAAATCGATTTGTGTTTTTATACAAATACAAATTTCCCAGCTTCAATCGTAATCAACTCACATTCTTTAAGTGATTGACAGGCATAGTAATTTTCAAGTAGTAGTAGTTGTCATGTATTATTTATGATCTGGCTGTCTGATGTCCCCAGGCCAACTATGATTGACATGGGCAACGTGTACCGCCAGAGTAACCAGGAGAACCTGGAGCAGGCCTTCAGTGTGGCAGAGAGGGAGTTGGGTGTCACCAGACTGCTGGACCCAGAGGGTAAAAGAAAACACTATTACTCTGATTCATTTACAAAAGCATACCAAACAAACGTCTGGTGTGTGGCTTGCAGGAAAAAGAATAAGGTTAAAAACCTTGCTTAAGCTTAAGACAAGACCTTCTTTGAATGTTGGCCAAAACAAAGTTATTTTGTTCCCTGCATTTATTAAAAAGAAATCCCTTTAAAAAATGTCAGTTGTTGACAACTGTCTCCTTTCTCCCCCGTAGATGTGGACGTGCCACACCCAGATGAAAAATCCATCATTACATACGTCTCCTCTATGTATGACGTCATGCCCAGAGTACCTGATGTTCAAGATGGTGTGAAAGCTAACGTAAGTGCTCCTTTTGTGCCAAAACACTGATTCTGCCTCAGTGACCAGTCGTCAAAGGAAATGTAACCTGCAACATGACTGGCTGTTTTTCTCACTTAATGGTCTTGTATTTGTTGGGCATTCTAGTATTGAAGTATATGAACAAACAACAAGTAGTACCCATGGTATACCACAGTGGTATCTGATTACAGTACATAGTTGAAAGTTAACATAAACTCTGTTCTCTGTTTTCATCTTCGCTTTAGGAGCTAGAGCTGCGTTGGCAGGAGTATTACGAGCTGGTCACCATGCTGTTACAGTGGATCAGACATCACATCCTTGTCTTTGAGGAGAGGAAGTTCCCCACCAGCTATGAGGAGATTGAGGTGAGTGAGCTCTCCTTATCTTCAAGATCAGATGTTGATACAATCAGGGTGTCTGGTGATGGTGATCATGGTGGTGATGTTAGTGCAGATCTGGTTCAAATCTATCCTTTTCTAACACACAGGTTCTTTGGCGGCAGTTTATGAAGTACAAGGAAACAGAGCTCCCCGCCAAAGAGGCAGACAAGAACCGCTCTAAATATATCTACAAATCTTTTGAGGTCAGTGTCATCGTACTGTATGTGTAGCGTAATATTTATTGCCTGTTATAGACAAAATATACTTTTACTACACTACACTACACACTATTTTTGGGTTATGCTTCAAACCATCACCTGTACATTGCAGTGATGATTTTGTAAACGTATCACTTACAGTAGTTGTGGATGTTTGCTTTGTAGGGTGCAGTCCAGGCAGGCCATGTTAAAGTACCACCTGGGTACCACCCCATTGATGTGGAGAAGGAGTGGGGCCGTCTACACGTTGCCATACTGGAGCGAGAGCGTCTGCTTAGGACCGAATTTGAGCGGCAAGTGGTGTTTGTGAATCTCATCACATATTCTTGTTGTCAAAGCAAACACTAAAGTTTGTTGCCAATACCTTATGAACAATACTGGTAAAATACCACGGGGCACAAGAAATGAGTCAGGCGCTCTGGAGCTGAGGTTTGTGACTCATAAACCAACTTGTAAAGCCTGCATTGGCTGAAAAGGAAACTGAGTCTGCATTGTGAGGTCAAAGTAAAAACCACATTATAATTCATGGGTACAGATACAGAATAGATACAGATCCCAATATTATGGTCATTTTGCAGAGTATCCTAGTTTATTTCAAGATTTGTTTTCCTAATGATGAGCTATTGCGGGGCGTAACATATTATCACAAGACTCACGAAAAGCTACTTCAGCGCTGACTGTGAGTCACCATTCAGTACATCAACTTCCAACATCAGGCAGAGAAAGGACCTGTGGACAGAAGATTTCATGATGGCCTTTATGAATCATGGCTATGTGTTAAATGTCTTATTTCGCCAGCAGAGGGAGTGAGTGCTTCACTTTTTAAACATTTTCACTTTCATGTTTTCCAATTAGAGAAAGTACACTGGTGTGTATGGTATATTATGCTGATTGTTTTCTTTTTTGGGGCGTACAACAAAAACCTAGCATCACCGTCTCACTACACAATTTAAACATTTTGTCTCTTTTTAAACAGTTTGTACTCATAGCCTGTGTTATTAATTGAAGCAGCAGACTCATTGATACTGTACATACAGTTTGTGGTGTTGCTTCTCTGACCTGTCCACCCTCACCACAGGCTGGAGCGTCTCCAGAGGATTGTCAGTAAGGTTCAGATGGAGTCTGGGGTGTGTGAGGAGCAGCTCAACCAGGTGGAGGGCCTGCTACAAACGGTGAGACACATTCTTGATGATGCTCTTGCAGCTCTTGCATATAATCACAATCAAGATTTACATTTATTATAAATAATAAATTACATTTATTGACTTTTCCCCCCATTTACACCAGTTTTCTTTGTCGAAAATACCTAATCTATTTCCACTGAATGTTTGCCTATTTTGCCTGAATTGCTTATCATGACTTACCCAGAATTGGGACGCTAGGATTCAAGTGGTATGAGTGATATGAAAATGAATTAATGTCTAATCGGCCAAACAAAGATAACAGAAAACAAACGGCAAGAAAATCAATCCATTCTCCCATGTTTTCGGCAGGACATGAGGATGCTGAGTTCAGGGAAGCCTGCTCAGCACTCAGGGGAGATGGAGACAGACCTGGAGAAGGCGGAGGGAATGATCAGATTCCTCTTCAACGACGTTCAGCTGCTCAAAGATGGACGGCACCTTCAAGCTGAGCAAATGTATCGCAGGTCTGAAATTTGAATGACCGTAGATTGTTGGATTCACCCGTACTATGGATGTATAGGTTGATTACAGTATAGGATTTAGCTACAACCTCACAACGTGCCTCAACACAACGCGTGATTGTCTCAAACCCAATATTATACAGGTTATGCACATCATCATACCTGGAAGTTATGCGGGAACGTCTACTGAGTGGCAAAAAAGTACTTTCTGGCCTTGACAGCCCATACATCCAAACAAAAAAGTCCTATCTGATTGCATTAAACGACGCTAAACAACGTTAAACTCACTTTTCCACTCGATTTGCCACTCACTTTATGCGCATACCTTCCATAGTATAGTTTGTAAAAAATAATTGTTGATAATCTTTCCTCCCGTTCACTCTGATTGATGTGCTTTATTGTTCTACTGATGTGTCCAGAGTTTACCGCCTTCACGAGAGGCTGGTGAACCTGCGCAGTGAGTTCAACCTGCGCCTCAAGTCTGGTGTGAGCACGGCCCAGATCCCCATGGTTCAGATGGTTCAGCAGGTGCAGACTCAGAGCTCCCAGACGCTGCAGCAGTCCGCCATGAGGGTGAGGCCGGAACTGGATGAGGTGACCCTGCGCTACATCCAGGACCTGCTGGGCTGGGTGGAGGAGAACCAGCGACGGGTAGACCAGGGGGAGTGGGGAAGTGACCTGCCCACAGTGGAGTCTCAGTTGGGAAGCCACCGTGGTCTGCACCAGTCTGTGGAAGAGTTCCGCTCCAAGATCGAAAGGGCCAAGGCTGATGAGGTGTGCTCCTCTGAGATATATACCGATAAACACAACCAAACACAACCAAACTTGAAAGATAATTTCAGAGCCATATTTTCACCAATGACAAAAAAGCAGTATTTCTTTAATATAACAGACCAGCACGCTCACGCAACACACGGTTTAGTACTTTTGATCTAGCATAGCACAACCAGATCCTTTGCACCATTGGGTTTGCATGCTTCACGGTTACTTTCAACACACAAGATGATACCAGCACATCCAAATATGGCAAAACAATAGATCATATAGACTTTCTAATGTCGCCATGGATCACCTGACTGCTTGACTGATAAAGTGAAGTAAAGTTTGTCGTTTACATTTGTTCTAATTGTCTTTTCTCTGATCCAGAGTCAGGTCTCGCCTGTGAGTAAAAGTGCCTACCGTGACTATCTGTCCCAGCTCGAGCTGCAGTATGGAAGACTTCTGGTAAGTTACAACCTTAAAAACTGATCAATGATCAAAGTTGCAAAGAAGCTGAAAACATTCAGTAGACTAGGAGAATAGGTGTTTAGCGGTTACAATAAACAGAGTTGGCTTTCTACTTGGACCAATTCCCCCCCCCCCTCTACACCCTGCGACATATTAGCGTCATAAGTTCATAACTCATGGCCAGGGGGTGTACTTGTACATCAAGCTGCCTCGACAGGAGATGGGCTCCTGAGTCCTGCCCTAATGGCTTAGCAATGCTTACTTACACCAAATCTGTAAGCTCAAACTTGTAGATTGGCTGTTTTTGGTTAATGTTCCCCACAGAACATGGATGCTGGGTTCAAGACTAAATATGTAAACTCCCCACAAAAAGTTTGGAACGTAAATTATATCTCCTTTACAACGAGGTATAGCTTGTAAAAAATGTGCCAAAATGTGAAATGGTTGGTATTCAACCCTTGCTTTGAGTTGCTTAGTGGATTTGATGATTGCACTCACAGTAATAAGGAAGAAACAACACATATTGGCCAATTTTACACTCAGGGAACAGAACTTAGTAGAGTGTGGAAGATCCATACATAGCCACAACAGCTTGGCACCCTCTCCTCATGCTGGTAATCAACCTCGCCACATTTTGCTGCGGGATGGCATCCCATTCCTCAACCAGGAAGTCAGCCAATGTTTTGTTGGTCACTCTAACGCATGTACAGCACGCCCAAGCTGATCCCACAAGTGTTCAATTGGGTTAAGGTCTGGACTCACGACATGCCATCCTCTCCACTCCCAAATTCTTAAGGTGCTCTGTGTTTCTTTATTTTCCGCCTAACCAGTTTCTTCGTAATATGATTTCCTGCAGACCGCTTCCAAGGCTCGTCTGCGCTACCTAGCAGAGCTTCATGCTTTCGTAACCGCAGCAACCAAAGAGCTGATGTGGCTGAATGAAAAGGAGGAGGAAGAGGTCAACTACGACTGGAGCGATCGAAACACCAACATGACCGCTAAGAAAGACAACTACTCGGTACGCAGGATTTCTCAGTGTCATTAAAAAAAGTTGTAGAATAGTTGAAAGTTAGAATTATACTATTTTACCTGCAGTATAATACACCCATATGATTAATATAATAATTGGCATTTACAGCTGTAAATTATACTTATTTCAAGCGACGGACATCCCATTTTGTATTAAAACCCTTCATCATCAACTATCATGCTGAATGATTCTTTCTTGTTGTGGAGCAGGGTTTGATGAGAGAGCTGGAGCTACGAGAGAAGAAGACGAACAATGTGCAGACCACAGGAGACAAGCTACTGAAGGACGGACACCCTGCCAGGAAGACCATCGAGGTATAGAGCTGATTTATTGTCTTAAGCTGTGTAACACAATAAATACGGTTTCACTCTACGTTGGCAGTACACTACTGTATGCAGTAGTTATGTCATTTGTATTAGTATATGTTTGGTGTTTTTACTATAGGTTGTATAATGTATATGAAATTCCTTATATCTCATTCAGAATCATTAGTAGTACTATATATTTTCTAACTTGAGTTTTATTTACTTTGTATTGTATTTATTTACTATATGGGTCTGTGTCGTGCACTGAAAATAACTGATCCACAATCTCACCTTGGTGCGATCTTGCTATTTTCATCCTTCTCTCCTCAAGGCTTTCACTGCAGCCCTCCAGACCCAGTGGAGTTGGATCCTTCAGCTGTGCTGCTGTATTGAATCCCATGTGAAAGAGAACACAGCGTACTTCCAAGTAAGTCCATTAACGCACACTTGCCTTCTGTCCAGAAAACATCAGACCCCTAAATTGATACAAATTAGGCCATGGATCCCCATTTGAAAAGTGTTGGTGCCAGGGTTCCCTATAAGAGAAGATTTTTGTTGATAGATTTAGTACATAATTCTGTAACTGTATGTACTTAAATTGTGAGTGGAATTGAGGCAAACCTATGATCTGAATAGTTCTTATACATTATCTCATTGGGATAACATCTTGTGAAATATAATGCAATTAAACTGTTACCTATTTGGGGGTATCGAACCCCAGGTCTTCTAATCTAATGAACTTTCTGAGTTTATATTTTACTTGTCTAGCATTTTACCAGCTAACCATGAAGAGTTGTGTAAGTGATTTCATATGGTTTGTGTTTTACTGTTTAATGCAGTGGTTTCCAAACCACTAGAGAAATGTCATATGTCTCCCCACATGACCCAAACTAATGAAAAGCTACAATTAAGCTCACAACATGTTGCGATGAGACTTGTTGTTAGCTTGTGCTGTTTTCACTACTTCTTTCCCACTTTTTAATTCTTTGGAATTCTTTAGGGTGGAACATATTTTGGAATATGAATTAAAAAATAAAGTAGGAAACAAAAACAAAGGGGTATTTACTTGCGACCCGTAAAATGAATAATAATAATAATGATATATTATATAGTAATAATAATGATTATTATTATTACTTGTCTATTTATTATTACTATCTAGTTCTTCAATGATGTGAAAGAGGCAGAGGATCAGATGAAGAAGATGAATGACACGATGAAGAGGAAGTACACGTGTGACCGCAGCATCACTGTCACTCGACTGGAGGATTTGCTACAGGACGCAGCTGTAAGGTTAACAATAAATAGGATTATTGATTGTATTATGTACGTAATACAATCAAGCATATGGTTAGTGTTTAGGAGCTATACATTCACTCTCTCTGTGCTATTTTAGTTACAAAACTAAATTAATATATTCTTCTGTTGCACAGGATAAGGGATGACCTGTGTTTTTGGCCAGCCCCAGCTAAATGCATACAGTAGGCTTCAGGTGCTGCAGCCCTGGGCACCAAGCTCAGGGAGGCACCCTGCCTGCCCGAAAAAAACAAATTTATATTTAACCCATTTAGACTTGGAACACCGTTGTTATACCTTTCTTGTTGTTATAATCATTCATTCATTCATTCAGAAACCCTCAGATGTAAAAGGATTTAGGTGTTTTTAGGTGCCTCAGGTCTAAATCGGTTGACAGTACATTTATTTCTATTCTTCATTGTCCCCTCTGCAGGATGAGAAAGAGCAGCTGAAAGAGTTTAAAACTCACCTTGAGGGTCTGAACCGTAGAGCTCAGACCATCGTGCAGCTGAAGCCACGTAACCCTGCAACCCCGATAAAGGGCAAGATGCCTATTCAGGCTGTCTGTGACTTCAAACAGATGGAGGTGAGAAGATCACATAACATTACTGTACTGTGTGCCATATGGTGCATACAGTATTTATTTCCTTTGTACCGTATGTACTGTATGTCACATGGTGTCGCCTAATTTATACTTGGTTGCACGCCGAAAATAGCTGATGTACAAGCTCTTAGAATGGTTATTTCCGGTATGCAACACTGACATGCCACTAATAATAAATAAATCAGAATAAATCAGACTTACTGTAACAGTACCATTGTTAGTATGCATGATCTCAATGGGAACCAGCTCCCTAAACCTAGCAGTGTATGTCCCGCATAAGTCATTATCATCCACACTGTATTACACATTATTGTCTCCACCAGGCCGAAGGCATGGGGAGAGAGTATTTTTATGGGAATGTTTCGATAATGTTTTATCGTTAAAATCTCATTTACCACCTTTCCCTGCATCTGAAAGATCCAGGTAGCGATAGTGATCATAGGAGAGAATAAAGCTAATAGCTTTTAGACAATGCTGATGACATTCAGCTCCACATTCAGAAAGAAACACAGTATCAGGCACTGCCTCTGAAGGCTTTGGTTCTATTCTTCACACATCTGCCACACCATGTCTTCTGTACCTTGTTGTAGATCACAGTTCATAGAGGGGATGAGTGTGCTCTGCTGAACAACTCTCAACCCTACAAGTGGAGGGTGCTGAATGACCAAGGCAGTGAGGCCACTGTGCCCTCCATCTGCTTCCTGGTTCCACCAACCAATAAGGAGGCTGTGAACAGTGTAGCTAGGTGAGCTAAGCAACTCATTACCATGTATATTCAAAACTGTTACTTTTAAGGAAATGAAATGGCTGTAGTGGATCCAATGTTTATTTAATCACAAACTTGGTTCAGTATTGATAAAAGCCAGACACAGTTTCAATATTCCAAAATGTTCATAAATAATGTAGCACATCTAGCATATGGCATATCTACAAGCTCATGTGTCACAATGCGTGTAGAGCTTGTAGATTTATTGTTACATTGTGTCACTCTTGTATGACGAAGTAGGACATTCATTTACAAAAGATAACCATAAATATAGAGAGGTTTCTGCCCGACAGCAACGACATTGATACTTAAACACTCTTCCATTCTGAATAGGCATGCATATTTTGTACGTATGAAGTGCATCAACCTCTCCTCTCTTCAGTTTGGACGGCAATCTCCAGAGACTTCAGACAATGTGGCAGACGATGAATGTGGACATGAGGAGCCTCCTCTCATGGCAGTATCTAATGAGAGACATCCACATCATCAACTCCTGGAACATCACCATGGTAAAAACTACGAGGTTCCCTAAAGAAGCCTTCAAGCCAGTTGCTCTTAATTAAGTCGAGCACAATCTTCATATCTCATCACCCCTTCCTTTTATGTCGCTGCAGTTCAAGACCCTTAAGGTGGAGGAATACAGGCTGGCACTGAGGAACTTGGAGCAGCACTATCAGGGCTTCCTCAGAGACAGCCAGGACTCCCAGCTCTTTGGGGCGGAGGACCGCATGCAAGTGGAGGCCGGCTACAACAAGTCCAACCAGCACTACAACTCTCTGGTCAGCACTGTGGAGCAAGGTACATTCCCACTGATTACACAATAATCTGTGGCAATTATGTTCTTGACAATGTATTACATTCATTATTGTGGGATCATTCAGCTATCCATTGGTAAACCTATGTCTTCAAACATTGTATTAAACACAATACATTTCATTTTTTGGTTGCAAAGACAACTGTTGACAGGCATCTTTAATTCAATTCATTTTTACTCATGGCCATTTTATCTTTTAAATGTCATTGACTGTTTAATTCACATTGCAGGATACATTGCACCCACTGGAGGTAAGGTGCTCTGGTTACCTTGCCAGACTGAGTAGCTTTTGTTGAGTACAGTAGAGCCTAGGGCTGTGTGTGCTGTCAAGGCTGTTTTGCTGTGGCATTTCATTTCATTCCATCAAACTTCTTCCAATCACAACCTTTTCAATCTACATCTTCACTGTTTTTCTTACTGGTCTCAATGTTCTGTTTATATGCATGTCACTGAAGTGTGTTTTCTACTGTATGAGAATGAGTGCCAATGAAACAACTGCTCAAGTAATAATCCTTAATGGAATGAATGCATGAAGCAGTGATTTGTTAGCGTGCAATAATTCCAAATGTTGTTAGAAATTCTACTAATACACAATCAGATGCAAATGCTGTTCTCTCCCTCTTTAGGCAAACAAAAAACAGTTAAACAATGAGTTTTTGATTTTAATATGAAAGTAGAAAACTTGTGTATTTGAGGGGTTTCATTCTAAAACACTTTTATGTCCAGCATGCTAAAATGTTGCCTGGTGTTTGCAGTGAACTATTTCAAAAATACAAATGAATACATTCTGTAAAATATTTTATAACCAAGGAGAGCGAGAGCAAATAACTTATCACAATTCTAATTTATGTCACTTTGACAATGTGCACCTCAAAATGATCAAATGGTGGACGTCTCACTTTGGAATGAAACTTGTCATTTATACTTGATTTAGGAGTCAATCCTGGCTTTATCTGGCTCTACCCTTGTTCTGTCCTAATATGGTACATCCTTTTTCTAATGGTCTCACCTAAATAATCTTTTCCCTCACCTCTCCAGGCGAGCAGGATGAGTCTGTGTGTAAGATCTACCTAACGAAGCTGAAGGACCTGCGTCTGAGGTTGGAAGCCTGTGAGAATCGGACCGTCACACGCCTCCGCCAGCTGGTGGATAAAGAGCCACTCAAAGCCTGCGCACTGAAGACCGCAGAACAGATGGTAATGACTGAAAGTTCAATATTTATACTGTATGTAATTATGAAGACACAATTATGTTATGAATAGAAGGGGACTGGGAGTGAGTAGAGTTGCTGTAGTTACCTTTCAGTGCATATTTCAGTCATTATCATTTATCAGAGATGTCCCCCTGACATTATGACCGCATGCAGAAGAGAGAAGCAGTTCTGTGTGGTGTTTATTTGTCGCGTGTTGCGAATGGAACAGTGAGCTACAGAACACAGACAGGATTTCCTGGAATTTATTTTGTGAAGTGGAACTTAAAAGAAGAGGAATTTACTTTTAATGGAATTAAAAGGAACCTTGATTATTTTTTTAGCTTTATTATTTTCTTGACAGTACCTCACAGGGAAGTTTTGAGTTACCCGGGAAATGTTTTACGGACCACTTGGGGGTCCGCGGACCACCTGCCTAATAATATTACTATTTGTTTTGTGCCCATCCCAACTTCACAAGCTCATCCTTAACAACTCTCCCCCCCAGCCCCAGTACTGAGTAGACCTCAAAATACACTGTATGTAATTTGGTGTTCATATATTTGAACTGGTAAGGACTAGTATGTGTATATAAAATATATATAGTGTGTGGCTGGGTGCTCTACTAATTCTCTCCCCTCTTTTCTTGAAAACAGAAAGTGCAGTCAGAGTTGGAGGGATTGAAAAAAGAACTGAACAGCATGGCTGAGAAGACAGAAGAGGTTCTGGCCTCTCCTGAACAGTCCAACACTGCTCCGATGCTGCGCTCTGAGTTGGATGTTACCCTGAAGAAGATGGATCATGTCTACAGTCTGTCCTCTGTTTACCTGGATAAGTAAGTTACCATGACTATCAATTATTTGGACTATTATTGATTTGCTGATTCCAAGATTCACTTCAGTCTTTTTAGAGGAATCATTTTTTTCAATTGAACAGTGATTTTGCTAACCATTTAACTAATTCAGGTTTATTAGCATTCACGTGACTGTGACCCAAACCATCCTGAGGTTTCTAACGCAAACTAGAGCTATGAGTTAATTTGCTTAGGGGGTAGGTACCCTCACAAAAAACATGCAGTAATCCTGGTCACTAAACTGCCCCCCCCCTGGCCCCACCTGATGGAGGGGAAAGGAACTGGTTGGAATAACGTGTTCCTTCCACACGCTACGTCCAACCAGGGAAACTCCCCCTGTCAGGTGTAAGGAGCAACTTGGACATGAAGGAAGCATGAGTTCAAGTCCGTTGCTCTCCCCTTGTCCCCCAGGGGACTAGGATGGTGGAGGGTGTGTAGAGCCCAGGATCACATTAGACGATTGACACAGGGGTGAAAAATGGGTTACAAAATCGTGGGATAAAAAATATATATAAAAAAAATTGCTTAACGCAAACTAAAACCATTGTCAGGCTCCTTAAGCCTCAAAACGAGAATATACATTAGACCTTACAGAATCAATTTTCTGCCTTCAGGCTAAAGACCATTGATGTAGTGATTCGCAGCACAAAAGATGCAGAAGATGCTCTGAAGAATTACGAGACCCATCTATGCGATGTCAACAACGTGCCCACAGATGAAAAGGAAGTGGAGAATTATCGCAACCAGCTAAAGGTATTACCTCTTGGCAAAGGAAACACATTGTTATTGTTTATCTGTGCATGGTTTTATGCATAGGATAGAATTGGTGGACACTTTTATCCAAACCTGTACCGTGAAGGCAGAAGTTTTAAGCACCGGTAAAACACAAGTGGATGTTGAACAATTTGAGATGTTCTATCTGTCTTTGTTAATGACACTGTTCTTTCTCTCAACTCAACTCAACTCAACTCAACTCAAACTTTAAAGCACATATTACAACGATCAATGGCTGACCAAAGTGATGTACAGGTTTAAAAACAAAGAGCAACACAAACACAATTAAAATGCATGGTACAAATTGAAGGAAAAATTAGGAGCTAAGAACAATTACAAAGCTACACAAAATATACAATCAAGCAGTGTCAGAAGAAGGCCATAGTGAAGAAATGTGTCTTTATTATTATGATTATTATTATTATTTAAAGGCCTCTAATGAGGGGGCAGAGCGAACATGGATGGGTAGACCGTTCCAGAGTCTAGGACCAGCCGCTGCAAAGGCCTGGTCACCTCTGGTTTTACAGTTAGTTATGGGAAGATTAGTCAAAAGCAATTTGTCAGCTGACCTAAGGGGTCTTGTTGGGACGTACGGTTTTGTGAGTTCGGATAGGTACATGGGGGCGAGTCCATTTAGGGCTTTAAAAACAAGCAGGATCTTAAAATCAATTATAAAATGGACGGGGAGCCAGTGGAGGGAGGATAGGACTGGGGTAATGTGATCACGTTTCTTTTTGAGAAAAAAACCCATCTCTCTTTCTGTTTCTCTCTCTCCAACAGAAAATGCGCAGCGAGGCAGAGGCCGACCAGGCCATATTTGACCGCTTGCAGGACGACCTCAAGAAGGCGACAACCGTCAATGACCAGATGACGCGGGTGCACAGCGAACGAGATGCAGAGTTGGACCACTACCGTCAGCTTGTCAGCAATCTGCTGGAGCGCTGGCAGGCTGTGTTCGGCCAGATCGACCTGAGGCAGCGGGAGTTAGACCTGCTGGGGCGCCAGATGCACCACTACCGTGAGAGCTATGACTGGCTCATCTGTTGGCTCACTGAGGCCAAGCAAAGGCAGGAGGAGATCCAGGCCGTTCCCATTGGTAATAGCAAGGCTCTCAAGGAGCAGCTGGCACAGGAGAAGGTAGGACTACATCCCAGCTTTCATTGTTAAAACTGGGTAGAATCAATACCGTAGGCTGTTGGTATAAAGAAGGAAACCCATCATAGTTATTTTAGACAGTTAAAGATGATATTTTGTGATTGTAGTTCATTTTGTCAAATTATTTCATATTGTCATAGATAAAGTGAATGGGGATTTTCTTGTGAATGATTGCAACCAGGAGAGGGAGCTCTTTGTCACTTTTGTATGTACACTGCAGTACACTTTGCATAATGAATTATGGCTTTCCTTATTTGATAGTTTACTTTCACATTGTCCTGTATTAATACAGAAACTCCTAGAAGAGGTTGAGAAAAACAAAGACAAGGTTGAAGATTACCAGAAATATGCAAAGGCATATATTGATTCAGTCAAGGTATTTACATAAATCATCACATCTTATAAAGACATTTTCTTTACAGTATATTCATTTTACTAATTCACTTTTAATGTTTTATTCTTCCACAGGATTATGAGCTCCAGGTTGTGACCTACAAAGCACTCCAGGAACCCATAGCATCTCCTCTGAAGAAAGCTAAAATAGAGTCTGCATCTGACAATATCATTCAGGAAGTATGTGTACAGATTTGCGTTCCTCATCAGATACCTTTATCTTTATAACTGACAATAGCAGAAATATGTTGGATATTCTGATGCAGTCTCAGATTCAATCAATTACTGCTGTAGAATAGGGTCCTATAATGGTCTGTAAACCTGGAGGAAACTCTGATGTTGATTAAATGTGTTAATGAACTAGCTATAAGAGAAGCTTACATGTACTACTGTTAACTTAAAAATACATATCTTTCAGTATGTAACTCTGAGAACCCGATACAGTGAGCTGACGACTCTGACCAGCCAGTACATCAAGTTCATCACAGAGACACAGCGCCGCCTGGAGGATGACGAGGTACATTGCACACATTAAACAGAATGCGAGCTGCAGGCTGCAGCCGCCCTCTGTAACATAAAACATTATACTAACTAAATAAAATCCACAACAAAAAACGCTTAAACCTATTCAAATGATTGTATGGGAAATCATTTGTCATTTTCTATGAAACAGAATGATGGCACTCAAAATTCAAAGATTCTGAATCCATAATGAATTTAAGAATGCTAATTAAATCTACAGTGTAGTATGCAAAGTGTTGAATACACATTTTGTTAATGTAGCGCAAATAGTTAACATTTTATAGTGCTAGTGTTGCAGCTCATCTGCCCTCAACACTACCTGTCTCTCATTTCCCCCCACACTGTCTATTTTGTCACAACATAACGTGCCTCTGAATTAGAAGCCTTTACGTACATGTAATGCTGATTTGGCACTGGCATTAGACCCTCTCAGTTATATTTTTCCAGATGCTTGCAATACAGTTTCTTTATGTTATTTATTCCTTTACTCACACTGGTGGTTGAGATGCTTCAGGCTGGCTTCTCGATCGTTCCCTCAGACTTATTCTGTTTCAAATGAATGCTTTATTTACCCACTTCCCTTGCTTTTCTAACCTTGTATTTTGTTTGCTTTTTTAATTTATTTTGTATTGCTTGCCAGTGCTTTGTCATGATGAATAGAAATCATGTTTGGGCTCTTAAGAGGTGAATTAACCCCAAAGCACCAGGTATTTAAAAGAAACATCCCCGCTACACTCTTTCACTTTCCGTTTTAACATCAGACCCATGTCTATCTGTCACTCATGTGTGTGTGGTCTTTGGACAATGACATACTGTCATTATTTTTGGCTCTTTTACTGTGGATGACAAATAACACAAACTCTAAAGAACAGAATGTATACAGACTTTGCCATGAGAAGATTGCTGCCAAGTGAATACCACTTAAATTCTGCATCCACAGTACTTATAATATGGAGCCAAACATCAAACAGTATGCAGCTATCATCATATACTTACGGAGCTCAGCTCACTATGTCACAGTCTTACTTAAGATAAATATGCATCATCTCTTTATGTTAAACTTGTCTGCTTCTCACACTGGGAGCAACGTGATCTTGGATTATTATCTTTAAATGGCAGTGCCACCTTAATCCAAGGTCATTTTGCACATCACCTTATATGAAGATCATTCTGCATCACTATGCTATTCCTCATGGTAAAGGTATTCCAGATTGGTGTGCTTCAAAGCAAAACTACGAATCTGAATCACTGCTAACTAATTCCATACAAATCCTTTGATATAAATATATTTTAATGATTGGTTATTTTATAATTGTTGTTTTGCAAAATCATTTAAAGCTTACCCACTATGCATAATACACTTTGCATGTTGCTAATTATTACGCCTCAATCTCTCTGTCTTTTCGCTCTTAAACACTATCTGAGTTCTTTTGAGGGTTCAGGGTCCATCCAAAAACGTGCCACTTGATTTCAATATAAAATTATACAGGTATGATCAATCAGCAACATCAATCAGGAAAGATACCTCAGCTGCATGAAGCCATTCAAGACCTCTAAGTCTCCTGTTTTGTTGTGTTGTGACGTAACGTTTCATTCTGTATGCCATACATTGAATAAACATGACAAGCATTTCCCAATACAGTATTTCTTTCTGTCGTTAAAAACAAATGTGTTAATTTCCTGATTACCTTTAAGCATAACATAATATTCTCATGTATTTACATGTATATGTACCTACATGTTTTACAACTAATGTATTTTATTATATAACATAATTATAATAAAATAATAACATAATATAACATTTTCCTTTATCTCCTCTACTCCCTCATTGCTTCTACTAATACAGAAAGCTACTGAAAAACAAAAAGAAGAGGAGAGGAGAAAGATGGCAGAGATGCAGGCAGAGTTAGATAAACAAAAACAGTTAGCAGATGCCCATGCTAAAGCTGTGGCCAAAGCAGAGCAAGAAGCCCAGACACTAAAACTCAAAATGGAAGAGGCGGTTAACAGGCGGCAAGACGTCGCTGTGGATGCTGAGAAGCAGAAGCAGAACATACAAGTAGAGTTGCACCAACTGAAGAGTCTCTCAGAGCAGGAAATCAAATCCAAGAATCAACAGGTAGAAGAGGCCCTCTACAGCCGCACCAAGATAGAGGAAGAAATCCACATCATCAGAGTCCAGTTGGAGACCACGCTAAAGCAGAAGGCCACAGCCGAGGCTGAGCTGCAGCAACTCAGAGACAGGGCTGATGATGCTGAGGAGCTCAGGAAAGGCGCTCAGGAGGAGGCAGAGAGGCTCCGCAAGCAGGTCGCCGAAGAGACTCAGAAGAAGCGAAATGCAGAGGAGGAGCTGAAGCGCAAATCGGATGCCGAGAAAGAGGCTGCCAAGGAAAAGCAGAAAGCCTTGGATGACCTGCAGCAATTCAAAATGCAAGCGGAAGAGGCAGAGAGGCGCATGAAACAGGCTGAGGAGGAGAAAGACAGGCAGATCAAGGTGGTTGAGGAGGTAGCACAGAAGAGTGCTGCCACCGAGCTACAAAGTAAAAGAACATCATTTAATGAAAAGGCGATTAAGCTGGAGGAATCGCTGAAGAGGGAGCAAGGTACCGTTCTGCAGCTGCAAGAGGAGGCAGGGCGACTCAAGAAGCAACAGGATGAGGCCAACAGAGCTAGAGAGCAGGCAGAGAAGGAGCTTGAGACATGGAGACAGAAAGCCAATGAGGCGCTCCGCTTGAGGCTTCAAGCGGAGGAAGAAGCCCACAAGAAAAGCCAGGCTCAGGAGGATGCAGAGAGGCAGAAGGTGGAGGCTGAGCGAGATGCCAAGAAAAGGGCTAAGGCTGAAGAAGCTGCCCTTAAACAAAAGGACAATGCAGAGAAAGAGCTGGAAAAGCAGAGGAGAATGGCAGAGAAAACAGCCCAGCAAAAGCTGTCTGCAGAGCAAGAATGTATCCGTCTCAAGGCCGACTTTGAGCACGCGGAACAACAGAGGTCTCTGTTGGATGGTGAGCTCCAGCGTCTGAAAAATGAGGTGAACGCTGCGGAGAGCCAGAGGAAACAGCTGGAAGAGGAGCTGGCTAAAGTCCGACGTGAAATGGATGAGCTTCTTCAGTTAAAGGTGATAGCCGAGAAGGACACAATGTCTAATACGGAAAAAAGCAAGCAGCTTCTTGAAACTGAGGTGCAAAAAATGAAGCAACTCGCTGAAGAGGCAACCAGGCTCAGATCAGTAGCAGAAGAAGCTAAAAAGCAGAGGCAAGTGGCAGAGGAAGAGGCAGCTCGGCAAAGAGCTGAAGCTGAGAAGATACTCAAGGAAAAACTGGCTGCCATCAATGAAGCAACTCGCCTGAAGACTGAAGCTGAGATTGCCCTGAAAGATAAACAGGCAGAAAATGAAAGGCTGAAAAGGAATGCTGAGGAGGAGGCTTATCAGAGAAAGAATCTGGAGGACCAAGCAGCACAGCATAAACAAGATATAGAGGAGAAAATCACACAACTAAAGAACACCTCTGACTATGAATTGAAGAGGCAGAAAACGATAGTGGAGGAAACGCTTAAGCACAGGAAGGTGGTTGAAGAGGAAATACGTGTTATCAAACTCAGCTTTGAGAAAGCATCGAAAGGCAAGCTGGACCTGGAGCAGGAGCTCAACCAGCTAAAGGGCATTGCAGAGGAAACCCAGAAGAGCAAACTCAAAGCAGAGGAAGAGGCGGATAAACTGAAAAAGCTTGCTTTAGAGGAAGAGAAGAAAAGGAAAGAAGCTGAGGAGAAAGTCAAGAGGATCACCGCCGCAGAGGAGGAGGCTGCTCGTCAATGCAAAGCTGCTCAGCAGGAAGTTGAACGTCTCAAGAAGAAAGCTGCAGAGACCAATAAGCAGAAGGAGGTGGCTGACAAACAGGCAGAGAAACATATCGTTCTGGCCAAAGAGGCAGCTCAAAAATGCAGTGCTGCTGAGCAGAAAGCACAAGAGGTTCTCATCAAGAAGAAGGAGGACGGTCTTGCTCAGGATAAGCTCAAAGAGGAATTTGAAAATGCCAAGAAACTTGCACAAGCTGCAGAGAAAGCCAAAGAGAAAGCAGAGAAAGAGGCTGCCTTGCTCCGTCAAAAAGCTGAGGAGGCTGAAAAGCAGAAGAAATCTGCGGAGGAGGAAGCTGCCAAACAAGCCAAAGCTCAGAAGGATGCAGAGAGGCTGAGGAAGGAGGCAGAGGAGGAGGCCTGCAAGCGAGCTAAAGCTGAGGCAGCGGCTCTAGAACAAAAGAAGGCAGCAGATACAGAGATGATTAAGCACAAGAAACAAGCAGAACAAACCCTTAAACAGAAGTCTCAGGTGGAGCTGGAGCTGTCGAAGGTTAAACTGAAACTGGAGGACACAGATAAGCAGAAATCTGTTTTGGACGAGGAGCTGCAGCGACTGAAGGGTGAAGTCAATGATGCCTGCAAGCAAAAAGCTCAAGTTGAAGAGGAGCTCTCTAAAGTCAAGATTCATATGGAGGAGCTAGTGAAGCTCAAGCAAAAAATTGAGGAAGAAAACAAGCGCCTCATAAAGAAAGACAAAGACAACACAAAGAAAGTCCTTGCAGAGGAAGCTGAAAAAATGAAGAGCCTGGCTGAGGATGCAGCCAGACTAAGCGTGGAAGCTCAGGAAGCAGCACGACAGAGAAAGATAGCTGAAGCTGATCTGGCAGAACAGAGAGCGCTTGCAGATAAAATGTTAAAGGAGAAAATGCAAGCCATTCAAGAGGCTAGTAAGCTGAAAGCTGAAGCGGGGGAACTCCAGAAAGAAAAGAACCAGGCACAGGAGAAGGCTAAGAAACTATTGGAAGACAAACAACAGATGCAGCAGCGCCTCAGTGCAGAGACTGAGGAATTCCAGAAGTCACTGGAGGCTGAGCGCAAGAGGCAACTTGAGGCTTCTGCTGAGGCAGAGAGGCTAAAACTGAGGGTGACAGAGCTCAGTGATGCTCAGACAAAGGCAGAGGAGGAGGCTAGAAAGTTCAAGAAACAAGCGGAAGACATCAGAGCCCGCCTACAGGAGACAGAGAAAGACACAGTAGACAAGACTGTTGTGAAGAAATTGGAGACACAGAGACTACAGAGCACCAAAGAGGCTGATGATTTACGCAAAGCAATTGCTGAGCTTGAAAAGGAGAAGGAGAAGCTGAAAAAAGAGGCAACAGAGCTTCAGAATAAGTCTAAAGAGGTATTGCGATATAGATTAAAAAAACGTGAAGATATACTGTATGTATATAAACTGTTAACAATTAACAATAACAATATTCTTTTACGAGTACTAACTTTTCATAGTGGCCCATTTCTAATTATAATGTACGTTGCAGAGACTGATAATAACATGTTCAGCAACTTACATGGATCCCCCAAACATTAGTGTTATTATTACTAAGTCTTACTGTACTTTTGTTTTAATTATTAAGCCTACATACACAGGTGACATTGTCATTGCCATTTAACTAATATTCTTTTCTGCTGTCTCTATCAGATTCAAAATGCCATGGGGGTGCAAATTGAGCAGGAGAAGACCATCCTGCAACAGACTTTCATCACAGAAAAGGATGCATTGCTGAAAAGAGAGAGGGTCATTGAGGAAGAGAAGAAGAGGCTTGAGAAACAGTTTGAGGATGAAGTGAACAAGGCCAAGGCGCTCAAAGATGAACAAGAGCGTCAGAGGAAACAAATGGATGAGGAGAAGAAGAAACTCCAAGTTAGCATGGATGCTGCCCTCAAAAAGCAAAAGGATGCTGAAGCGGAGATGAAGAACAAGCAAAAGGAAATGGAGGAACTTGAAAGGAAAAGGCTTGAGCAAGAAAGGCGTCTGGCAGAGGAAAACAAACAGCTCAGGGAGAAACTTCAGAAACTTGAGGTCGCTCCGCAAGCAGCTGCAGCCCAAAACAAGGAAATGGAAGTCCAAACTGATAAGTTTACTGAAGAGCAGTTAGTTACAATGACAAAGGTAGTTACTACAAAGAAGGTTTTCAATGGTTCTGTTGAAGTGGATGGTGTGAGGAAAAATGGAGAACCAGAATTAGCATTCCATGGAATTAGGGAGAAGGTTCCTGCAGAAAGACTCCATGACATTGGTATCTTGACCAAGAAAGAATATGACAAACTGAAAAAAGGTAAAGCCACTGTGCAAGACCTGGGAAAGATAGACAAAGTGAAATCATGTCTCCAGGGCCAGAACTGTGTGGGAGGCTTATTGACCCCATCAAAAGAGAAAATGAGCATCTATCAGGCAATGAAAGAACAGAAAATCACTCCTGACATTGCTACAATGCTGCTGGAAGCCCAAGCAGCATCCGGTTTCATTGTTGATCCAATAAAAAATGAAATGTTCTCTGTTGATGAGGCTGTTAAAGAAGAGCTAATTGGCCCTGAGCTCCATAACAAAATGCTTTCTGCAGAGAGAGCAGCCACTGGCTTCAAAGATCCCTACACTGGAGCCAAAATATCTGTTTTTGAGGCAATGAAAAAGGGACTTATTGAGAAGGACCAGGCCACCAAACTACTTGATGTGCAGCTTGCAACTGGCGGAATTATTGACCCTGTTAATAGTCATAGAGTACCCCTTCAGATAGCCTATAAGCAGGGTCAATTTGATGCAGACATGAACAAGAAGTTAACTGACCCCAGTGATGACTGCAAATTATTCATTGACCCTAGCACTCAAGAGCAAATCACTTACAAGCAGTTACTGGAGAGATGCACCAAGGATGCAGAGAGTGGCTTACTCATCTTACCAGTAACAGAGAAAGCTGCCCAAAGTGGGAGATCATTCACAGATGAGGAGACTAAAGATGTATTCAGTAAAGCAAATGTCGATGTACTGTTTGGCCGGTTCAAAGGAAAAACAGTCACCATTTGGGAAGTGATTAATTCTGAGTATTTTACCGAAGTGCAGAGGAGGGATTTGATTCGCCAATACAAGACAGGCAAAATCACAGTAGAAAAACTCATAAAGATTGTAATAACGGTCGTGGAAGACAAAGAGAAGAAAAATGAAAATATGTTTGATGGCCTGAGAACTCCAGTCTCTGCCAGTGAACTCCTAGATTCCAAGATCATAAACAAAGACCTGTTCAACAAGTTGAGCAATGGCAAAGTAACAGCTAAAGAAATAGCTGAGATGGATGCTGTTAAGAAGGCACTTCAAGGAACACATAGCATTGCTGGTGTGCTGAATGAATCCAAGGAGAAAATGCCATTCTATCAAGCTATGAAAAAGGAGATTCTATCACCAGAGACCGCAGTAAATCTCCTTGAAGCTCAGGCAGCGACTGGGTTTATAATTGACCCTGTTAAAAATGCTAAAGTCACAGTTGATGAGGCTGTTAAATCAGGTCTTGTTGGCCCAGAGTTGCATGAAAGACTTTTGTCTGCAGAGAGAGCTGTCAACGGCTACAAAGACCCATATACTGGAAAAACAATATCTCTATTCGAAGCAATGAGCAAAGGCCTTATAAAGAAAGATAATGGCATACGTCTTCTTGAAGCACAGCTCTCAACTGGGGGAATAATTGACCCCATTAAAAGTTATCGCATCCCACATGAAGTTGCCTGTAAACGTGGCTATTTTGATGACGAAATGAGCAAGACTTTGAACAAGAACACTGATGAAACAACAGTCTTCTATGATCCTAACACACAGGAGGGTGCATCTTATTCGCAGCTTTTAAAGAAATGTGTCACAGACAAAGAGACTAGTCTCCCGTTGCTCCCTCTCTCAACAAAGGCTTTAAAGTCAAAAGAAGACCGTCAAATTACGGAGGTCAAGACCAAAGAGGCTTTGAACCAGGCAACCATGGAGTTAGATTATGGTCCTTTCAAGGGACGAAAAGTAACTATCTGGGAGATCATACACTCTGAGTGCATCACTGAGGTGCAAAGAATAGAAATTATACGACAGTATCAAATGAGACAGGTGACAATAGAAAAGCTAATAACCATTGTGATGACAATGGTTGAAGAAAAGGAAGACAAAACAAAACAACTAAAAGAAAAGGCCTGTTTTGAAGGCCTCAGGGCACCCGTCACTGCCAGATCATTGCTTGATTCCAACATCATTGATAAGGCAACCTTTGATCAACTCCAACAGGGAAAAAAGAAACCTAAGGAAATAAGTGACACTGACATGGTCCGGAAATATTTGCAGGGCACAGATTCCATTGCAGGAATCTGTCTGGAAGAGCCAAAGGAGAAACTAAGCATATATCAAGCAATGAAGAAGAACATCCTGCAACATAAGACTGGCCTTGCACTACTGGAGGCCCAAGCAGCAACTGGTTTCATAATTGATCCAATCAAAAATCAAAGATATATTGTGGATGATGCTGTAAAAGTAGGAGTTGTTGGCCCAGAGCTACACGAGAAACTTCTCTCAGCTGAAAAGGCAGTGACTGGATACAAAGATCCATACACAAGCAACAACATTTCCCTTTTACAGGCCATGAAGAAAGAGCTAGTGCTGCGAGAACATGCGATTCCCCTTCTGGAGGCTCAGTTTTCCACAGGAGGGATAATTGACCCAGTTGGCAGCCATCGTGTTCCTAGTGATGTGGCCATCCAGCGGGGCTACTTCAGCAAGCAGATGGCCAAGTCCTTCAACGAAGCCTCAGGAGATGTTAAAGGCTTCACTGATCCCAACACTAATGAAATTGTTACTTATAAGCAGTTGTTGGAGAAGTGTGTAAAAGATCCGAACTCTGGTCTGTACTACCTGCCTCTGTCAAAGGTTGAAGAAGCCCCTGCCGCCCAAATTGAAAAGTCCTATCAGTACACAGAAGAACAGGCTCAGACAGACCTAGCTAACACTCAGGTTGATATCCCCCATGAGAGATTTGCAGGAAAGAGTGTCAACCTATTGGATGTCTTGAACTCAGATTTACTTCCAGGGGAGGAAAAGCGTAGGCTTATGGAGCAGTATCGCTCAGGAAAAATCTCAAAGGAGAGAATGGTTTTTATTATAATTGAAATCATTGAACACAGAGAGACTGTAATGATAGAGCAGCAGGGCATGTCATGTGATGTAATACGAAGAAGAGTTACCATTGAGGAACTTTACAGTGCCAGGATCATTGACCTGCAAACATACAACCTACTGAAGCAAGAAAAGATGACTATTCGTGAGGTTATGGAAATGCCATCAGTGAAAAAGTATCTATTCGGTACTGGTTGTATTGCTGGAATTATGTCAGTCAATCCCCCAAAGCTCAGCATTTACCAGGCAATGAAGAAAGGGCTCATTAAACCTGAGATTGCATTAAATCTGCTTGAGGCCCAAGCTGCCACTGGATTTATCATTGACCCGGTGAAAGATGAACTTCTAACAGTTGATGAGGCTGTTCGCAAAGGTCTTGTGGGCCCTGAGATCCATGATAAACTCCTATCAGCTGAGAGAGCAGTTACAGGCTACAGGGATCCATACAGTGGAAAGGTTATATCTATCTTCCAGGCAATGAAAAAAGACCTTATTCCAGAGGACTATGCCCTGAGGCTCTTGGAGGCCCAAGAAGCTACTGGGGGATTAATGGATCCCGAATACTTCTTCCACCTCCCCACAGACGTAGCCTTGCAGCGTGGATACATCAACAAGGAGACACATGACAGAATATCTGATCCTAATGGGGGTGTGCAGGGTTACACTGATCCAACAACAGATGAGAAACACAATTACGCCCAGCTCCTGAAAATATGCAAAGTCGATAAAGAGAGCGGCCTGCGTCTGCTTTCACTGGCAGATAGAAGCCTTCTCTTCAAGGGTCTCAGAAAGCAAATCACTGTGGATGAGCTTCTTCGGTCTGGGATAATTGACCAAAAGACCTATAATGAACTCACTGAGGGTCTCATTACAGTAGAGGAGGTAAGCAGAGATGTGAAGAAGTACCTTGAGGGTGCCAGTTGCATCGCTGGAGTGTATGTAGAATCCAGCAAAGATCGCCTGTCCATCTACCAAGCAATGAAGAAGAATATGATCAGACCAGGAACTGCGTTTGAACTCCTTGAGGCTCAAGCAGCCACCGGATATGTCATTGACCCCATCAAGAACTTGAAGCTGAATGTCAACGAAGCTGTCAAGATGGCAATTGTTGGCCCTGAGTTCAAAGACAAGCTCCTCTCAGCTGAGCGTGCAGTAACAGGCTACAGGGATCCCTATTCTGGCAAGATTATTTCTTTATTCCAGGCCATGAAAAAGGGTCTCATTCTAAAAGATCATGGTATTCGCCTGTTGGAGGCACAGATTGCTACGGGTGGAATAATTGACCCAGAGGAAAGCCATCGGCTGCCAGTGGAAAAAGCATATGAACGTGGCCTCTTTGACGAAGAAATGAACGAAATCCTCACTGACCCGTCTGACGACACTAAAGGTTTCTTTGATCCCAACACTGAAGAAAACCTGACATACTTGCAGCTCATGGAGAGATGCATGATAGACCCTGAGACTGGACTCGCTCTACTACTGCTAAAAGAAAAGAAGCGCGAGAGGAAGACGTCATCAAAGTCATCCGTGCGCAAACGCAGGGTAGTCATTGTCGACCCAGAGACAGGTAAAGAAATGTCAGTGTATGAGGCTTATCGCAAAGGCCTTATTGATCACCAGACTTATCAAGAGCTTGCTGAGCAGGAGTGTGAGTGGGAAGAAATTACAATCACCTCATCTGATGGCGTTGTCAAATCCATGATCATTGACAGGAGGTCAGGTCGGCAATATGACATTGATGATGCTATCTCAAAGGGACTCATTGACAAGTCTGCGCTTGATCAGTACAGGGCAGGGACTCTCTCTATAACAGAGTTTGCTGACATGCTGTCTGGAAACACGAGTGGCAGCAGATCCAGGTCATCCTCCTTTGGTTCCTCCTCATCTTACCCCATGAGTCCAGTTCCTGCTCTGAAAACACCAGCAACAACATGGAATGACCCAACTGAAGAAACTGGCCCTGTGGCTGGAATCCTGGACACAGACACACTGGAGAAAGTGTCTGTAACAGAGGCCATGCACAGAAACCTTGTGGACAATATTACAGGTCAACGGCTACTAGAGGCCCAGGCCTGTACGGGAGGCATCCTCGACCCAAATACTGGGGAAAAGTTCTCAGTTGCAGATGCCATGAACAAAGGACTGGTGGATAAGATTATGGTTGACCGTATCAATCTAGCCCAGAAAGCCTACAATGGATTTGAGGATCCTAGAACTAAAACCAAAATGTCAGCAGCCCAAGCCCTCAAGAAAGGCTGGCTGTACTATGAGGCTGGACAACGGTTCTTAGAAGTCCAGTATCTCACTGGTGGGTTGATTGAACCAGATGTTACAACCAGAGTACCCGTAGATGATGCTGTAAAGAAGGGCACCTTAGATGCGCGTACCGCACAAAAGCTACGGGACGTCAGTGCATACTCTAAATACCTCACATGCCCTAAAACCAAGCTCAAAATCTCTTACAAGGATGCTATGGAGAGAAGCATGGTTGAAGAAGGTACTGGACTGCGGCTACTAGAGGCATCATCTCAGTCAAGCAAAGGACAATACAGTCCATATAGCGTCAGTGGGTCAGGCTCAGGTGCCGGGTCACACTCCGGGTCAAGGACTGGCTCTAGGTCAGGTTCAAGGCGAGGTAGCTTTGATGCCACAGGATCCAGTTTTACAACTACCTTCTCTTCCTCCTCGTATGGATCACCAAGTTACACCCGCCGATACTGATAGCTTAAAGGACAAATATTGAACAGAAGACAACCACAGTGCCCATAATTCTCAAATGAATAAATATTAATATTCTGCTCTGCATGTGGTTTCTAAGGGACCTTTAAAAGAACAGTTATTTTACAGGCTTAAAATGTTGTCAATAACATATGTCATGTTCATGTCCATATGTTGGCAACATTTAAGATATCTTATCAGAATAACAGCACTTTCTACAGTTGCATACAGAAAAGCTGCATTGCCTTTTTTGAAGTTAAACTATATGACAAAGTATCAAGTGATAAAGTATATCATATATTTTATATTTTTCAAGTTTAATGTCATTAGGACTGTAGTGTTGTATAAGTACAATATTTTGTTTTTGTCCAGTATATTTTTTCTGCTATAGCCTATTATATCCGTAAAAGTGTTCATTTAATTCTTATTTTATTTTTTTAATCAAAATAACAAATTGGGTTTCAAACAAAGCTTAGAAGTGTCTGTAAATGTCTGTATTTACAATTTGTAAAGTGGACTAGAGTTTATGTCCAGTATAATGATCAAGGCCACTCTGCAGAGCAGAATTAAAGCAGAATAAACAATTAACACTGGGTTGTGATGCAAGAATGTCAAGCTTCAAAATCTTCCCTCCATTCCTGCTACATTGCCACATTCTACCAATGTCTTGTCTAAATCCATCCCTGCTTCTCTTTCACAATACTTGGAGTAATAATGATGAAAAATCAGTATCATGGGAATTGCCTACAAGCTAAGCCTCACAGCCAAACAGCCACCCTTCAATTCATTTTGCACCTTTGCAAATGGACAAGAGCCTCATATACTGTAACTGCACATCAAAACATTCTCAAACTAAAAGGAGCAATAAAGCATAATATGGAAGGATTCATGTTGACCATTAGGACCATAAACACCTGTTGACTGATAATCCAAACTCCACAAGACACCACATAAAGGCTGACTGGGACCCTCAAAGTTGTAAGTACATGACATTGAAAGTCACATTGAATGAATTAGTTTAAATTGTCAAATTAATTTAAGGTCTATGTTTATTTTATTTTAATTATTTTGTCATTATTGTATAGTAGCCTACTCTACTTCTAGATGTTGTGACTAATGTCTAATTGCTTTCCTTGGCATTGTGCTCTGTACATTTTTCAGATACTTCCCTCAAGCCATTTCCTGTCCAATCCGTTAGCCTGATGTCTTCCTGAGGTCCACCGGATGCACCGGCTGTGCTCTTACTGCTCCAGTCTGCACAGCAAAACCCTGAGTATTAGTTTAACTCTTTGCGTGTAAAAAAGGGACCCGTAAGATTAACCTTGTACAATGTACTGTAGGCCTTAAATGAATACTCAGGATTTAGCTGTATGGATTATAATCAACCAGACCTAAGATTTATAGACTGGTCTCGACTGGTTTCGTAAAGTGACACGGTTATTAGATCTTACACGGTTTGCATTACGTTTGATGCCTTTCTGGACTGTATGACTCGATCATCTTAAACTAAAATAAGGTTAACCATATAAACCTTGCTTTTGTGAGTGCCTGCATAACACTATAACACGTCTGTGATATATATATATATGTGTGTGTGTGTGTGTGTGTGTGTGTGTGTGTGTGTGTGTGTGTGTGTGTGTGTGTGTGTATATATATATGTGTGTACACACACACACACACACACACACACACACACACACACACACACAGGTATATAGAATATTAAGCTAAGCTGTAATTTGATTGATGCATGGCAGAAATTACTCAATACTCTTGGGGAGACCTTCTTTCACAGGCAAGCTGTATGGCACAATATAACCTCAAAACAATTACCATCCTCGATCAGTGTCACAACAACATAGAGAGGCATAAATGTATGGACTGAATTATCAATAATTGTCGCTTTTAATGAATAATCCATCTATTTTTGGGCATAGGGAATCTTGAGACAATTATTGTTATATTTCCTGTAAACTGCTGCTTAGATAAAGCATTATTGTTGAAAGTCATGGATTCACATTTCTTTGAGAAAGATCTTTAAGCTTTGCCACAGACCCAGACCCAGTGTTTGTACCACCATATTGAATTGTTTTGATGTTAATTTTCCTTTGTAAAGCATCACATTTTATGGATTTTCACTTTATTTTCATATCATATATTTTGCCTTGCATGTTTTACTAATATTAAGAAGATGGAATATAAAATTGTTTTAATTCATTACAGTTTCTCTTTTCTGTTTTCACATTTTAGAGGGCGTGAACGATTATTTTTAGTGAATTGGGTTAAAGGCCTTGTTTAAAATGGTGTATTTATAGTTAAATGGTGATAAGAAATTTTAAATGTAACACTTACATAATGTAAATAAACTTGGAAATGAGATACCCAACCAACTCTTATGTAATATATTATGATTTCACAAGTGGAGACAAGTTATGCTACATGCAATGAATCTGATTATTTTGATGCTACAATTGATATTAATGGATAGATAGATGCACACTATGTTTTACAGCTCTGGTCACTCAAACAACTTTAGTATCCCCAATGCCATTTTTTACAGAAGCAAAAGGCAGTACTTTGTGTATATATGTATTGAATTTATTTCTTGAAAATAGATAATAAAATAAAACCCATTGTGTTGTATTATTGTGTGGGCTAAATTCCTTGTGGATATTCCTTAGATATTTAATGAACCAACTGGAAACGAAACTATGAAAATAATTCTGAACTTGTAAGTAGACATTATTGCGGAGGAATTGCGGAGTGTTGTGGAAAAATTGCGGAGTATTGCGGAGCAAATTGCGGAGGAAAAAAATGTTGAAAAAAAAACCGATTGGTTATATCCCATCATTTTTTGAATTTTAGATTTTTTGTTTTTTATCCTCATTTTTCATCATTTTGGACCATGGGCTATAGCCTTTCGCTTTTCCACGATTTTCACCTTTTTTTAAATCCTCAACAATGATGAAGACTATAGCGATGACCTCTGAGACCATGGACCAATGAACCATGTAAATACAACAAATTGAGCAGGGCACTGCAGGGAGTTGCACCCCGTTCCGGTAAACCAGAAGTACGACACCAGTGCCTTAGTTTTTGTGTTGTCATTTACAGGTCCTTTCGTTGAAATGTAAATTTTACATTTCAACAGTAAAGTAATATATAAAGAAGAGAAACACAAAGTACAAAAATAACATTTTCGAATTACCTGCTTTGATTTTTTTTTACTTTCTCTAACCATTATTTGACACTTTTGGTTGTTGAAAAACAGGTTCTAACCATTATTTAAAGCATGGGCTATAACCCATCGTTTTTTTCATTTTTTCCTAATCCTCAAAAATGATGAAAAACGGCGTGCTATAATATACCGTACGATATGGGCTATAGCCCATGGTCAAAAATGATGAGAAACGAGGATAACTTTTTTTTTCAAAATTTGAAAAAAAGAAAAGCTGTGTTATAGTAACCAGCAGTTAGCTCAGTGTGATCCACATGTCCAGGGTTCAAATCCCACATTAGTCATGTGGCTCTGTGACACTTTGCTTTGCACACTGACTTTCAGAAGGACAACTTCAAGTAAAACAGAAAAGCTGTGTTATAGTAACCAGCCGTTAGCTCAATGTGATGAGTGGCTGTGCTTGTGATCCACAGGTCCAGGGTTCAAATCCCACATTAGTCATGTGGCTTTGTGACACTTTGCTTTGCACACTGACTTTCAGAAGGACAACTTCAAGTAAAACAGAAAAGCTGTGTTATAGTATCCAGCAGTTAGCTCAATGTGATGAGTGGCTGTGCTTGTGATCCACAGGTCCAGGGTTCAAATCCCACATTAGTCATAACTGTGACACTTTGCTTTGCACATTGATTTCCACAAGGACAACTTTAAACTAGCCCAGAAATTCACCATGATTGTGTGCCGTTAAGTGGCCCAGCGGGTAAGTCAGACGATATCCGTAGTATACCTAGTAGAAGTGTGCCGGTTCAAACCCGACATACTCCTAGTAGGCGGTGCTGGTTCAAATCACCAACACCTAGAGTAGGTGCGACCCACTGGATAAATCAGATAATATCCGTAGAATACCTAGTAGGAAGGTTAGAGGCAGACCAGGTTAGATTGGGGGAGAATAGTTCATGGGTCAGATAAATTGTGAGAGTAGTTGAGGTGGTCAGGGGGTGTCAGAGTGGGGGGTCAGGTAGGTAGATAGTAGGTCAGGGGTCAGGCAGGGGGAGAGTAGGAAGGGGATGGGTCAGGCAGGGGGAGAGTAGATAGGGGAGGGGGCAGGTGGGGTAGAGTAGGAAGGGGAGTGGTCAGGCAGGGGGAGAGTAGATAGGGGAGGGGGCAGGCAGGGGGAGAGTAGGTAGGGTAGGGGGCAGGCAGGGGGAGAGTAGATGGGGGAGGAGGCAGGCAGGGGGAGTGTAGATAGGGGAGGGGGCAGGCAGGGGGAGAGTAGGTAGGGGAGGGGAGGGGAAGGCAGGGATAGAGTAGGAAGGGTAGTGGTCAGGCAGGGGGAGAGTAGGAAGGGGAGGGGTCAGGCAGGGGGAGAGTAGGAAGGGGAGGGATCAGATTCTAAAAATGTCTTCTACATCCTGACAGTTTTCTGAAAAAGCTATGTTTCTATGTCAGTCGTTCTTCGATTTTTCAAAAATAGCAGACCTACAAGCTCGTAGCGCGCTATGGGCTTGTAGATCTGCTATTTTTCAATAGCTAAAGCATAACATAATGCTAACACCAAAATGGGTTAAGTCACATTCCCCGGCCCATGAAGTCACATAATATACCCAACACTGACAAGACCCTGTTGGTTGGCTATAGCTGGCCCTACTCTCGCTTTCATTTAGTTTAACCTTTTAGACTCCAAGCCAAATTAAAAATGGAATGAATATTACCATCTCAACTCCAAACTCAGTGACCGAATCCAGCTTGCACTACTAAATTGCTGGGCAGGAATCCCGTGACTGACCCCCCCCCCCCCCCATTCTTCTAACAGAATCAATCCTGCCTGAAGAAGGACAATACCAGTCCGAAATAGCTATAGCATGCATCAGAAGAACCAATGGAGAGACCACCGCAGAACCACGGAAGTTACATGGCCTGAGGACGGGCTACACCGACGAGACCCTCCACCGGGACGATGGGCTGGAAACCAGCCATATCACCAGGAGAGAATCAACACCATACCGCCGGAAGACAGGCGAGAATTCCACCCTAGACTGGAGGAGCCCTGGTTGAAGAACAGACCCAGACAGAGATCTCCCCACCAGTCACAGGGAATTCCACACAACCAACGGCCTGACCACAGACCACAGGTCCTCCGGAGACAGAACCAACCTTGGGTGAACAAGAGACAGCAAAACCAGCAGTCAGTACCTCACCCAAGAGCCGGAGAGAGACCTCAACACCAGACCCAATCGGGTCCCGTAAGATACAACACACATACCTACACACACACACACCACACAGAAAGAGGTGACTTCTTAAAAGCCATCAGAACCATGAACAAATTGATCATAAGTACACATCATCTGCAGAATGTAAATTCTTCTAGCAGACCACCAGCGAGTATAGCAAGGAAAACCCTTGAACTCATAAATTTGATAAAACCAGCTCTACCAACGGCTAAAACCACCCTATTACTCGAAGGGATATCCAGACACTGGTGTCACACAACCATCTTAGCCTTAGAAGAACACTACACCACAGTCTTAAACACAACCAAACAAGAGTTAACAGATAACTTAACAGAGGACGAGGAGAAAAAAGCCTTTACCATAGCAATCAGATGGGCTAGAAAAAACTTAGGGAAAAGACTAACACATTTGGAGATAAACAAAGCTCAACTGATGATCACACAGCTCAGATCAAATAGAACTGTCATTTCTACCCCTCCCCCTCCTACTACTGTCTCTCTGCCTATTCCCACTTTACCCCCACCCCTCCCTCCTCCTCCTTCCTCTGATCCTGATATACCTATATCCACTCCCCATCGTTCTCCAAAAAAACCCCCCCCTTGTGTATCCACTGCCCCCCTCTCCCCACCCTCTCTGACCTCGACCCCCCCCATGTTCCCCACCATACTTATTTCCAAGACAATACTACCAACCATAGTACAGGTCCCCCCTAGAACGGATCTATCGGAAGTAGAGTTCCCCTCCCTGACCCTACCACCACAGAAGAGCCCACCACAGAGGCAAACACGAAGTAGGAGAGCCAATCCAAATGGCACGCCAAAACCCCAGAGGACTGACCACAACAGGACGGAACCAACAAAGAAGAAGACTACACAGGACCGGACCCAGGACACAGAAGCAGCCCCTAGGAGGACCAGGACAGACCCAGGAGAGAACCGAGAAAAGGAATCAGATGAACCAGAAATAGACGAGCCAAGGACCCCAGGGGAAGTCTACAAACACATCAACACCGGGAAGAAGAACCAACGTTGGAGACTATTCCCAAAGAAAAGCATCCTCATCATAGGAGACTCAAACATGAGCCAACTTCCATCTCTGACACGACCAGATCTGCAAGTGGATTGCTACCCAGGAATGGGCTTCCAACATACGAAGGCCCTACTAGAGAGGATACCGAGCAACACCACTGTAGCCTATTGCATCCTGTCGGTTGGGATAAACGAGAGAGGCCACGCTCCAAAACAAGCGCAGAGGGCATTGAGAGAGGCCATCGCAGCAGCACAGAACGCCTTCCCAACTGCAAGTATCCATGTCCCTTTAGTCAACTACTCAACTAATTTCTCAATAAAGGATAAGGATAACATGAGAGAGCTAAATCGCAATATTTTTACCTATAATTACCTCCCTAAATTGGATGACAGGGAGTTTAAAGTGGTTCCTGATAACGTACATTGGACAACAGAGACAGGCAAAGCAATGCTTGTAAATTGGCTTACTAGTTTAAACTTATAGACCCCATAAACCCAGAAAGGAGGGGGGGCAAGTCAAACATAATTAATCTGTCCCATTACTTCCAGCCAGATCAACACCAGACCGAACTGCTGGAAAAGGGACTTTCCTTTGTCCCGACACTGGATATCTTTAAACAACAAACCAACAGGTTAAAGAAAGACCTTTCTCAGTATCACCGCAGATTGAAACTAGCTACACACTTTGGAATGGACCAAGGAACGGAGATACTGCCTTTTCGACCAAAATCAAGCTGGGAACCGTCTGAGAATTTAATCCCAAGCAGTCTTAAACGACTGATGCAGAAGGACATGAATACGGTAACACGCATACCAGGACACATTAAGGAAAAAGATAATCTCACAATAGAACAAACCAGGGCACTTAGGGAACTAATCAACAACAAACAAATCATTATCAAACCAGCAGACAAAGGCTCCTGCATAGTAATTATGGATCGACACCAATACCTTTTAGAAGGTGAGAGACAGCTCAACAATCAGGACCATTATAGGCAATTAGACCAACCCATTTACATGCAGACAGCTACGAAGGCCATAGCCATCATAAACAGTCTTAAGGACAAAAGGCACATAAACGCCAAACAACACCAATACTTAATAGGACAGGATAGCCCACGGGCTAGGATATTTTATCTTTTACCAAAAATACACAAAAGCCCGGATTCATGGACAATACCATATGAAATTCCACCCGGGAGACCAATTGTGTCGGACTGTGGCAGCGAGACGTATCAGACAGCAGAGTTTATTGAATATTTCCTGAACCCACTGTCGATAAAACACCCCAGTTTTATAAAAGACACTTACGATTTTGTGGACAAAATTAAAGCTATTAAAGTAGGAAAGGAGGCCCTTCTATTTTCAATAGATATAGACAGCCTCTACACAAACATTGAAACAGAATCAGGACTCCAAGCAGTCAGGGAAGTCTTTAGTAAATACCCAGACACAAGTCGACCAGAGGAGGAAATACTCCAATTACTAGACTTAAATCTAACCCAGAATGATTTTTCCTTTAACAACAAATTCTATTTACAAATCAAAGGCACGGCCATGGGAAAGAGATTTGCACCATCTTATGCAAACATTTACATGAGCATATGGGAACAGACCGCACTAGAAAAATGCAGACTTAAACCGACACATTACTATAGATTTCTAGATGATATATTTGGAATATGGGAACATAGCCAAGAAGAATTCCAGGAATTTATTGATGTTTTAAATAGCCATCATAGATCCATAACGATAAAATATGTGACACACACAGAAAGGATTGACTTTCTTGATGTAACAATCTTCAAGGGCCCAAACTTTAACACAAATGGGAAACTAGACTTAAAAGTATTCTTTAAAGAAACAGACACTCACGCCCTATTACACAAAACGTCATTCCACCCGACACACTCCTACACAGGAATAGTCAAATCACAACTACTAAGATTCCATAGGATTTGCACGCAAAGAAGTGATTTCAAAATAGCTTGTAAAACTCTATTTAATGCCCTCAGACTAAGAGGATACACTAGGACCTTCCTCCGGAAAGCCCAAAAAACCTTCTTAGAAATAAAAGTGCGAGATACAGGCCCCAAATTGGCCCTGATAACCAGTTATTCAACACAGAGCACACTAGCCAACAACAGAATAAAAAGGAATTTTGAGAACCGAACAGACGATCTTCTAAAAGATTATAAAATTATATCGGCCTACAGAAAAAATAAAAACCTTAAAGATTATCTAGTACACAGCAAGCTAAAAGAAATCAACACACCAGCACGCCAGGGACCAGAATACTTCAAACCCAAACAATTAGTAAAAAATAGAACCACAAAACGCGTCTTGGAGATTAAACAACAAATAACAGCCAGAACCAGCAACTGCATTTATTTAATCACATGTGAAAAATGTGGTTTACAATATGTCGGAGAGACAGGTAAAACAATAGGTACTAGGCTGGGACGACACAGATACAATTCACTAGGAAAGACCAAGCATCAGACATAGGAACCCTTTAAGATGGTTTATTGAATGAAGGAGTAGGGTACTTGTGGTCACGAATGCAGAGGCTTGAAGTATGCATGCGGGGTATGGTCGTCTATGGTGCGCCGCATGCGCAGCATGGAGAGCGCAGCATAAACGGCCATGTCATGGAATACATGGTGAAGCAGCATGGTCGTCTATAGATGCGCCGCATGCGCAGCATGGAAGCGCATCATAAACGGCCAAGGCTTAAAATACATGGTGGAGCCTGCATGGTCTCCCATGGACGCGTCGCATGCGAAGCACGGGACGCGAGGGATGGCCAGGCATAGAATACATGGTGAAGCAGCATGGTCGTCTATAGATGCGCCGCATGCGCAGCATGGAAGCACATCATAAACGGCCATGGCTTAGAATACATTGTGAAGCCTGCGTGGTCGCCTAGAACGGGTCGCATGCGAGGCATGGGACGCGTGGGGTAGACGGCCAGGGCATGAATACATAGTGGAGCAGCATGGTCATTTATGGATGCGCCGCATGCGCGGCATGGAATGCGCATCATAAACGGCCATGGCTTAGAATACATTGTGAAGCCTGCGTGGTCGCCTAGAACGGGTCGCATGCGAGGCATGGGACGCGTGGGGTAGACGGCCAGGGCATGAATACATGGTGTGACCAGAGGTTCGAGGGGGCGGACCCAGATACTTTGGCTTAGGGGTCGAGGCGTGAGCCTGAGTGGTATAGTAGAACCCCAAAAGTATCTTAACGGAATTTACCAGACCCTGGAACGGTGGGTGTCGTGGAGGTCAGGCGCGTTGGAGCAGACGTGCTGTGATGAGCCTGGGAAGGCCGTCGGGCCGAGGGTCTGGGTTGTGTGGTCGGGAACTCCCTTGTTGGAGCTGTGGACGCGGCTCCAGTTCTGGAGGAGTGGCCGAAGGAGTGTTCCGGGGAGTGTCCTGATCGGTGGGGACCATGCGGAGGTAGGAATGGAACCAGGAGCGGGTGGCGACTGAACCGCTGTTGTTACGAACCCGATGCCGTGCGTGCTGGGCGTGTCGGGTGAGTGGGTGGTTAGAAGGGTTGAGGAAGGTGTTGGAGATGGGAAGCCCAAAAGAACAAGACGGTAGAACTGGGCTTAGCGCGTGGCATTGGTGGGGGGGCCTGAAAGCCGGTGCGGAGGATGTAGCTGTTGAGGGTTAAGGTGTGGGGGGTTGGTGTTGGGGAGATGGGCGTTTTGCTTGAGCGTCAGGGCAGTTGGGGCGGGAGTGGGAGCTGCCACAGAAGGTGCAGATGTGAAGTAATTTGCATGAAGACAGATCACAGCCTCTGTCGTTAAAGTTATTGCAGATCATTTTGCTGCCGACAAAGACGAGCGGGCGGCCACGCCTGTCTTTCGCCATGGAGGAGGCGGGGAAAACCTTGCTGGAGGTGGTGGCGCTCAGGAGGGGGGGGGGGATGTAGCTGGATTGGTGCTCGGCGTGGGGGCGGGGTACTGGAGCTCGGAAGGTGCAGTGGGTGGTGGGATGGGTGGGGCAGCTGCAAAGACTGCACGCTTCTGAGGTTTTTCCGGCGAATATCCTGCAGTAGAGCTCAAGCTCGAGGGAGCCCCAGTAGGTTGTGGTATTGAACTGTTGTAATCTGGAGGCGGCCCTGGCGGCGAATTGGCGGTGATATTCATAGAAAAGGCTCCCCCCGAAGCGTGTGCAGAGGTCCATGCAGATGTAAAGGTGGTCGTCTAGTTCTTGGCGGCGGGAAGGGAAGGAGGTGCATATGATGTCCCGGAAAATGGAGAAGGCGAGGACGAACTCAGTGGGTGTGAGGACGGAGGAAGTGGATGGGGTGAGGTCACGGAGTGTGATGGAGACTCCTCCGAGGTCTACTGACCGGTGTTGGGCTGTGCTAGCGGAGGGGCGTATAAGTGATGAGAGGTCAATGTCCGTACCTTGAAGGATCTGCGACCGGAGGTGTGATGGGACCATGGGGGCGTTGAGGGCGATGGCTGATGGCGGGATGGGTGCTGGCGTGGCTGTGAAGAGGGAGAAGGCAGGGGGGGGGGGGTTGGGGAACACTGGGTGGGGGGGAAGAGAGGGCACGGTGTTGTGTGGGGCGCTGAGTGCTGCTGGGGGAAAACCTAGGGGAGGTTGAGCTTGGAAATGGTACGGGGAGGGGAAGGAGGTGGGGTGGGGGGGGTAGAGGTGGGGTGCTGCGGCCTGCTGGAAGAGGGGGGGGGGGACAGGTTGGGCATGGGGAAAAGACCCGGGTGGATAATGTGATGGGGAGATGTGTGGAGGCTGGAAAACGCTAGCAGTGTGGGGGGTAGGGAGAGCTGAGGTGGCTGGAGCTCTTTCAGAGGGGGGGTGGGGGGGGAGAGGGTGGACATCTGGGGAAAAAGGCTGCCTCTGGAAGGTCACTGTGGCAGCCTTCCTCTTGCTGCGTCGTGGCAGAGCGGCCTGCTGCGTTACGACGCCGCCTTTCGGCTGGACGGGCGCCTGCTGGGCTTCTCCTGGAGGACGACGCGTGACGTCACGTCGGTGCGACGGACCCGCGATGGCTGGCGAGGCTGGTGTTGTTGTTGTGGTGCTGTCGGAGTGTCGTGCGCTGCGGGTGGTCGTGAGGAGGTTGAATAGAATGGGTTTCCTGGCGGTCCTGCTGAACGGGATGCCTCTCGTGGTGAGCGCGCGTTGGAGACCGACGACAGTCCAGTCGGATATTAATGTTGGTGCGGAATTGGAGCCGCGCGAGGAGGTGACGGCACGGTTCTGCTGTAATGCTGGAGAGGTGAGTGAATCCTCGCGGAACTCCCGGGGTGTCCTGTTGAGGGACGCGGCGAGACGAGGAGGTGCTTGGACGGCTGCTGACCTGGAGCCTTGCTGGTCCGGTGGCGTGTCGGGCACCTCGTTAGCGTCCTGGTGGGTCGGCATGCCGAGGAAGAGGTCCTCGTCCTCCTCGGCGTGGATGTGGAGCAACCTGTTAAGGTCTGGTGTTCCTTGGTCTGACATGCTGAGAGTGTTTTTTAGCTGTTTGTGCTAGGCTGGTAGCTAGAGAAAAATGCGCGATTAATCTCTTGGTTGTAACGTAGGGTGTGCGTGTTTACAGGAAACTGGCACAAGGCATTTTTTGACACTTGAGTTTAAGTACCCACGGTTATGGGCGAGGTAGGAGTGGCCAGGTTAGTTGGAGGTGGGTGAGTGGTTTGCATGGTTGGCAAGGGTGGAGTTTGGTTGGCAAGGGTGGAGATGGCAGGCAGGTGGGTTGTCTTCTGCTTGGCCAAACCTCCCGAACCTTAGTTGTTCCAACTCCATTATTAACAATGCCAAAAAGACAACCACAAGATTGGTGCAACATTTTATGGCGCACGGCATTGGAGCTCTAAAATGCGCTGGACTTCAACACAATCCTAACTGGACAGTAGGACAAAGACGTTTTAATGAAAAACAGTGGATTAAGAACCTCAACACGGATTTTCCTCGAGGCTTAAACATGCCTAAAATTAGATCTTGAACACTAAAAAACTTAAACTCAGGATTAAACTGGAGAAATCTAAAAGTGATTGGATCAGACTTCCTTCGGATACATGGCGAATGCATTTATTCCTTGCATTGTGCCTACACATGTCGCGACCTGCGGTCGCGACATGTGTAGGCACAGTGCACTGAAATCTTTTAATTCCCCCCAGAGGGGGCCTGGCCCCCTCAGTTGCAAATGCTGCCCCCTCAGTTTAAGTTTAAGTTTTATGTACATATTGTTTTAATATTCGTTTTTTAAATGATGTGTGCCCCCTCGCCATTTTTAACTGCCCAGTTGCACAGTGCGCTCAGTGCACTATATCCGAACGCACTCTCTATTAATAGTCAGGGGATATTAATAAAACCTGGGAATACATTTCTTACCAAGACTTTTCTTCACCAATGTGTTTGTAAAGGTGATTCTGAATCCATTCCAAGCATTCCACTTGCACGAAAAAGGCCATTGACGTCATCACAAATGAGGTCAGCACATTTGAGCACATTTGGGCAAGTGTCTATGGCTGTTTTTTAGCCCACGGAGTGTTTTTCGTGCAAAACAAATGCTTTGAATGGATTCAGAATGATGAAAACCACCTAGCTTGACACGTCACATGCTATTTAAAGCTTAATGAAATTTAGAACATTTTGCCTTATATTGGTTGTTGATGGTACCCCAACTTTCAGCAGCTGTCAAAAATTCCCCTAGGGTGGTTGAATATAAACCAATGTGGGATATGTTAGTAGACACCTTTACAAACACATTGGTGAAGAAAGTTCTTGGTAAGAAATGTATTCCCAGATTTGACTGGTAATACTGATAATATATTCCCTGACTATAAAGGCATAAAAAGCCCAAAATACTGTAAATCTTAAAAGAATATATAATAATAATGACCTGCTCCACATCTTCTTTCATACAGTAGTATTTTGACATTTCACGTTTCATAAACGGTAAATAAATCCCAAACATGAGCAATCGATGTGAAATGCGTACAGGTTAGTGTAGACCGCTTACAGAGTGAAGAATGCATGTAGCCTAAACCGTTTTAACGAGGTGTCAAAAAACTGATTTTAGGGATAGTTGGAAAATATATCGTGTTCTCCTGATACTGTAAAGGCATCCAGGCCATTTTTAACCCACTTTGTTCTAAATGGAACTCTCTCTCTCTCTCTGCATTTAAGTGAAACAACTGTAAGTAATATATATATTTTGGAAAGGGGTTCTAGTAAAGTGAACAACACCCTAGCCTAAACCCCTCTGTTCACTGTTACATTTGAATAACAGCACTCAAAAAATGCAATGCAATCAGTCATTGCAACTGACAAAACAATATGCACTTATAAGCAAAGAGGATACGAGATGTGTGTGTGCTGGTGAATGTCTACCAAAGTGACATAAAGAGGAACCAGAGAGAGAATGCTAATTCTTAAATTGTAAAGACAGTGTCTGCTACCATGCTACTGTATGTTTTTGCAGGGTAAGTACAACCTAAGGCAAATAATGTAGCACATTTGTCATCGGTGCAGATGGTAGAGGGGTACAGTGTATTAACCCTTTTTCTGAAATAGGCCTATAGGCTACCTATGTTTCTGTATCAGTGGTGCTCAATATTTCATGTCAAGGACCCCAAAAATTATCTGTGTTTGGCCATCGACCCCCATCTGAAAACGTTGTTCCAGGAACATGTTTCAGGCACATTTTCACGATTTTCAAAAATGTATTCAGAAATGTATTCAGAAATGTATTCAGAAATGTATTCCCAGATTTGACTGGTAATACTGTTAATATATTCCCTGACTATAAAGGCATAAAAAGCCCAAAATACTGTAAATCTTAAAAGAATATATAATAATAATGACCTGCTCCACATCTTCTTTCATACAGTAGTATTTTGACATTTCACGTTTCATAAACGGTAAATAAATCCCAAACATGAGCAATCGATGTGAAATGCGTACAGGTTAGTGTAGACCGCTTACAGAGTGAAGAATGCATGTAGCCTAAACCGTTTTAACGAGGTGTCAAAAAACTGATTTTAGGGATAGTTGGAAAATATATCGTGTTCTCCTGATACTGTAAAGGCATCCAGGCCATTTTTAACCCACTTTGTTCTAAATGGAACTCTCTCTCTCTCTGCATTTAAGTGAAACAACTGCAGTAATATATATATTTTGGAAAGGGGTTCTAGTAAAGTGAACAACACCCTAGCCTAAACCCCTCTGTTCACTGTTACATTTGAATAACAGCACTCAAAAAATGCAATGCAATCAGTCATTGCAACTGACAAAACAATATGCACTTATAAGCAAAGAGGATACGAGATGTGTGTGTGCTGGTGAATGTCTACCAAAGTGACATAAAGAGGAACCAGAGAGAGAATGCTAATTCTTAAATTGTAAAGACAGTGTCTGCTACCATGCTACTGTATGTTTTTGCAGGGTAAGTACAACCTAAGGCAAATAATGTAGCACATTTGTCATCGGTGCAGATGGTAGAGGGGTACAGTGTATTAACCCTTTTTCTGAAATAGGCCTATAGGCTACCTATGTTTCTGTATCAGTGGTGCTCAATATTTCATGTCAAGGACCCCAAAAATTATCTGTGTTTGGCCATCGACCCCCATCTGAAAACGTTGTTCCAGGAACATGTTTCAGGCACATTTTCACGATTTTCAAAAATAGCAGACCTACAAGTTCATAGCGTGCCACTCGGTGGCGCGCTATGAGCTTGTAGATCTGTTATTTTTCAAAAGGTAAATTATAACATAATGTTTAAAACACCAAAAGGGGTTCCCACCCAAAATGGGTAAAAAAAACGATTTTAATATTTTTTTACTTTGCATGCCTGATGTAGCCACCATATCTAATGAATAAAATGTTTGGTTCCAGGGATTCCGGAACTCAGGAGGTTGGAATCTGATCAGGTCTGCAGTCAACCAGCCGAGAGACGCCGCTGCCTTCCTCGCGATGCCCCAACGAGGCTGATTTCTGTCCCTTTGAAGTTGATGTGCAAAATCAATTGAACGTTGTTGGGGAGTGAATTAACTGGTTCGGAGCTTAATTTTCCGAATGGCTGAAAGCATTTTCTCTAAAGTATTTACAGTATTTCTGAGAGCATTCCTCTATAGTTCTAGGTAGTTTATACCATTTAGACCTGAGGACGATTCTACAAATGTCTTCTAAATCATGACAGTTTTCTGAAAAACCCCATGTTTCTATAATAAGTGGTTCTCAAACTATTTAATGTCAAGGAGCCCCAGAGTTTTCTGTATTTGGCCGCCGACCCCCATCTGAAAAGATTTGAGTTGAAAACGTTCGCTCTGAAAGAATATAATTATATTCCAAGATTTGCGACACATCTTCACAATTCTTGGGTTATTTTTCATCTATCACTAGATATATGGACATACAGTATGATTGTTTTTATTGAGTCTGTAAATATCTTCTGTCATATACTCATATTGTATCTTGGATCAGCCGGCCCTGTCCAGCTGGTACAGATTGATCTATATGTAGCCCAGTGGCATATATGCCTGTAGTTCTATGTAAATCCACCAGGTGGCACTGTCACTTTGTGAGTGCCATGTTCTGGGGGTCAAGGGTTACACTGAAAAACGTCTTGAATAATAAGAAGCAACCTGCGTTTGTTGGGTTTCTTTGAGAAGATCTTGATGATTGTAAACAAGAGGTGAAAGCTGAACTAGTAACTAGTAACTCAAGTCTCAACTTGGTTGAGTTTCTGTGTCTTTGTACTGTCTTGGAAAGGGGTGAAGCTTGGGGGACCAGTGTTTGCTCAGTGTGTGAGTTGGCCGTTCCTCACACTGTTTGTGATAGAGCCACTGTTGTATTATAGTGTTCTGATACTTGGTACTGTGTTCGGATACTCGGTACTGATACGTGCAATGTACTTGTATGTATGGTGTACTGCCTGCCTTAATGGTAACATAAGAGTGGAGCTGTGTTAGAGCACGCTGAAGGCCGCGGCTGGCAGGCAGTGATTGTGATGTCTAGTCTGTGACGTCATTAGGACATGAAGTATCCAAGATATATATGCTGCTGTAAGTGGAATAAACCGGGTGAACGTTTTGATGTGACCAAGTCTCGTGTCATGTTAATCTTCTCCCGGGCCGGCCTGTCTGTCTGTCCGCCGCCGAACCATGGAAATGCCAACCGGGTCATCACACACCAGAACCAGACGAGGGTCCAATACGTAGAATACAGTATAATATAACAAATGGTGTCAGAAACGGGACAGATAAGAGGTGAGTCACTTCATATTTTACTCTTCATTAGAGAAAAGTGTCTCTCCTCTTACCTGGTAATATATAGGTTATGATGCAGGGTTTACCTTAGTTAAACCTTGTCTTTTTGTAGTTCCCACATATGTAGTACATGCTTCCAAATTTCACTGATTAAGACCCAGTTAATTTAACATTTAAGTGACTTATACAGTTTTGTTTTTTTAGTGACGTGACAGAGTTAAGAGATAAGACTGTTTGGGTTCAAGCAGCAATATGGTTAGAGTCCATATATAAGCCTAATGAGGTTCATTAGCAAAAGACTGCGTAGTTAGATACGCGCAGCAATATGGTTAGAGTCCATATTTAGACTGACGTTTGGTACGCCAGCAGAGATTATTACACTTTCCTTGTAGAGGTCAGTGGCCTCAGTGATGCATCGCAGCTGAGGTTATAAGCCGGATAAATAGCCTAGTTTGTCCGCACAACAGCTGTGAGTATACGCTGCAGTCTGTTGTTTTTATAAATCTGTTAGATGTTGTCTAACAGGGTACGTCTGTGAGATAAGCGTACTAAGCCTGTGGTGTGTTTCCCACAGCAAACTTTAGTTACACTCTGGTCATAGTCAAAAGTCGCTGCTAGATTTAGCTACCAATTTCAAGGTAGCAGTGATAAGGGCTGGTGTGTGAACAGACATCGTTGTGCATTCCATGTGGTTGTCAATTCTTTTGTGTTTTGTGTTTTGTGTCTTGTCGCAAATGGACAGTCAAAGTTAAGATACCCCCAGAAAGAGGGGTGGACATGTGCAAGTAAAGTGACGTTGTGTTTCCCTGTCACGCTTTAAGAATACACAGTAGTTGCTACATTCATCCAAATATGCCAAGGAAATGGGCATATAAGAGTGGTTTAACGTGTTATCCCTGGGGTTTTCATATAACACTGGCATGCTGCTGAGCTACACTCTGTGTATTGAGTTGAATGTTAAGCGATTACAAAGTTAAAACAACCCCTAACCTAAGGGGGCTGATGGATTGAATAAGTGAAATATTAATCAGTATTCAGTGAGACAATGAGTAGTTTCTGTTTCATTTCACTTAAATGAGTGTGCAAAATAGCCAATCTACAAGATGTAAGTGGCCAAAATCTGTGTGGGAAGAAAGGTCAGAAATATAGTAATCTAATGTTTGATTAGTGTAAAGTGTCTATTTAGCCTGCCCTGGGAGCTGGAAAAGTCAGTACACCAAACGTACTCGAAAGAAAAGGAAGGCCTTAAAGTAAGGACCAGAAGCGCATATAAAGTTCTGGGAAAGCTGTAAGCGATTTTGGTTGGTAGAGCCCTTGGAGACAAGGGTCATCTTTACTGTTCAACATCGTGCCATGGACGGGAGAGCGCTGAGGCGTATCCATGGTAGCCTGTTGATACTTTTCGCCAGCACACTCAGGCCTTATCAGAAGAAGAGAGAAGCTATCTCTTTTCTCACTGAAAAAACTTCCCCCACAGTCGGTTAGAGAGAATCACTCCCTCACGAAGCCCAAGGTCAATATGTAGCTCTCAGTATGAGAGCTAATAATCACTGAAAAAGCAAATATAGGCCTGGTATGATTGGGCACATGTATTGTGCGTATAGATAAATAATATAATAATAAAAAGAGATCCTAAAAATAAGGATTAGAAGTGCTATAAAGTTTTTTTGAAAAAAAAAGTTTGCAACTCAGTATGAACGCTGTAGCATAGAAGCGGAGACGTAGAACTCATCTTTTCTGTCCCGAACCTCGGGCGCTCAAGATGGCGTAGCCATGGTAACTTGTCGAGACCTTATCAGCAGAGACAAGCACTCTCTGACCCACAGTGAGAAGATAAATTCTCAATGGGCCAAGAGAAAAGCCGGGAGAGCGTTGGCGCAGAAAACTTCCCCCACAGTCAAAGAGAATCACTCCCTCACCAATCCAAGGTAATAGCAACGGGACGGGAGAGCGCAGAGGCTTGCGTAACCATGGCAATTTGGTGACCTAGCACCAGCACATTGAGGCCATAAGAGAGCTGTTGGTCTTATCTGTGGAATGCGTGGGGAGTACATGTACTCTGATGGGGTGTGAGTGAGCCTATGTGTGTGCGTTTTTCTTCTCCGTTCCCCTGTCTGTCGGTTGTGATTTGGCTAGTGACAGGGGAGAGTGGGGGGGGGGCGCGCGTGCGTGATTTCACCCCTGTGTGCGTATGGGAAAGCGTGAAGAAATGACTGGTACAAGAGGGAAAGTTTGATCTTCCTGTATATTTTTCTGTCTGCGAAGCTGTATGATACGAGGTTGTCTGAGCGTTGGTGTTTATCACACACAGCAAAAGAGTCCCTTCACGGAGTGTGTTATCTCTTATCTTATCTCATTAAGCCATATACATGTATGCTCAGAGAATAATAGACCCTTCATTATGCCAAGTTAGGAGACTGAATGGAATTCAGTCAAGATATTAAATGGGACAAATGAAAACATATTATAGTCATAAACATAATGCCATGACATTTAGGAGCATAAGGAACAACGTGGTGATGAGACATTGACCACTGGACATAAGTGAAGTAAACAAATAAACAGATTATTTATCAGGAGTGAAATAGATCTGCAGTAAAAGAAAGTTGGACTGGTGTAGTTCTTGTGACTTGACAGAGTTTGGAAAAAGACTGCGTAGTTAGATACGCGCAGCAATATGGTTAGAGTCCATATTTAGACTGACGTTTGGTACGCCAGCAGTGATTATTACACTTTCCTTGTAGAGGTCAGTGGCCATCAGTGTTGCATCGCAGCTGAGGTTATAAGCCGGATTAATAGCCTACTTTGTCCGCACAACAGCTGAGAGTTTTGCCTGTTGTTTTAATTAATCTGTTAGATGTTGTCTAACAGGGTACGCATGTGAAAAAGCACAGGTTGTGTACTAAGCCTGTGGTGTGTTTCCCACAGCAAAACTTGGATTCCACTCTGATCATTTGTATTAAAAGTCACGGTAGATAGAACATATTAGGGACCCAACTGAGGTATCAGTAGAGAACTAAAAATAGCAGATCTACAAGCTCGATAATGGCCGTAGGGCCTCTTTCACTAAGTGTCATAGCTCAAAATTGGCCAGGTTAAGTACATTTACGTCAAGTTTAAGTAGTATGTATCAAGAAATGTAAGCCAATACAGGAAGGAAAATTAGTCATTATTCTGTTATAATGCAGTAATTTGGTGGAGTTCCAGTCAAAATACAATCATTAAACAGCTTTTTAGGTTGCACCAAATAAGATCCCAAATTTAGTGTCCCATATGGAAGGGGGTGAGTTGAATATGAATCAGACAGGCCTGAAACAGATAGGGAGTTTATCAACCTAAGTACAGACCATAATGGAAATGACTCAGGGAGGTCAGGTCATATCTTATGTGTAGTTCAGCCTGTTAAGTGGATATTCGAGGCAACAGTCAGCCTTGGTAGGTCAGTTCATATTATAGGTGCAGTCAAAGCACGCCATGTGTGTACATTTCTCATACAACTACACACACAAACACACTAAAAGGAAGTGTAAGTTTAGTCAACATTTATGTTCAAAACATTTTAGTAAAACTGCCACATTCAAATATATATATATACCCAGTGTATTAAAAATATTTATAATTCCCATTTTTTGTCACATCTAAAAGCTGAATCGTCATCTGCCCAAGCCAGCACCCACCCAGCCGAAGGGGGGGTGAACTTCAACCAGAAAGACAATACAATGACTTTTTGTCCTAAGAGTGGATGCCGAAAGACATTTTGTGGAGTTTTACCACTGAACATGTGTTGTGCACTGAACTTTGGAGTGTTTTGTGTCGGGGGGACACATTGATGTCATGCGTTTTGTGTGTTGAGACCACACTAAATTGAACAATGAACATTTGGGGTTTTTGCATCTCACTTCTGCATGTCACTTCCATCACGTGACTACAGGAAGTGTTGGGGTCATATCTACAGCAACAGCGGAGTACGATGTGGAATGGGAATCCTAAATATTTATTTTACCAGTTTTATGATGGAATTAGGCAAAGTGTGGCAAGTTATTTTTCACATTTAGAGGTGGAACAGCTCAGGGGCACATACTAATGTGCACACACGCACACACGCACGCACACACACAGAAAGATAGACAACAGGGTGTGTTTGGTCTAGGAAGAAGTGCCTGTTCAAAGGGAGGTACGCGCGTACGTGTGTGCATCAGGGTAGAATTGACATTTTCAGTATTAAAAGTCAATGAATCAAGTATATTATGACTCAAGTAAGGAAGGGCTAATTCATTCTTTAGCCCAGAAGAAGTTGGTGCAATTTATAAGCTCAGCTGTAATCCATTTGGAAGGGAACTCCAATAATAAAATAAAATATAAAACCAATACTGCATAGATCCTAGGCCCAGTCAATAGTGAATTACAAGTAAGGGTGTCTCATTGGGTTAGACCAACTTTAGTCCTATAAAGTCTGAATAAGTAAGGGCAAATGTGAACACTAAGAAAAAGTTTAAATTATGACCACAACATGTGGACAATAGACAGTGTTTTAAAATGTAATGCAGTGCTGCAGCACAGCACATACACCCTATATAACATATACCGGTAGGTCCCATTCAGTAGATACACCTGTGAAGGAGCGGATATATGCTCACGAATAAATCGATCTTGAGACAGACGATTTTGTTTTGGTGTTTTGGGACAATGTTATGGTAAGGTTAGACAAAATAGGTGTGTAAGCGTTTGTGTAGTAAGATAGTCAGTGCACTAATCTAGTCAACAGGCCTGAAATAATTTGTATTAAACATTAAGTGTGGTTAGGAAAAAAAACCCAAGTCGAGTTTATTAATTACTAAGTTCAAGTTGTTAGGGTAACCCCAGAAACGATGCTCAGCAGAGTAGGCTGTAGAGTAGGCTGAACGGGCGCTTCTTGTCAACCTACAACATGGACGCATGTTTTGTGGGAGGAGTGAGAGAAGGGTGCGTATTCGGTTCAAATAAATAAAGGATTTAAATGAAGTGTGATTCAGCATAGAAAAGGCCAAATTATGAAAGGTCCGTCAAGCTATAAAGGACCAGGGAAAGAATATGGTCAAAAGAGTTGGAGGTATGGACTGGTGTGTGTGAATTGTTCATTAGATATTTTAGGGGGGTCCACCATGTGTAGTCCTTAAGAGTGGACTGTCTAACCCTAAGCTAACCCTAATATATTTATATTTCCACAGACACACACAGGAATGCAGTCATGATGAACCAGGACCTGAGTCTGCTGAATAACTATCATTCATGTTTTTATGTCCCCAACCCGCCGGTTGTATGAAATGTGTCTGGTTAATTGTGTTTCAAGAGGGCAAATACAAATTTTATTTGCATGTGCAAGGGCAAATGGTCTGAAAGAATTAACAAATTAACCCATAACAATTGAGTGTCTGTGCTTGGTGTCTTGTTGTGGTAAAGCAAGGCCCTGTTAGCTTATCTTGTTTTGAGAACACAGAGAGCTCTGTAGAAATTGTTTTACACAGAGCAGGTGGCCCACATGGAGCGGAGGTGCAGGAAAGCACCAGTGTCAGGGGTCATTCATGTAAGTATAGACAAGTCACATGCTCAAAAATACACATTTAGAAATTTTAATTGTATCATTATTCCCCTTGGATGGGTGATTGATTGATTGGCGGAATATTGATTAAGTAAAATCAATATAGTATGAGGATGGGATATGAAGCTCCCACGCACGCACACACACACAGTATGCGTGTGTATCTTTGTTCTGTTTGGGGGGGGGGAACCCAGTGCTTTTCAGTTTTGTCCACAGGAGACGGACAGCAGACGGGAAAATACAGAAATTGAGTGGGTTTCCGGCCCCAGGACTGGTGTATCACCAGGTCCAGAAGGCCTAAGCGTTCAGCCGGGGAAGGGAGATCGCCTCGGGCATAGAACACGACCAAGGGTCTGACAGAAGGGCCTGCGCACGGCCTACAGCAGGGCCAGACCACGGCCTACAGCAGGACCATCACATCGCCACTACGGCCTACAGCAGACCAGCATGACGGTACTGCAGACCCCCGGTAGGTCTGCAAGAGGGCCAGACCAGCCACCGGACGCAGGCCGCGTCCTGCAAGGGTCTGCATCTGACAGGTCACACGTCGGCAGGCCAGGAGGGTCTGTGTCGGCCTAGACCGCAGTGACGCAAGTGTGCCATTTGAACAACGTCCTATGACCATTTTCCAGGTCTTGAACTCATGAAGGAAATAGGAAGTAGTCACATTGTGACGAAGACCTATTTTGCTCAGACTATATGAGACAAGCATCCTGGAGCAGAATGTGCGCGAGATTTGTTCGCGCGCGATGTTTACGGAGTAAGCGGGATGCTATATCATCAACAATGCACGGCCAGGTCTATATGACGCAGGCTGGTGCGGACAAGTCCATATGCATCGGCGCACTATCTGATGGATGCGGTACGGGACAATTGCGCGCGGTCGCCAAAATGGAGAACTGTTGCCTGGGCTCTGTGCGAACTGTTGCTTGGGCTCTGTGCCATATCGGTTCCAGTGGAGTAGGGTCGTAAGAGTGGATGGTGGAGTAAGTCTTGAACATTTTCTGTTGAGTAAGCCAGTTCGGGAACATTTTGGGAGTAGGTTCTTGGACGGTTGGAACCTTTTCAGTTTTGTCATGCGATGGTTCTTGGACGGAGTTCCTGGACGATGGGAACATATGTTCTAACATTTTCTTTTTATTAGATTAATGACTGGTTTCTTGTGTCTCAATGTCAAATATGTGTTTATTTGCTGGTATACACACTGTCCCTATACATGACACCCACACATTCCCCTGTAGGACTGAGGGCCTCCAGAGATAAGGGAGGCAGGCATACTGCAAGTGGGGAGTGGTATAAAAGAGTGGTTAGATGTAGGGGCAAATGTCAGAGATGGTTGCCTTGTTCCAGTCCAGGTAAAGACAGGCTGTACTTTCGTCCCAGACAGATCAACACATGTGCTAGATAAGATATGACGGAGAAGGGTAAGATGTACATCATGTACTGAAGAACAGATCAGAAGAGGCTGATCTTGGAGTGTTGAATTAGACACAAAGTAATGTTGCTAAGTGTTAAGTGATCAGGGATCTGAAGATGATATTAAGTGTATATTTTAATGTACCCTTTCCTATCCCCACGTGTATATGTTGTATATTATATAGTATATATTATATATTGTATTTATTGTTGATTTCTCCTCCTCTTTTCTTTCTGTGTTTCCTATTTATATCTCTCTCTCTCTCTCTACACCTATGTCTGTGTTTCCAGTGTACAATCAGGTGGCGTGCGCGTGCTTGCTCAGAGGTTAATCAATGAGTATTGATTAAGAGATCACATAAACGAGAGGCTTGATACAATTTCCCTGGCGGAGTCCAGGTTTTTTGGTATCAATACGTGATTGTACACTTTTCCGCATTATAAATACAGTATCAGATGACGTTGTCCTTATAGGACAAAAGAGTGGGCTGTTGTATTATAGTGTTCTGATACTTGGTACTGTGTTCGGATACTCGGTACTGATACGTGCAATGTACTTGTATGTATGGTGTACTGCCTGCCTTAATGGTAACATAAGAGTGGAGCTGTGTTAGAGCACGCTGAAGGCCGCGGCTGGCAGGCAGTGATTGTGATGTCTAGTCTGTGACGTCATTAGGACATGAAGTATCCAAGATATATATGCTGCTGTAAGTGGAATAAACCGGGTGAACGTTTTGATGTGACCAAGTCTCGTGTCATGTTAATCTTCTCCCGGGCCGGCCTGTCTGTCTGTCCGCCGCCGAACCATGGAAATGCCAACCGGGTCATCACACACCAGAACCAGACGAGGGTCCAATACGTAGAATACAGTATAATATAACAGCCACTACCGTATTTAGTTTAGGTTTATTTTATGTTACAGGCTTAATTGCATGCCATATTTGCCAAACTGTGGCATTCTTTACACAAATAAGATACACCAACACCAACTTCTTGGGAAATAAAGAACCCCAATATATGTCTGTGTCCTGTGCCCTATTTGCCAGGTTACATATAAGGCTATTATGGGCCATTAGATTGTTTTATTACTGGAAGTATATCAGTTACCTTATCCCTCTTCGCTATACCAACATTTCATTGCATATTCCATAGGATAATGTTAATTAAAATGACTCCTATATCTCTAGACTTTCCATCTACATCCCTCTCCACAACTATTAATAGACTACCACAGTGTGTGTGTGTGTGGTGCACACAGCTGTGATGATCAACAGTGGATGATCCAATCACTCTGACCAACGGACCAATGACGGACGGACTAGTTGAACAGGTGACCGGATCCAGTGGGCGTGGCTTTGGATTTAAATAGGAGTGGCCATGTTGTTTCCCAGAATGCAGTTTGGTTTGGGAGCCACTGAGCCAGGCTGGTTCACTGACTGCATGCAGTTTGTTCCAAGGTAAGGAGCGTTTGTTTGAGAAACACGGTTTTATCCTTGAACACTGTTGTATAAACATTAGAGAATTGAACACTGTTGTATAGACATTAGAGGATTTATAGGACTTTATTGTGACACTAAATGGACAATGTCAGGAATGTTTGTCCTTTTTCATACAAACAACACATGTTCTTTTGCCCTGCCTGTGTTTGCTGGCCACCTCAATGCTTTTCCAATGGGAGGCACATGGTTTGTCCAAACAGTTGTGTTTGTTTGCCCCCCTCCATCAAACACAAATGTTTGGTCAAACCATGTGCCTCCCATTGGAAAGGCATTGAGGCGGCCATCAAACACAGGCAGAGCACAGAACATGTTTGTGTTAATGAGGCCTTGGGCCTCTATCTCACAAAAAAAAACATTTGTCTTGTCTGTTTAATGGCCGCCCCAATGCATTTCCAATGGGAGGCACATGGTTTGACCAAACATTTGTGTTTGATAGCCGTGTTCTGAACCCCCTCTCCTCCATGAAACACAAATGTTTGGTCAAACCATGTGACTCTCATTGGAAAAGCATTGAGGCGGCCATCAAACACAGGCAGAGCACAGAACATACGTTTGTGTGAAACATTTGTCTCGTCTGTGTTTAATGGCCGCCTCAATGCTTTTCCAATGGAAGTCACATGGTTTGACAACATTTGTTTGCTGGAGGGGAGGGGGACAGACACAGCCATCAAACAAATGTTTGCTCAAACCATGTGAAAAGCATTGAGGTGGCCATCAAACAGACACAAGAGGGGTGAAGGGGTGTTTTTAGGTATGATCGAGGCCTTAGAGAAGGAACAATCACAAATAAACAAACCGTGGTTCCCAACAGTGGTGGGAATTAAATCATTACCTTTAGTATAGTGTAGAAAATGTAGAAAATATACTCTATTTGGAAACGTTTAACTACTAGTTACTTTGTAGATTTGTATTATTACTAAACGTACTAGCCTACATTGCTCATTTACCACTACAGCCATATTTTGGCTGATCTACAAGCTCACAATGCATTTTGATGTGACACATTGTGAGCTTTTAGATCTGTTATTTTCAAAAGGCCTCAGTAGAGGATAAAGTGAAATATCCCTTTATTATATGAATTTTACAATGTATGAAATCTGGATAAAGTGTAATGTTGTTGTTTTTTTATGTGTCTTACAGGTTAATCATGTGACCTTGGTGTCATGTGTGACCTTGGATGGGGTCATCAGGAGATGGCTGGTATTGCTAATGGAGTGTCTACTCGGTTGAGCTGAAACTTCTAACGGTGTCAACGAACGCTCTTCCTGAGATTACGAGGCGAACGGTGACGATCGGGACGTATTGTGCCATACAACCTTCGCGGCTCTATTAATACCGGCTATCTTCAACCGAGCGACGGAAGCCCCACCACGGTACGTACCGTGATTGCATGTGGCTGTAGTAGAAACTAGGGCTGTGTCACATTACATGTTATGTATGACAAGGAATGGTCAACATATGATTGTGATTAACACATGAATATAAAATTTACATTTCTTTATGGCTTTTAGGTTTCATAAAAAAAAGTTACACGAGGCAGATATGACTAATTATATGCATTTTATTACTTACCCCTTTTGCAACCAAATCTTATTTTAATTATTTTTGGGAGATAAACACTTTACTGAGGTTTTTAATGCGTCTTTAGTATTTCAAAGTGTACATGATGTCATGGACACTTCCTACCCAGACTACAATTCCCATAATGCTTTGGTACACTGATCCTTGTGGATAGGGGGGAGGGCTGTCTTACTGAGACAACATGTAGTCCAGGAAGGAAGTGAGCCCAGTGTCCATGACATCATGGAGCCCATGGACACTTTTGAAATGCTACCGTACATATCTAAAAACAACCCACACATAAAAAACCCAGGAAAGTGTTTCTTGTCTCCCAAACATAATTAAAATAAGCTGGCACAGCCCTGTCAGTGACTGTTGTTAATACAGTAAAAAGACTGACTGTTATGACTTCCAAAATGTCATCCTGTAGGCCGACAACTAATGTTTCCTATTTTCCCTGTCATTTCAGAACTTGAAGCTGACAAGGCGACGTCTGTATGGAAGGTACAAACTCTATGCTGTTGCCGCTGCTGGGTGCTGTTAGCAGTGGAGGTTGGTAATTAACCTTTTGATTTCTGCTGCTTGTGTAAGTGGGCTACATGCTACCGTAGGCTACCCGTAGGTTGTCATTTGCACCGTGTATCGTTTCACATCATTTGTGTATAATGCCACTCTACATCACATGCCACTATGGGCTATGTGATGTTTGTGTAGGCATGTGATTTATTTATCGTTTAACATAATTTACGGGTAAAGCTTTCACGTCACATCACATATGTATGTTCTGTTCTAGTGTCTCCTTTCTCTTCTTTGCTTTTAATAAAGTTATTTGTTTTGGTTGTCTCAGGAAAAAAAGAACACTTTTATTTCTTTCTCCTTGCCTATCTATCGCCCTAGTTCTTCACTAGTGGACTGTGTACAAATGTGATGTGACTTATGTCCGGTATCATTATGGTAGCATGTAGCCTGCTTAACACTGTTTACAGCCTTCTATGCTGTAGATCTGTCCACACTAACAGGAAGAAAATTATGGCAGATTTTCTTCCTTCGTTAGTGTGTTTTGTTTAGTGCTGATATTTAAGGTAAGTGGGCGTAGTTTATTATCTTTGGCTGTCGGGCAGAAACCTTGTATCTCCATAGTTTTATAATTTATTTACTTGGTCATGCTACAGTGTCACACACTAAAGTAGCAAATGGCTGATCTACAAGCTCAGGATGCAAAGATCATCCATTATTGAATATAACCTATTTTTGTAGTATGTATCGAACCATTTAAGTATAAACAAGAGTTTGTGACTAAACATTGGAACACAGATTATTATATTAATAATAAATATCATCGTATCACAGATTATATATTTTTTGGTCCAGAAAAGTAACTGTTTTGGACGTGCACGGTTTCTACCCGACCTTTCATCTCCTCTTCTATTCTTTGCTTTAATAAACGTATTGGTTTTTCTGGTCTCAGAGTTTTTAATCGCATTTTGCTTCATATTTTAAAGTAATTTCTTTCTTTCCTATGATCTTTCCTATCACTAGTTCTTCACTAGTGTATGTGGTGCGTGTGTCGGGTCGTGTGTCGCGTACAGTTTCTAATCATTTGATTGGAGCTGTATGTCGTTGCACGTCATTTGCGTTGAGTCATTTGCCGGTAAAGCGCTATCACGTCAGTTCACATCAGATATGAACACACCCTGTATGTGATGTGCATTTATGTGATATTTTTGTGATTTATTTTCACAGTAATTGCGGATAGCTCGTCTGTGTCGTCGCACGCCATACGAATTTTGTTCATTGCTGTTGTGTTCTAATGTCATTTGTAGTGTTTTCTCATGTTCATAGTGTTGCTGACAAATACTGGGGTCCAAAGAATGCTGCTGCCATTGCATAATTTGCACCTCGTATAATTTATGTCAATCGTCCACAAATGGCATAAATTGTAATATATATATTTTTAAATGTAGGCAATTATTTTGAAAACACTAAATATCAATTTTAAAATAAAAATGTAGAAGACCAGGGACAACTGGCTAGAAAATCTTGCACCACGAAAACCTAAGGCCAACTGCTTGGGCAGAGACCAAGAATCTTTTTGTTTTGTTCATGTTCATAAAGCGCTCCAAGTGCTTCAAGTGAGAAGTCCAGCAGCAAACCTCTAGGAGTCATAAGACCATTGTTGGTGCTATATTATCAGATCTAATTTTGAGTAAAGCTTCATCTAAGCCCACATCACATATGCACACAGGCCCGGTATGTGATGTGTGTTTATGTCTCGTATCATTTCACATTGGTGAGTAAGGCTTCATCACGTCATCCCCACATCACATAATGAACATAGGGTTAGGGTAGGGTTAGGTATGTGATGTGGATTGATGTGATGTATGTCTTTTATAATGTGCGAGTGAAGCTTCATCGTGTCAATACACATCACATTATGTGGTGTGTATTGATGTGATTTATTTATGCTGCCTTTTGCAGCTAAAACTTCATTCATGCCGGTCAGTAGGCGAGGCATTGATGATGGTCCTATGACCCAAAGGTTTTCTGCTGCACTTTTCACTTTTAGCACTTTGGAGCACTTTATGAGCACGGAAAAATAAACATGTTCTTAGTTTATGTCAGGAGTTTTCTTTAAGGTATTTGTGGAGTGAGTCTTCTTCTTCTCTCTTTCAATTGTATAAAGACATAATCATGGCTATCATTTATAGTCTGTTATGAATCAAATTGTTATGAATGATTGCTTTTGGACATGTAAATTACAACAAAACCAACTAAGGCACTGGTGTGGTACTACTGGTTTACCAGAATGGGGTTCAACTCCCTGCGGTGCCCTCAATTTGTTGTATTTACATGGTTCATTTTCATAGATGATAACCCCCAGGTTCTTTGCTGTGTTTGTACTCCCTACAGTTGGGTTACAAGTCCATTTAGGGACCAAGACCAAATGGACTCTTGGTCCCTTATTTTTCTCTTCTCCTTCCACCAAAAATGCCAGTTCTGGCTGAACCGTCGGGTTTTCGCGAAAAGATATGTGACCAAATTTGTCTGAGACTGCCATTGGATTTTTTGCTTTTTCAAGTTGTATGAATCATAGCTTCAAATTGATGTATCTGTTGTTCAGTTTGACCCACCAGTTTTGGAGATATGGCTTATAGAGTAATGTCCAGGTGGAAAACCCAGTTTACCTTGTTTTATACAGGCAAATCCCTGTTGTGAGACTTGATTCCTGACGTCGCTCAGTACTGGAACATTAGATGTGATTCGGTGAGATATCTGTGGCTGTTGAAATGTTGTTGTAACTTACTAGTGTGCTGGGAAATATATTATTTTACTGTTATTGTACTAACTGCACAAAAATGGGGTTTGAGTTATAGGATGCCCTTTAAAAATGGAGATGTTACAATTACTCCTTATGGTGCAAATGCATTTTAAAGGTGCATTCCACATGTTTAAATTTATTTTTAGTTCATGATTAATAAGAGGTATTTTATGTTGATATAATGGTTAAACTGAAGCAGTTTAATACTTATTTTGTATTCAACCAGTTATTGGTTAAAAATATGTGACTGTATGTGAAGATATAATTCTAAATTCATCAAACCCAAGTTGGCCGCTCCCACTCCACCTAATCACCCAGAGAATAAGGGGCTTAATGCATCATGGTATAATGGATCACGAATCAAAAGACAAAATCAGAAACAAACTGTTACATATACTGTGTGGCATGTGCACATGCAGAAAAATGCTTTAGCGTCATTTTAGATAGATACACAGAGTGATAAGATAACTAAGTGTGATTAGATAGATGGATAGATATACAATTACAAACGTGCACATGCATACATCAATTTCTACATTCAATTTTACAGTATATTTGCATGTATGTTTTCTCATGACAATAGTGTGTGTGATGGGGGCAAAACTTGATTGGGGGGTTAGTAAGCATTAAGACTGAAGAAAACCTAAGCTCTTTAACCGGTACTCCTTTGCATATAAATGAGAGATTAGGCAAAAAGTATCTTTACTGAACTGCTCAAATACATATGCCTAATTACAATATATTCATAAAGTGAGAATGTAATTTCCACAAAGATTACAAAACGAGCCACAAGGTCATGAGGAGCCCTTTTCTAATCTCCGAATGCCATTATGATGTCGCTGCTGATGCTTGGCATGAAAATGACTCATGGTCACAGGTTGTCTTTTCCAGACCAGATATCAGGGTAGAAGTGACAGGAGAAAGTGATGAGTGACTGATACACACAGGTGGTCTGTAATGTGAAACTGAACCAAATTAACCCTACTTCCTGGGCATGTGAAAATGGCCAATTTACACGCTCACATGCTATACTATGGCAAATAAAACCAAATGCACTATACTACTGTTAAAAATCACACCTGTGTGAACAGAGTGGTGCAACTCTTCTCTCTCGCTCTGTCTCTCTCTCTCTCTGTCTGTGTCTCTGTCTGTCTGTCTGTCTGTCTGTCTCTGTCTCTCTCTGTCTCTGTCTCGCTGCATGGCACAACAGCGCCCCTACTGGTGCTCATTAACGCATGCATACATAGGTGAACACATACATAGGTGAACACATAGGTCTACACGGACATTGCTGGTTGTAGGATTGGTTGCACCACTCAAAAAGACATAATTATGGCATGTTCACAGATCGATCATTGAAGATCCTGTTAATTAACGGATAGACTTTTCACAGATCATTGAAGGTCTTGTCCACAAAATATACATGTATACTGTAGCTCTCCATTACAGGCAAAGACTGAATGTGAGAATTACAGTATAGAAGGCATGCTCAGCCAATGGTCTGGTTCAAATGTGAACGTCTTTGTCCTGAATGATGGTGGCAGAGTGAAAATCACACCTGTGTGAAGTGAGGGGCGCTCTTGTCATCGTACAAATGTACGTCGTATTCGGCAGACATTTTTAACCTAATTTCTCCTTTCATTGTCAATGGCAAATATAATATGAGATGTGTGGGGACAAGATATACGTCATATTTGGGCGGACATTTTTACCCAATTTCTCCTTTTATTGTCAATGTCAAATATTGAGACGTGTGTGAGCCACCGAGTGGCGCGCTACGAGCTTGTAGGTCTGCTATTTTTTAAAAGTCGTGAAAATGTGGCACAAATATTTGAATATATATTTCAGAGCGAACATTTTTAACTAAAGTATTGGCTTCTGGGGGGTCCCTGAAACTACATATTTTGAGATGGGGGTCCGTGGCCCAATAGAGATAATTCTGGGGGTCCTTGACATGAAAAAGGTTGAGCACCACTGACGTATAGAAACATGGGTTTTTTTAGAAAAATGTTAGGATTTTGAAGCCTTTTTTTATCAACCTCAGTCCAGAACGGGTTAATTAAAGACCACACCATTATGGCGGTGTCCAAGTTGTAGATGCCACTCATGTAATTCATATCGTCCTCCAGTCAGCCCCCCCCCCCCACACCACCACGACCTTCACAAAGACACAGGCTGAGTGGTATTCCCTTGCCGTTGGGAACAGTCCCATAAATCTTAGGGCTTGAACTACTTTGGATGTCAGACATCAAATACATAAAACATGTTGCCGAACTCCAAGCTGACAATCATCCCCCACAAATAATAATAATGTAGATATAACCTATCAGTAATGGCACACCTGCTGTGTGGCCATATAGTGCATGGAGGGGAACCTCATTCTCCATTTTGGGTTGTCGCCACTTGGGCCAACATCATCCAATTTAAAGGCTAATGTTGAAGATATGGATGTCTGTCTGTATCAAGGTTCAAGGTTGTACTTAAACCCCTTTTGGTGTTTTAAGCATTATGTTAGCTATTGAGAAATAGCAGATCTACAAGCTCATATAGCGTGGCACAGAGTGCCGTGCTACAGGCTTGTAGGTCTGCTATTTTCCTTCAGACAACGCAGCATACAGTAGACTAGAGCTAATCCAGGGTGGAAAACAGGGTAATTTCTTGTTGCAAGTGTGTGTAAGGATGCTACAGTAAATTAATGTCCTATATTATACTACGTTGTATGACAACCTTGTATGCGCAAAAGTAGCGGAAATAGTAGATCCAGAAGCTCCACAATGAAGTACTGTACAGCCTGTACAGGTTGAGGACAAATCATGTTGCCGTTTGGATTGTTTCACCTTCTCAGACAAAATGAATTAACATTTGAGTACACACTCAATTATAATGATATTGAGGTATTAGGGAATTCTATTTTAAAGAAAGTAAATTTAACTTACCTCCTTATATTCCCTTTAAATAAATTATGTTTTTGTATAATATGGCAAAACCTTATGTTGGCTATAATCTATTTCCACATGGCCATAAAACTCTGCAGTATTAATTTAAATAAACGAACACTAAACGAGGGTTTTAATGTGTACATTCTTAGACAGCTTTCCACAATCTTGTAGAATATAGATTAATCATTTTGTGAGCAAAGTCTTCATTGTTTGACAGCCATTGACAAATATCTGGCACTTGATTGACTAGTATAGTACTGACAAAATTAATCATTGATCAGCAATCACATTCATTACATTTCTTTCAACAGTAAAGTCATTTCACAATTTACATTGTCCCCCTGGGGCACACTGGGAGGCACTGGGGGACACTGGGGAGGCACTGGGGGCAAGGGTACTGGGGAGACATTTGGACGAAAATCATTCCGAGACCATGGGCTATAGTCCATGGTCTCGGAGTGATTTTCATCTTTTTTTCATATCTTCAAAAATGATGAACAGAGACCATGTACTATATAGCCCATGGTCTCTGAGTGATTTTCCTCTTTTTTTCAAAACCTCGTTTTTCATCATTTATAGCCCCATGACCTTGGACGGCATACTAGCATGCCGTTTTTCATCATTTTTGAAGAAAATCACTCCGAGACCATGGACTATAGCCCATGGTCTCGGAATGATTTTCGTCCAAATGTCTCCCCAGTACCCTTGCCCCCAGTGCCTCCCCAGTGTCCCCCAGTGCCTCCCAGTGTGCCCCAGGGGGACAATGTAAATTGTGAAATGACTTTACTGTTGAAAGAAATGTAATGAATGTGATTGCTGATCAAAGTCAAAAGTCAAAGTCATACGATTTGTCACACACGTTACCGCAGTGAAATTTGTTCTACGCATTTGACCCATCTCTTGGAGCGGTGAGCCGCAGCCAAGGAGAGGTGAGCTGCAGCCGTGCCGCGCTCGGGAATAATTTGATTAGTAGATTTGACCCCCCAATCCAACCCTTTGATGCTGAGTGCCAAGCAGTGAGGCATTGGGTCCCATTTTTACAGTCTTTGGTATGACCCGGCTGGGGATCGAACCCCCGACCTCCCAGTTTCAGGGCGGACACTCTAACCACAAGGCCACTGTCTGGTAGGATGGACCTGTAAATTACAACAAAACAAACTCAAAAGACTGGTGTGGTACTTCCTGGTTTACCAGAACAGGGTTAAACACCCTGCAGTGCTCTGCTCAATTTGTTGTATTTACATGATTTATTTTTTATATTCTGCTCATTGTGTTGCATTTTCATAGATGATAACCCCCAGGTTATTTTTTGATTTATTTATTAGATCCCCATTAGCGTGTGAGTTACAGCAGCTGCTCTTCCTGAGGTCTTTACTGTTTGTGTACTACTACTCCCTATAGGTTACCAAGTGTATTTATTAAGGGACCAAGCCTGAATGGACTCTTGGTGTGGCAATGTTTCACTATTTCGGAGGATATAGTGTTTTGAAATCCTCCAATCATGAAAAACAACATACTATATAGCACGCCGTTTTTCATAATTTGAGGGTTTGAAAAAAAGACGATGGGCATATCGTACGGCATACTATAGCGCGCCGTTTTTCATAATTTTTGATGATTTGACAAAAATGAAAAAATAAAAAAACGATGGGTTATAGCCCATGTTTTTTGAAATTTTGAAAAAAAAAAGGTTATCCTCGTTTCTCATCATTTTGGACCATGGGCTATAGCCCATATCGTACGGCATAGTATAGCACGCCGTTTTTCATCATTTTGGAGGATTTGAAAAAAATTAAAAAACGATGGGTTATAGCCCATGTTTTTTGAAATTTTGGAAAAAAAAGTTATCCTCGTTTCTCATCATTTTGGACCATGGGCTATAGCCCATATCGTACGGCATACTATAGCACGCCGTTTTTCATCATTTTGGAGGATTTGAAAAAAATGAAAAAATAAAAAAACGATGGGTTATAGCCCATGTTTTTTGAAATTTTGAAAAAAAAAGTTAGCCTCGTTTCTCATCATTTTGGACCATGGGATATAGCCCATATCGTACGGCATACTATAGCACGCCGTTTTTCATCATTTTGGAGGATTTGAAAAAAATGAAAAAATAAAAAAACGATGGGTTATAGCCCATGTTTTTTGAAATTTTGAAAAAAAAAGTTAGCCTCGTTTCTCATCATTTTGGACCATGGGCTATAGCCCATATCGTACGGCATACTATAGCACGCCGTTTTTCATCATTTTGGAGGATTTGAAAAAAAATAAAAAATAAAAAAACGATGGGTTATAGCCCATGTTTTTTGAAATTTTGAAAAAAAAAGTTAGCCTCGTTTCTCATCATTTTCGACCATGGGCTATAGCCCATATCGTACGGCATACTATAGCACGCCGTTTTTCATCATTTTGGAGGATTTGAAAAAAATTAAAAAACGATGGGTTATATCCCATGTTTTTTGAAATTTTGAAACAAAGAGTTAGCCTCGTTTCTCATCATTTTGGACCATGGGCTATAACCCATATCGTACGGCATACTATAGCACGCCGTTTTTCATCATTTTGGAGGATTTGAAAAAAATGAAAAAATAAAAAAACGATGGGTTATAGCCCATGTTTTTTGAAATTTTGAAAAAAAAAGTTAGCCTCGTTTCTCATCATTTTCGACCATGGGCTATAGCCCATATCGTACGGCATACTATAGCACGCCGTTTTTCATCATTTTGGAGGATTTGAAAAAAATTAAAAAACGATGGGTTATATCCCATGTTTTTTGAAATTTTGAAACAAAGAGTTAGCCTCGTTTCTCATCATTTTGGACCATGGGCTATAACCCATATCGTACGGCATACTATAGCACGCCGTTTTTCATCATTTTGGAGGATTTGAAAAAAATGAAAAAATAAAAAAACGATGGGTTATAGCCTATGTTTTTTGAAATTTTGAAAAAAAGAGTTAGCCTCGTTTCTCATCATTTTGGACCATGGGCTATAGCCCATATCGTACGGCATACTATAGCACGCCGTTTTTCATCATTTTGGAGGATTTGAAAAAAATGAAAAAATAAAAAAACGATGGGTTATAGCCCATGTTTTTTGAAATTTTGAAAAAAAGAGTTAGCCTCGTTTCTCATCATTTTGGACCATGGGCTATAACCCATATCGTACGGCATACTATAGCACGCCGTTTTTCATCATTTTGGAGGATTTTTAAAAAATAAAAAAATAAAAAAACGATGGGTTATAGCCCATGTTTTTTGAAATTTTGAAAAAAAAAGTTAGCCTCGTTTCTCATCATTTTGGACCATGGGCTATAGCCCATATCGTACGGCATACTATAGCACGCCGTTTTTCATCATTTTGGAGGATTTGAAAAAAATGAAAAAATAAAAAAACGATGGGTTATAGCCCATGTTTTTTGAAAATTTGAAAAAAAGAGTTAGCCTCGTTTCTCATCATTTTGGACCATGGGATATAGCCCATATCGTACGGCATACTATAGCACGCCGTTTTTCATCATTTTGGAGGATTTGAAAAAAATAAAAAGACGATGGGTTATAGCCCATGTTTTTTGAAATTTTGAAAAAGAAAGTTAGCCTCGTTTCTCATTTTCGACCATGGGCTATAGCCCATATCGTACGGCATACTATAGCACGCCGTTTTTCATCATTTTGGAGGATTTGAAAAAAATAAAAAAACGATGGGTTATAGCCCATGTTTTTTGAAATTTTGGAAAAAAAAGTTAGCCTCGTTTCTCATCATTTTTGACCATGGGCTATAGCCCATATCGTACGGCATACTATAGCACGCCACTTTTCATCATTTTGGAGGATTTGAAAAAAATAAAAAAATAAAAAAACGATGGGTTATAGCCCATGTTTTTTGAAATTTTGAAAAAAAAGTTAGCCTCGTTTCTCATCATTTTGGACCATGGGATATAGCCCATATCGTACGGCATACTATAGCACGCCGTTTTTCATCATTTTGGAGGATTTGAAAAAAATAAAAAGACGATGGGTTATAGCCCATGTTTTTTGAAATTTTGGAAAAAAAAGTTAGCCTCGTTTCTCATCATTTTCGACCATGGGCTATAGCCCATATCGTACGGCATACTATAGCACGCCGTTTTTCATTATTTTGGAGGATTTAAAAAAAATTAAAAAACGATGCGTTATAGCCCATGTTTTTTGAAATTTTGGAAAAAAAAGTTATCCTCGTTTCTCATCATTTTGGACCATGGGCTATAGCCCATATCGTACGGCATACTATAGCACGCCGTTTTTCATCATTTTGGAGGATTTGAAAAAAATGAAAAAATAAAAAAACGATGGGTTATAGCCCATGTTTTTTTGAAATTTTGAAAAAAAGAGTTAGCCTCGTTTCTCATCATTTTGGACCATGGGCTATAGCCCATATCGTACGGCATACTATAGCACGCCGTTTTTCATCATTTTGGAGGATTTTAAAAAAATTAAAAAACGATGGGTTATAGCCCATGTTTTTTGAAATTTTGGAAAAAAAAGTTAGCCTCGTTTCTCATCATTTTGGACCATGGGCTATAGCCCATATCGTACGGCATACTATAGCACGCCGTTTTTCATCATTCTGGAGGATTTGAAAAAAACTAAAAAATAAAAAAACGATGGGTTATAGCCCATGTTTTTTGAAATTTTGAAAAAAAGAGTTAGCCTCGTTTCTCATCATTTTGGACCATGGTCTATAGCTCATATCGTACGGCATACTATAGCACGCCGTTTTTCATCATTTTGGAGGATTTGAAAAAAATAAAAAACATAAAAAAACGATGGGTTATAGCCCATGTTTTTTGAAATTTTGAAAAAAAAAGTTAGCCTCGTTTCTCATCATTTTGGACCATGGGATATAGCCCATATCGTACGGCATACTATAGCACGCCGTTTTTCATCATTTTGGAGGATTTGAAAAAAATAAAAAGACGATGGGTTATAGCCCATGTTTTTTGAAATTTTGAAAAAAAAAGTTAGCCTCGTTTCTCATCATTTTCGACCATGGGCTATAGCCCATATCGTACGGCATACTATAGCACGCCGTTTTTCATCATTTGAGGATTTGAAAAAAATTAAAAAACGATGGGTTATAGCCCATGTTTTTTTGAAATTTTGAAAAAAAAAGTTATCCTCGTTTCTCATCATTTTGGACCATGGGCTATAGCCCATATCGTACGGCATACTATAGCACGCCGTTTTTCATCATTTTGGAGGATTTGAAAAAAATAAAAAAATAAAAAAATGATGGGTTATAGCCCATGTTTTTTGAAATTTTGAAAAAAAGAGTTAGCCTCGTTTCTCATCATTTTGGACCATGGGCTATAGCCCATATCGTACGGCATACTATAGCACGCCGTTTTTCATCATTTTGGAGGATTTGAAAAAAATGAAAAAATAAAAAAACGATGGGTTATAGCCCATGTTTTTAGAAATTTTGAAAAAAAGAGTTAGCCTCGTTTCTCATCATTTTGGACCATGGGCTATAGCCCATATCGTACGGCATACTATAGCACGCCGTTTTTCATCATTTTGGAGGATTTGAAAAAAATAAAAAAACGATGGGTTATAGCCCATGTTTTTTGAAATTTTGAAAAAAAAAGTTAGCCTCGTTTCTCATCATTTTGGACCATGGGCTATAGCCCATATCGTACGGCATACTATAGCACGCCGTTTTTCATCATTCTGGAGGATTTGAAAAAAAATAAAAAATAAAAAAACGATGGGTTATAGCCCATGTTTTTTGAAATTTTGAAAAAAAGAGTTAGCCTCGTTTCTCATCATTTTGGACCATGGGCTATAGCCCATATCGTACGGCATACTATAGCACGCCGTTTTTCATCATTTTGGAGGATTTGAAAAAAATAAAAAAATAAAAAAATGATGGGTTATAGCCCATGTTTTTTGAAATTTTGAAAAAAAGAGTTAGCCTCGTTTCTCATCATTTTGGACCATGGGCTATAGCCCATATCGTACGGCATACTATAGCACGCCGTTTTTCATCATTTTGGAGGATTTGAAAAAAATGAAAAAATAAAAAAACGATGGGTTATAGCCCATGTTTTTTGAAATTTTGAAAAAAAGAGTTAGCCTCGTTTCTCATCATTTTGGACCATGGGCTATAGCCCATATCGTACGGCATACTATAGCACGCCGTTTTTCATCATTTTGGAGGATTTGAAAAAAATAAAAAAACGATGGGTTATAGCTCATGTTTTTTGAAATTTTGAAAAAAAAAGTTAGCCTTGTTTCTCATCATTTTGGACCATGGGCTATAGCCCATATCGTACGGCATACTATAGCACGCCGTTTTTCATCATTTTGGATGATTTGAAAAAAATAAAAAAATAAAAAAACGATGGGTTATAGCCCATGTTTTTTGAAATTTTGAAAAAAAAAAGGTAGCCTCGTTTCTCATCATTTTGGACCATGGGCTATAGCCCATATCTTACGGCATACTATAGCAAGCCGTTTTTCATCATTTTGGATGATTTGAAAAAAATGAAAAAATAAAAAAACGATGGGTTATAGCCCATGTTTTTTGAAATTTTGAAAAAAAGAGTTAGCCTCGTTTCTCATCATTTTGGACCATGGGCTATAGCCCATATCGTACGGCATACTATAGCACGCCGTTTTTCATCATTTTGGAGGATTTGAAAAAAATAAAAAAATAAAAAAATGATGGGTTATAGCCCATGTTTTTTGAAATTTTGAAAAAAAGAGTTAGCCTCGTTTCTCATCATTTTGGACCATGGGCTATAGCCCATATCGTACGGCATACTATAGCACGCCGTTTTTCATCATTTTGGAGGATTTGAAAAAAATGAAAAAATAAAAAAACGATGGGTTATAGCCCATGTTTTTAGAAATTTTGAAAAAAAGAGTTAGCCTCGTTTCTCATCATTTTGGACCATGGGCTATAGCCCATATCGTACGGCATACTATAGCACGCCGTTTTTCATCATTTTGGAGGATTTGAAAAAAATAAAAAAACGATGGGTTATAGCCCATGTTTTTTGAAATTTTGAAAAAAAAAGTTAGCCTCGTTTCTCATCATTTTGGACCATGGGCTATAGCCCATATCGTACGGCATACTATAGCACGCCGTTTTTCATCATTCTGGAGGATTTGAAAAAAAATAAAAAATAAAAAAACGATGGGTTATAGCCCATGTTTTTTGAAATTTTGAAAAAAAGAGTTAGCCTCGTTTCTCATCATTTTGGACCATGGGCTATAGCCCATATCGTACGGCATACTATAGCACGCCGTTTTTCATCATTTTGGAGGATTTGAAAAAAATAAAAAAATAAAAAAATGATGGGTTATAGCCCATGTTTTTTGAAATTTTGAAAAAAAGAGTTAGCCTCGTTTCTCATCATTTTGGACCATGGGCTATAGCCCATATCGTACGGCATACTATAGCACGCCGTTTTTCATCATTTTGGAGGATTTGAAAAAAATGAAAAAATAAAAAAACGATGGGTTATAGCCCATGTTTTTTGAAATTTTGAAAAAAAGAGTTAGCCTCGTTTCTCATCATTTTGGACCATGGGCTATAGCCCATATCGTACGGCATACTATAGCACGCCGTTTTTCATCATTTTGGAGGATTTGAAAAAAATAAAAAAAACGATGGGTTATAGCTCATGTTTTTTGAAATTTTGAAAAAAAAAGTTAGCCTTGTTTCTCATCATTTTGGACCATGGGCTATAGCCCATATCGTACGGCATACTATAGCACGCCGTTTTTCATCATTCTGGAGGATTTGAAAAAAAATAAAAAATAAAAAAACGATGGGTTATAGCCCATGTTTTTTGAAATTTTGAAAAAAAGAGTTAGCCTCGTTTCTCATCATTTTGGACCATGGGCTATAGCCCATATCGTACGGCATACTATAGCACGCCGTTTTTCATCATTTTGGAGGATTTGAAAAAAATTAAAAAACGATGGGTTATAGCCCATGTTTTTTGAAATTTTGAAAAAAAAAGTTAGCCTCGTTTCTCATCATTTTGGACCATGGGCTATAGCCCATATCGTACGGCATACTATAGCACGCCGTTTTTCATCATTTTGGAGGATTTGAAAAAAAATAAAAAATAAAAAAACGATGGGTTATAGCCCATGTTTTTTGAAATTTTGAAAAAAAAAGTTAGCCTCGTTTCTCATCATTTTGGACCATGGGCTATAGCCCATATCGTACGGCATACTATAGCACGCCGTTTTTCATCATTCTGGAGGATTTGAAAAAAAATAAAAAATAAAAAAACGATGGGTTATAGCCCATGTTTTTTGAAATTTTGAAAAAAAGAGTTAGCCTCGTTTCTCATCATTTTGGACCATGGGCTATAGCCCATATCGTACGGCATACTATAGCACGCCGTTTTTCATCATTTTGGAGGATTTGAAAAAAATGAAAAAAAAAAAAAACGTTGGGTTATAGCCCATGTTTTTTGAAATTTTGAAAAAAAGAGTTAGCCTCGTTTCTCATCATTTTGGACCATGGGCTATAGCCCATATCGTACGGCATACTATAGCACGCCGTTTTTCATCATTTTGGAGGATTTGAAAAAAATGAAAAAATAAAAAAACGATGGGTTATAGCCCATGTTTTTAGAAATTTTGAAAAAAAGAGTTAGCCTCGTTTCTCATCATTTTGGACCATGGGCTATAGCCCATATCGTACGGCATACTATAGCACGCCGTTTTTCATCATTTTGGAGGATTTGAAAAAAATAAAAAAACGATGGGTTATAGCCCATGTTTTTTGAAATTTTGAAAAAAAAAGTTAGCCTCGTTTCTCATCATTTTGGACCATGGGCTATAGCCCATATCGTACGGCATACTATAGCACGCCGTTTTTCATCATTCTGGAGGATTTGAAAAAAAATAAAAAATAAAAAAACGATGGGTTATAGCCCATGTTTTTTGAAATTTTGAAAAAAAGAGTTAGCCTCGTTTCTCATCATTTTGGACCATGGGCTATAGCCCATATCGTACGGCATACTATAGCACGCCGTTTTTCATCATTTTGGAGGATTTGAAAAAAATAAAAAAATAAAAAAATGATGGGTTATAGCCCATGTTTTTTGAAATTTTGAAAAAAAGAGTTAGCCTCGTTTCTCATCATTTTGGACCATGGGCTATAGCCCATATCGTACGGCATACTATAGCACGCCGTTTTTCATCATTTTGGAGGATTTGAAAAAAATGAAAAAATAAAAAAACGATGGGTTATAGCCCATGTTTTTTGAAATTTTGAAAAAAAGAGTTAGCCTCGTTTCTCATCATTTTGGACCATGGGCTATAGCCCATATCGTACGGCATACTATAGCACGCCGTTTTTCATCATTTTGGAGGATTTGAAAAAAATAAAAAAACGATGGGTTATAGCTCATGTTTTTTGAAATTTTGAAAAAAAAAGTTAGCCTTGTTTCTCATCATTTTGGACCATGGGCTATAGCCCATATCGTACGGCATACTATAGCACGCCGTTTTTCATCATTTTGGATGATTTGAAAAAAATAAAAAAATAAAAAAACGATGGGTTATAGCCCATGTTTTTTGAAATTTTGAAAAAAAAAAGGTAGCCTCGTTTCTCATCATTTTGGACCATGGGCTATAGCCCATATCTTACGGCATACTATAGCAAGCCGTTTTTCATCATTTTGGATGATTTGAAAAAAATGAAAAAATAAAAAAACGATGGGTTATAGCCCATGTTTTTTGAAATTTTGAAAAAAAGAGTTAGCCTCGTTTCTCATCATTTTGGACCATGGGCTATAGCCCATATCGTACGGCATACTATAGCACGCCGTTTTTCATCATTTTGGAGGATTTGAAAAAAATAAAAAAATAAAAAAATGATGGGTTATAGCCCATGTTTTTTGAAATTTTGAAAAAAAGAGTTAGCCTCGTTTCTCATCATTTTGGACCATGGGCTATAGCCCATATCGTACGGCATACTATAGCACGCCGTTTTTCATCATTTTGGAGGATTTGAAAAAAATGAAAAAATAAAAAAACGATGGGTTATAGCCCATGTTTTTAGAAATTTTGAAAAAAAGAGTTAGCCTCGTTTCTCATCATTTTGGACCATGGGCTATAGCCCATATCGTACGGCATACTATAGCACGCCGTTTTTCATCATTTTGGAGGATTTGAAAAAAATAAAAAAACGATGGGTTATAGCCCATGTTTTTTGAAATTTTGAAAAAAAAAGTTAGCCTCGTTTCTCATCATTTTGGACCATGGGCTATAGCCCATATCGTACGGCATACTATAGCACGCCGTTTTTCATCATTCTGGAGGATTTGAAAAAAAATAAAAAATAAAAAAACGATGGGTTATAGCCCATGTTTTTTGAAATTTTGAAAAAAAGAGTTAGCCTCGTTTCTCATCATTTTGGACCATGGGCTATAGCCCATATCGTACGGCATACTATAGCACGCCGTTTTTCATCATTTTGGAGGATTTGAAAAAAATAAAAAAATAAAAAAATGATGGGTTATAGCCCATGTTTTTTGAAATTTTGAAAAAAAGAGTTAGCCTCGTTTCTCATCATTTTGGACCATGGGCTATAGCCCATATCGTACGGCATACTATAGCACGCCGTTTTTCATCATTTTGGAGGATTTGAAAAAAATGAAAAAATAAAAAAACGATGGGTTATAGCCCATGTTTTTTGAAATTTTGAAAAAAAGAGTTAGCCTCGTTTCTCATCATTTTGGACCATGGGCTATAGCCCATATCGTACGGCATACTATAGCACGCCGTTTTTCATCATTTTGGAGGATTTGAAAAAAATAAAAAAACGATGGGTTATAGCTCATGTTTTTTGAAATTTTGAAAAAAAAAGTTAGCCTTGTTTCTCATCATTTTGGACCATGGGCTATAGCCCATATCGTACGGCATACTATAGCACGCCGTTTTTCATCATTCTGGAGGATTTGAAAAAAAATAAAAAATAAAAAAACGATGGGTTATAGCCCATGTTTTTTGAAATTTTGAAAAAAAGAGTTAGCCTCGTTTCTCATCATTTTGGACCATGGGCTATAGCCCATATCGTACGGCATACTATAGCACGCCGTTTTTCATCATTTTGGAGGATTTGAAAAAAATTAAAAAACGATGGGTTATAGCCCATGTTTTTTGAAATTTTGAAAAAAAAAGTTAGCCTCGTTTCTCATCATTTTGGACCATGGGCTATAGCCCATATCGTACGGCATACTATAGCACGCCGTTTTTCATCATTTTGGAGGATTTGAAAAAAAATAAAAAATAAAAAAACGATGGGTTATAGCCCATGTTTTTTGAAATTTTGAAAAAAAAAGTTAGCCTCGTTTCTCATCATTTTGGACCATGGGCTATAGCCCATATCGTACGGCATACTATAGCACGCCGTTTTTCATCATTCTGGAGGATTTGAAAAAAAATAAAAAATAAAAAAACGATGGGTTATAGCCCATGTTTTTTGAAATTTTGAAAAAAAGAGTTAGCCTCGTTTCTCATCATTTTGGACCATGGGCTATAGCCCATATCGTACGGCATACTATAGCACGCCGTTTTTCATCATTTTGGAGGATTTGAAAAAAATGAAAAAAAAAAAAAACGTTGGGTTATAGCCCATGTTTTTTGAAATTTTGAAAAAAAAAGTTAGCCTCGTTTCTCATCATTTTGGACCATGGGCTATAGCCCATATCGTACGGCATACTATAGCACGCCGTTTTTCATCATTTTGGAGGATTTGAAAAAAATTAAAAAATTAAAAAACGATGGGTTATAGCCCATGTTTTTGATTAAAAAAAAGAAGTTATCCTCGTTTCTCATCATTTTGGACCATGGGCTATAGCCTATATCGTACGGCATACTATAGCGCGCCGTTTTTCATCATTTTTGATGATTTGACAAAAATGAAAAAATGAAAAAAACGATGGGTTATAGCCCATGTTTTTTGAAATTTTGAAAAAAAAGTTATCCTCGTTTCTCATCATTTTGGACCATGGGCTATAGCCTATATCGTACGGCATACTATAGCGCGCCGTTTTTCATCATTTTTGATGATTTGACAATATTGAAAAAATGAAAAAAACGATGGGTTATATTGAAGCGTGCACCTACACACGCACAGGCGCACATGCGTATGCACACCTGGACCTGTACATGAACAACACAAAAACTAAGGCACTGGTGTCGGAATTCTGGTTTACCGGAACGGGGTTCAACTCCCTGCAGTGCCCTGCTCAATGTGTTGTATTTACCGGAAAGGATTGGAAAAAAATAATAATTGCGGAGTGTTGCGGATGAATTGCGGAAAATTGCGGAAAAATACGATCGGTTATAGCGCATGTTTTTTGAAATTTTGAAAAAATTAATTATCCTCGTTTCTCATCATTTTGGACCATGGGCCATAGCCTATATCGTACGGCATACTATAGCGCGCCGGCGGTTTTTGATCATTTTTGATCATTTGACAATATTGAAAAAATAAAAAAAACTATGGGTTATATTGAAGCGTGCACCTACACACGCACAGGCGCACATGCGTATGCACACCTGGACCTGTAAATGAACAACACAAAAACTAAGGCACTGGTGTCGGACTTCTGGTTTACCGGAACGGGGTTCAACTCCCTGCAGTGCCCTGCTCAATGTGTTTTATTTACCGGAAAGGATTGGAAACATTTTTAAATTGTGGGGTATTGCGGAGTGTTGCGGATGAATTTGAGGAAATTGCAAATTGCAGAAATTGAGGAAATTGCAAATTGAGGAAATTGCGGAAATTATAAATTGCGGAAATTGAGGAAATTGAGGAATTTGAAAATTGCGGAAATTGCGGAAATTGGAAATTGCAAATTGCAGAAATTGCGGAAATTGCGGAAATTGGAAATTGCAAATTGCAGAAATTGCGGAAATTGCGGAAATTGAGGAATTTGGAAATTGCGGAAATTGCGGAAATTGCCAATTGCGGAAATTGCAAATTGCGGAAATTGTGGAAATTGCGGAAATTGAGGAATTTGAAAATTGCGGAAATTGCGGAAGTTGGAAATTGCAAATTGCAGAAATTGCGGAAATTGGAAATTGCAAATTGCAGAAATTGCGGAAATTGCGGAAATTGAGGAATTTGGAAATTGCGGAAATTGCGGAAATTGCCAATTGCGGAAATTGCAAATTGCGGAAATTGAGGAAATTGAGGAAATTGCAAATTGCGGAAATTGCAAATTGCAGAAATTGCGGAAATTGCAAATTGAAGAAATTGCGGAAATTATAAATTGCGGAAATTGCAATGCCATGGACCAATGAACCATGTAAATACAACAAATTGAGCAGGGCACTGCAGGGAGTTGCACCCCGTTCCGGTAAACCAGAAGTACGACACCAGTGCCTTAGTTTTTGTGTTGTCATTTACAGGTCCTTTCGTTGAAATGTAAATTTTACATTTCAACAGTAAAGTAGGGGAGAGCCGCCACGGTTGTAACATTTTGCACGTTTCATTTTTTTAGCTTTTCAGCTTAAAGCAATTATATTGCTTTGAAGCAACTGTTTAACATTGTTTTCATAACATGGATGCGATAATAAAATGTATCAAACATGTATTATTAAAACTTACCGTATATAACAGTTGGTGTGCTCGTGTCAATTCCTTGATGGTAAAACACATCAATTACACTTACAAAGTTATCAAATTTGATTGATGAAGTCGTACACTATGTTTTATAATCCCAATCTTATTTAGAATAGTTGGATAGACAGCTGACTGAACACAAACATTGAAAAATGTGGCAGATGAGATTTGTATAAAGACCAATGCATATCTGCACTGATTCCTACAGTGACACCTACAGGGTTACATATGTAACAACACCCCAATTCAATCACCATTCTCATTTTTCCATGATGTTTTTTATTTTCTGTAGTCTGTAGGTTGTTGAACAGCCTACAACTAGCCTACATTGAAAATGTGGCATCTGGAACCATACAACAAAAGTGCATGCAACTTGCAGTGCATAAACAGTGCATTTAAACTTTCAGTGCATTTAAAGCCTATTTATATAAGCTATAGGCCTATTCAAAAATAAAACTGTTATGCTACGGAATATATATATTTTTTTTAGAGTAGCCAATTAGGTTTGAGAACCACTGAATTAAAGGCACACCTTTCAAGGCATTCTTTTACAGCCATGTGAACTGGAATCTGATTATTTCTCTGAAATATTAATTGACATACTTTTCTCCTCAAGACAAATGTGGCATCTGGAACCAGACAACAAAAGTGCATTTAAACTTTGCATTTAAACAGTGCATTTAAACTCTCAAAAACAGAGCAGAACAAAGTAGCCTATTATAGGCTATAGGCTATAAAAAATAAAACTACCGAACATTTATAACTGTTTTTTTTTTTTGTTTTTTTTAGAGTAGCCAATTATAATTCTGAGAAATCAGAATATAATCTAGCAATTGTGACACTTGTAGACCTGGAGACCATCTGTGCAGTCTTCGTGGGCCCACTCTTCACATTTACAGCATTGCACCCACTCTTCCCCAGGCTTTGAGGACTTAAAGTCCTCTCCACAGACCAGGCATTCACAGGCATTCACATTTGAGGTAGGCCTAGCGGTGGACGCCTTTGAGGTAGCAGCGGATGCCTTTGAGGTAGCAGCAGCAGATGCCCTGGCGGTGGACACCTTTGAGGTAGCAGCAGCAGATGCCCTCGCCCTGGCGGTGGACATCTTTGAGGTAGCAGCAGCAGATGCCCTCGCCCTGGCGGTGGACATCTTTGAGGTAGCAGCGGCAGATGCCTTCGCCCTGGCGGTGGACACCGTGGAGGTAGTGGCGACATCTGTGGAGGTGGTGGCGACATCTGTGGAGGTGGTGGAGACAGCTGTGGAGGTGGTGGAGACAGCTGTGGAGGTGGTGGAGACAGCTGTGGAGGCGGACACCCTCATGGAGGTAGCGGTCACCTTCTTCTTCTGAGCCTTGGTAGGCCTACTGAGCCTTCGTGGGGCCAAGCGCTTTTCTCGCTGCTCTTCTAAAGCCCGTTTGACGGGTGTGTCCGTCAAAATAGCTGTTGACCCTTTCTTACGGCCCCTGGTGGTGGCTTTTCTGGCTCCAGCCTTTGGGAAGGGGCGCACAGATACTGGACTGAAGGGTTCATCTTCCTCCTCCTGAATCAAAAGAGAAAGGGAAGCAGAAGGGGGGTGGGGAGCAAGGGGAAAGATCAATAAAACAAATAACAAAACTACAAAGGAGATCTAAATATTTACACATAGGCCTAGTAGGTTAGATCTATCCAGTGCGGTATGTAGACCTACTTCAACTGGCAGGTCGAGTGTGGCAGGAGAACCTGCAGGACTTGGGCCAGGGGTGACTGGACTCACAGGGAAGGAACTGGTGGATGGAGCCTCCTGCTCCTGAGTGGCAGGAGAGCCAGGAAGTGGGGCATCAGCAGCAATGGAGGGATCCGGCCTGTCGGTAGGGGTGAGCGATATGGAAAAATGCAATATCGCAATATTTTTTCAAGCAGTAGGCCTATTTTAGTGTTTATGGTTATTTTTCAAGTTACTTAACAGTAGACTACAACCACCTACAAGGTAACAAAAACTAAAAGAAAAAATGAGTAACAGACAATTTAGACCATATTATTTTTGGCGAACAAAACAGTTCTACAAAGGTAGCTATAACTTAAAAGACCTATAGAACTGCAAATCATAGAATGTGCATTCACTGTATCATGGTATATAGGCATAGTTATCGCCTGGACAGTAGCCTATTTATCACCATATCGCCCACCAAGACCAAACCTACCTGTCAGTGACAGAAGAGGCAACAAAGTCGTCATCCGTGAAGATCTGTGGATTGAAGGGATGAATCCCAGAACAAGAAAACCCAGACATGATATTCGACGGGGTCGCAGCAAATGGCAGGGCAGTTTTCACAGCACTTGGGACATCGTAGATGCCGAACGTCTTGCCTGCAAAAAAAACCATTTAAATCAAGTTTTTCAGTTGCATTTTAACATAGGCTACATAGGACACACAGACGGCCTACACATTATTTTTATTAGACTATTACCTGGGTTGTTCGCCATCCAGCGGTCGATGGCACTGTTGACATACCTCTTCAAAGGCCCATACACGGTTCTGTCTAACGGCTGCAGCTTGTGGGAACAATGGGGTGGGAAAGATAGAAGGACGACACCATTGTCCCTACAGTAGTCGACCCCCTCAAGCGACAGGTGGGAGCCGTGGTTGTCCAGGAGGAGGATAACCTTGGCCTCTGGTGTTGGATGGGCATGTTTAACGAAGTGGTGGAGAAACACGAGGAAATCCTCCTCCTGCATCCACCCTGACCCGTTGGCTGTGCCTGTGCACCCGGGAGGTCCTCCATTTATCATGAACGGCTTAAAATTCTTCCGGGGAAAAATGAACATGGGCGGAATACGGTTTCCCTGGGCGTTGACAGCAAAGGCCATGGTGACCAGTGTGCCCCTCTCCGCTGACACGATGGCCCCCAGCTGTTTCATCCCCCTCCTAGACACCACCCTGTCTGGGGCCTGGACGGTGGTGACGCCGGTCTCATCCATGTTCCACACTTGGCTTGCTTCATAGGGCTGTGTGGGGCGTTCCAGAACCGTAGCCAGATTCTTGAAGAATGCACCCACGTTGAATCGTTGAAGCCCGTCGCTCGGCCCAGGCTAGTGGGCTCTGGACGGCGAATTGACAACTGTTTGTTTCTCGCCATGAAGCCCCTGAACCAATCTTTCCCCGCCATGCTGTGCCTTTCCCACGGTTGTGGATGCTTGCGTTCATATTTCTTTGCTAGCTGGAAGGCCAATTTGCGGACCTGAAAAAAATCATAATATAATTAATATATAGTCTACATACACATATATATATATATATATATATATATATATATATATATATATATATATATATAGGCTACACACACATAATATATATAGGCCTATATATACACACACTTTGTTTCAATAATCTATTCTCACCTCCTTTGGGCATAACCCATAATAAAGGTCTGCAGACCTGGAAAGATAATTGACCAGCATCTCCTCCTGCTCGTCTGTGAAGACACGGAAATGCGACCTGTAGCCTGTCCTGGGCATCAACTTGTTACCCTCCCTCGCCATTGCCCTCCTTGCTTTACAATAGCGGTTTAATGTGACATGGCACATTTTGAAGGCTTTTGCCACACTCCTGACAGAGCGACCCTCTATAAAAACCTCATCTGAGGCCTGTTTAAGGACATCTTGGGTATAAAGCCCCTCTTCACCTTCTTCTTGAAAGGTGGCATTCTGTTAAAAACAAACAAGGGACAAAGCTCATTAATCAACATAATCAAGTTTTCACATCAATGTAAATGGACCAGAGTTAGCCGAAGCAAAATTTCATCTGTAGTCCCTGGGCAGGCTCTTAAAAAATGAATGATAAAAAGGACAAAGTGTAGTGTGCCTGCACACAACACCATGCATTGATGCCATGTGTGCATATGTGCAAGCACCCAACACTACGTCCATACAAAAACACAATACAATACAGATACAATTCACGCTGCACTAGCCACAAAAGAGCATAATTATAGCCATTGTCTTAATTGTAGCACTTGTTGCACCAATTGTAACACTTGTTACAATTGGCCTGCAGTCGCACGGTTTGTTTAGAGTTGTTTACAGAACAGAATGAACGTGCATATCGTGTTAAAACGATTCAATCTATCGTAGAACATATACATGTAGACACCCATGTGGATTTTAGCTTGACAACACTAAAGAATTTTTTTTTAGAACAAAGATAGTCAAGGTGTAAACTTTTACTCACTTTCTGCAAAACAGCTCTTTCCCCGCTGGTTCTCTGAAGCAAGCATGAAATGACTTTTCGCTTCGTGTATACGTAGACTATGTTCCTGGTCACATGTTGACGTCATGACGTCATGACGTCATGATGAAAATGAACCAATCAGGAGATAACTTCGTTGTTACAACCTTGACGCGTTACATCCGTGGCGGCTCTCCCCTAATATATAAAGAAGAGAAACACAAAAGTACAAAAATAACATTTTCGAATTACCTGTATTTGCTTTGATTTTTTAAACTTTCTCTAACCATTATTTTACACTTTTGGTTGTTGAAAAACAGCTTCTAACCATTATTTGACACTTTTGGTTGTTTCAAAATTTCAAAAAACATGGGCTATAACCCATCGTTTTTAAAAAAAAAATCAAATCCTCAAAAATGATGAAAAACGGCGTGCTATAGTATGCCGTACGATATGGGCCAAAATGATGAGAAACGAGGATAACTTTTTTTTCAAAATTTCAAAAAACATGGGCTATAACCCATCGTTTTTTTCATTTTTTTCAAATCCTCAAAAATGATGAAAAACGGCGTGCTATAGTATGCCGTACGATATGGGCTATAGCCCAGGGTCCAAAATGATGAGAAACGAGGATAACTTTTTTTTCAAAATTTCAAAAAACATGGGCTATAACCCATCGTTTCTTTTTAATTTTTGTCAAATCGTCAAAAATTATGAAAAACGGCGTGCTATAGTATGCCATACGATATGGGCTATAGCCCATGGTCCAAAATGATGAGAAATGAGGATAACTTTGTTTTTCAAAATTTCAAAAAACATGGGCTATAACCCATCGTTTTTTTCATTTTTTCATTTTTGTCAAATCATCAAAAATGATGAAAAACGGCGCGCTATAGTATGCCGTACGATATAGGCTATAGCCCATGGTCCAAAATGATGAGAAATGAGGATAACTTTTTTTTTTTTTTTTTATCAAAAACATGGGCTATAACCCATCGTTTTTTTATTTTTTTATTTTTTTCAAATCCTCCAAAATGATGAAAAACGGCGTGCTATAGTATGCCGTACGATATGGGCTATAGCCCATGGTCCAAAATGATGAGAAACGAGGCTAACTCTTTTTTTCAAAATTTCAAAAAACATGGGCTATAACCCATCGTTTTTTTCATTTTTTCATTTTTGTCAAATCATCAAAAATGATGAAAAACGGCGTGCTATAGTATGCCGTACGATATGGGCTATAGCCCATGGTCCAAAATGATGAGAAACGAGGCTAACTCTTTTTTTCAAAATTTCAAAAAACATGGGCTATAACCCATCGTTTTTTTATTTTTTCATTCTTTTTCAAATCATCCAAAATGATGAAAAACGGCGTGCTATAGTATGCCGTACGATATGGGCTATAGCCCATGGTCCAAAATGATGAGAAACGAGGCTAACTTTTTTTTTCAAAATTTCAAAAAACATGGGCTATAACCCATCGTTTTTTTATTTTTTCATTTTTTTCAAATCATCCAAAATGATGAAAAACGGCGTGCTATAGTATGCCGTACGATATGGGCTATAGCCCATGGTCCAAAATGATGAGAAACGAGGCTAACTTTTTTTTTCAAAATTTCAAAAAACATGGGCTATAACCCATCGTTTTTTTATTTTTTCATTTTTTTCAAATCCTCCAAAATGATGAAAAACGGCGTGCTATAGTATGCCGTACGATATGGGCTATAGCCCATGGTCCAAAATGATGAGAAACGAGGCTAACTCTTTTTTTCAAAATTAAAAAAAACATGGGCTATAACCCATCGTTTTTTTATTTTTTCATTTTTTTCAAATCCTCCAGAATGATGAAAAACGGCGTGCTATAGTATGCCGTACGATATGGGCTATAGCCCATGGTCCAAAATGATGAGAAACGAGGCTAACTCTTTTTTTCAAAATTTCAAAAAACATGGGCTATAACCCATCGTTTTTTTATTTTTTCATTTTTTTCAAATCCTCCAGAATGATGAAAAACGGCGTGCTATAGTATGCCGTACGATATGGGCTATAGCCCATGGTCCAAAATGATGAGAAACGACGCTAACTTTTTTTTCCAAAATTTCAAAAAACATGGGCTATAACCCATCGTTTTTTTATTTTTTCATTTTTTTCAGATCCTCCAAAATGATGAAAAACGGCGTGCTATAGTATGCCGTACGATATGGGCTATAGCCCATGGTCCAAAATGATGAGAAACGAGGCTAACTCATTTTTTCAAAATTTCAAAAAACATGGGCTATAACCCATCGTTTTTTTTATTTTTTTCAAATCATCCAAAATGATGAAAAACGGTGTGCTATAGTATGCCGTACGATATGGGCTATAGCCCATGGTCCAAAATGATGAGAAACGAGGCTAACTTTTTTTTTCAAAATTTCAAAAAACATGGGCTATAACCCATCGTTTTTTTATTTTTTTATTTTTTTCAAATCATCCAAAATGATGAAAAACGGCGTGCTATAGTATGCCGTACGATATGGGCTATAGCCCATGGTCCAAAATGATGAGAAACGAGGCTAACTCATTTTTTCAAAATTTCAAAAAACATGGGCTATAACCCATCGTTTTTTTTATTTTTTTCAAATCATCCAAAATGATGAAAAACGGTGTGCTATAGTATGCCGTACGATATGGGCTATAGCCCATGGTCCAAAATGATGAGAAACGAGGCTAACTTTTTTTTTCAAAATTTCAAAAAACATGGGCTATAACCCATCGTTTTTTTATTTTTTTATTTTTTTCAAATCATCCAAAATGATGAAAAACGGCGTGCTATAGTATGCCGTACGATATGGGCTATAGCCCATGGTCCAAAATGATGAGAAACGAGGCTAACTTTTTTTTTCAAAATTTCAAAAAACATGGGCTATAACCCATCGTTTTTTTTATTTTTTTTATTTTTTTCAAATCATCCAAAATGATGAAAAACGGCGTGCTATAGTATGCCGTACGATATGGGCTATAGCCCATGGTCCAAAATGATGAGAAACGAGGCTAACTTTTTTTTTCAAAATTTCAAAAAACATGGGCTATAACCCATCGTTTTTTTATTTTTTCATTTTTTTCAAATCATCCAAAATGATGAAAAATGGCGTGCTATAGTATGCCGTACGATATGGGCTATAGCCCATGGTCCAAAATGATGAGAAACGAGGCTAACTCTTTTTTTCAAAATTTCAAAAAACATGGGCTATAACCCATCGTTTTTTTATTTTTTCATTTTTTTCAAATCCTCCAGAATGATAAAAAACGGCGTGCTATAGTATGCCGTACGATATGGGCTATAGCCCATGGTCCAAAATGATGAGAAACGAGGCTAACTCTTTTTTTCAAAATTTCAAAAAACATGGGCTATAACCCATCATTTTTTTATTTTTTCATTTTTTTCAAATCCTCCAGAATGATGAAAAACGGCGTGCTATAGTATGCCGTACGATATGGGCTATAGCCCATGGTCCAAAATGATGAGAAACGAGGCTAACTTTTTTTTTCAAAATTTCAAAAAACATGGGCTATAACCCATCGTTTTTTTATTTTTTCATTTTTTTCAAATCATCCAAAATGATGAAAAACGGCTTGCTATAGTATGCCGTAAGATATGGGCTATAGCCCATGGTCCAAAATGATGAGAAACGAGGCTACCTTTTTTTTTTCAAAATTTCAAAAAACATGGGCTATAACCCATCGTTTTTTTATTTTTTTATTTTTTTCAAATCATCCAAAATGATGAAAAACGGCGTGCTATAGTATGCCGTACGATATGGGCTATAGCCCATGGTCCAAAATGATGAGAAACGAGGCTAACTTTTTTTTTCAAAATTTCAAAAAACATGGGCTATAACCCATCGTTTTTTTATTTTTTCATTTTTTTCAAATCCTCCAAAATGATGAAAAACGGCGTGCTATAGTATGCCGTACGATATGGGCTATAGCCCATGGTCCAAAATGATGAGAAACGAGGCTAACTCTTTTTTTCAAAATTTCAAAAAACATGGGCTATAACCCATCGTTTTTTTATTTTTTCATTTTTTTCAAATCCTCCAGAATGATGAAAAACGGCGTGCTATAGTATGCCGTACGATATGGGCTATAGCCCATGGTCCAAAATGATGAGAAACGAGGCTAACTTTTTTTTTCAAAATTTAAAAAAACATGGGCTATAACCCATCGTTTTTTTATTTTTTTATTTTTTTTAAATCCTCCAAAATGATGAAAAACGGCGTGCTATAGTATGCCGTACGATATGGGCTATAGCCCATGGTCCAAAATGAAGAGAAACGAGGCTAACTCATTTTTTCAAAATTTCAAAAAACATGGGCTATAACCCATCGTTTTTTTATTTTTTCATTTTTTTCAAATCCTCCAAAATTATGAAAAACGGCGTGCTATAGTATGCCGTACGATATGGGCTTTAGCGCATGGTCCAAAATGATGAGAAACGAGGCAAATACTTTTTTTCAAAATTTCAAAAAACATGGGCTATAACCCATCGTTTTTTTATTTTTTCATTTTTTTCAAATCCTCCAGAATGATGAAAAACGGCATGCTATAGTATGCCGTACGATATGGGCTATAGCCCATGGTCCAAAATGATGAGAAACGAGGCTAACTTTTTTTTTCAAAATTTCAAAAAACATGGGCTATAACCCATCGTTTTTTTTATTTTTTCACTTTTTTCAAATCCTCCAAAATGATGAAAAACGGCGTGCTATAGTATGCCATACGATATGGGCCCATAGCCCATGGTCCAAAATGATGAGAAACGAGGCTAACTTTCTTTTTCAAAATTTCAAAAAACATGGGCTATAACCCATCGTTTTTTTATTTTTTCATTTTTTTTTAAATCATCCAAAATGATGAAAAACGGCGTGCTATAGTATGCCGTACGATATGGGCTATAGCCCATGGTCCAAAATGATGAGAAACGAGGCTAACGTTTTTTTTCAAAATTTCAAAAAACATGGGCTATAACCCATCGTTTTTTTATTTTTTCATTTTTTTCAAATCCTCCAAAATGATGAAAAACGGCGTGCTATAGTATGCCGTACGATATGGGCTATAGCCCATGGTCCAAAATGATGAGAAACGAGGCTAACTCTTTTTTTCAAAATTTCAAAAAACATGGGCTATAACCCATCGTTTTTTTATTTTTTCATTTTTTTCAAATCATCCAAAATGATGAAAAACGGCTTGCTATAGTATGCCGTAAGATATGGGCTATAGCCCATGGTCCAAAATGATGAGAAACGAGGCTACCTTTTTTTTTTCAAAATTTCAAAAAACATGGGCTATAACCCATCGTTTTTTTATTTTTTTATTTTTTTCAAATCATCCAAAATGATGAAAAACGGCGTGCTATAGTATGCCGTACGATATGGGCTATAGCCCATGGTCCAAAATGATGAGAAACGAGGCTAACTTTTTTTTCCAAAATTTCAAAAAACATGGGCTATAACCCATCGTTTTTTTATTTTTTCATTTTTTTCAAATCCTCCAAAATGATGAAAAACGGCGTGCTATAGTATGCCGTACGATATGGGCTATAGCCCATGGTCCAAAATGATGAGAAACGAGGCTAACTCTTTTTTTCAAAATTTCAAAAAACATGGGCTATAACCCATCGTTTTTTTATTTTTTCATTTTTTTCAAATCCTCCAGAATGATGAAAAACGGCGTGCTATAGTATGCCGTACGATATGGGCTATAGCCCATGGTCCAAAATGATGAGAAACGAGGCTAACTTTTTTTTTCAAAATTTAAAAAAACATGGGCTATAACCCATCGTTTTTTTATTTTTTTATTTTTTTTAAATCCTCCAAAATGATGAAAAACGGCGTGCTATAGTATGCCGTACGATATGGGCTATAGCCCATGGTCCAAAATGAAGAGAAACGAGGCTAACTAATTTTTTCAAAATTTCAAAAAACATGGGCTATAACCCATCGTTTTTTTATTTTTTCATTTTTTTCAAATCCTCCAAAATTATGAAAAACGGCGTGCTATAGTATGCCGTACGATATGGGCTTTAGCCCATGGTCCAAAATGATGAGAAACGAGGCAAATACTTTTTTTCAAAATTTCAAAAAACATGGGCTATAACCCATCGTTTTTTTATTTTTTCATTTTTTTCAAATCCTCCAGAATGATGAAAAACGGCGTGCTATAGTATGCCGTACGATATGGGCTATAGCCCATGGTCCAAAATGATGAGAAACGAGGCTAACTTTTTTTTTCAAAATTTCAAAAAACATGGGCTATAACCCATCGTTTTTTTTATTTTTTCACTTTTTTCAAATCCTCCAAAATGATGAAAAACGGCGTGCTATAGTATGCCGTACGATATGGGCCCATAGCCCATGGTCCAAAATGATGAGAAACGAGGCTAACTTTCTTTTTCAAAATTTCAAAAAACATGGGCTATAACCCATCGTTTTTTTATTTTTTCATTTTTTTTTAAATCATCCAAAATGATGAAAAACGGCGTGCTATAGTATGCCGTACGATATGGGCTATAGCCCATGGTCCAAAATGATGAGAAACGAGGCTAACGTTTTTTTTCAAAATTTCAAAAAACATGGGCTATAACCCATCGTTTTTTTATTTTTTCATTTTTTTCAAATCCTCCAAAATGATGAAAAACGGCGTGCTATAGTATGCCGTACGATATGGGCTATAGCCCATGGTCCAAAATGATGAGAAACGAGGCTAACTCTTTTTTTCAAAATTTCAAAAAACATGGGCTATAACCCATCGTTTTTTTATTTTTTTCAAATCATCCAAAATGATGAAAAACGGCGTGCTATAGTATGCCGTACGATATGGGCTATAGCCCATGGTCCAAAATGATGAGAAACGAGGCTAACTTTTTTTTTCAAAATTTCAAAAAACATGGGCTATAACCCATCGTTTTTTTATTTTTTCATTTTTTTCAAATCCTCCAAAATGATGAAAAACGGCGTGCTATAGTATGCCGTACGATATGGGCTATAGCCCATGGTCCAAAATGATGAGAAACGAGGCTAACTCTTTTTTTCAAAATTTCAAAAAACATGGGCTATAACCCATCGTTTTTTTATTTTTTCATTTTTTTAAAATCCTCCAGAATGATGAAAAACGGCGTGCTATAGTATGCCGTACGATATGGGCTATAGCCCATGGTCCAAAATGATGAGAAACGAGGCTAACTCTTTTTTTCAAAATTTCAAAAAACATGGGCTATAACCCATCGTTTTTTTATTTTTTCATTTTTTTCAAATACTCCAGAATGATGAAAAACGGCGTGCTATAGTATGCCGTACGATATGGGCTATAGCCCATGGTCCAAAATGATGAGAAACGAGGCTAACTTTTTTTTTTTCAAAATTTCAAAAAACATGGGCTATAACCCATCGTTTTTTTTATTTTTTCATTTTTTTCAAATCCTCCAAAATGATGAAAAATGGCGTGCTATAGTATGCCGTACGATATGGGCTATAGCCCATGGTCCAAAATGATGAGAAACGAGGCTAACTCTTTTTTTCAAAATTTCAAAAAACATGGGCTATAACCCATCGTTTTTTTATTTTTTCATTTTTTTCAAATCCTCCAGAATGATGAAAAACTGCGTGCTATAGTATGCCGTACGATATGGGCTATAGCCCATGGTCCAAAATGATGAGAAACGAGGCTAACTTCTTTTTCCAAAATTTCAAAAAACATGGGCTATAACGGTTATAGCCCATGTTTTTTGAAATTTTGGAAAAAAATGAAAAAATAAAAAAACGATGGGTTATAGTATAACCCATCGTTTTTTTATTTTTTCATTTTTTTCAAATCCTCCAGAATGATGAAAAACGGCGTGCTATAGTATGCCGTACGATATGGGCTATAGCCCATGGTCCAAAATGATGAGAAACGAGGCTAACTTTTTTTTTTTCAAAATTTCAAAAAACATGGGCTATAACCCATCGTTTTTTTTATTTTTTCATTTTTTTCAAATCCTCCAAAATGATGAAAAATGGCGTGCTATAGTATGCCGTACGATATGGGCTATAGCCCATGGTCCAAAATGATGAGAAACGAGGCTAACTCTTTTTTTCAAAATTTCAAAAAACATGGGCTATAACCCATCGTTTTTTTATTTTTTCATTTTTTTCAAATCCTCCAGAATGATGAAAAACTGCGTGCTATAGTATGCCGTACGATATGGGCTATAGCCCATGGTCCAAAATGATGAGAAACGAGGCTAACTTCTTTTTCCAAAATTTCAAAAAACATGGGCTATAACGGTTATAGCCCATGTTTTTTGAAATTTTGGAAAAAAATGAAAAAATAAAAAAACGATGGGTTATAGTATAACCCATCGTTTTTTTATTTTTTCATTTTTTTCAAATCCTCCAGAATGATGAAAAACGGCGTGCTATAGTATGCCGTACGATATGGGCTATAGCCCATGGTCCAAAATGATGAGAAACGAGGCTAACTCTTTTTTTCAAAATTTCAAAAAACATGGGCTATAACCCATCGTTTTTTTATTTTTTCATTTTTTTCAAATCCTCCAAAATGATGAAAAACGGCGTGCTATAGTATGCCGTACGATATGGGCCATAGCCCATGGTCCAAAATGATGAGAAACGAGGCTAACTTTTTTTTTCAAAATTTCAAAAAACATGGGCTATAACCCATCGTTTTTTTATTTTTTCATTTTTTTCAAATCCTCCAGAATGATGAAAAACGGCGTGCTATAGTATGCCGTACGATATGGGCTATAGCCCATGGTCCAAAATGATGAGAAACGAGGCTAACTCTTTTTTTTCAAAATTTCAAAAAACATGGGCTATAACCCATCGTTTTTTTATTTTTTCATTTTTTTCAAATCCTCCAAAATGATGAAAAACGGCGTGCTATAGTATGCCGTACGATATGGGCTATAGCCCATGGTCCAAAATGATGAGAAACGAGGCTAACTCTTTTTTTCAAAATTTCAAAAAACATAGGCTATAACCCATCGTTTTTATTTTTTTTTATTTTTTTCAAATCCTCCAAAATGATGAAAAACGGCGTGCTATAGTATGCCGTACGATATGGGCTATAGCCCATGGTCCAAAATGATGAGAAACGAGGCTAACTCTTTTTTTTCAAAATTTCAAAAAACATGGGCTATAACCCATCGTTTTTTTATTTTTTCATTTTTTTCAAATCCTCCAAAATGATGAAAAACGGCGTGCTATAGTATGCCGTACGATATGGGCTATAGCCCATGGTCCAAAATGATGAGAAACGAGGCTAACTCTTTTTTTCAAAATTTCAAAAAACATAGGCTATAACCCATCGTTTTTATTTTTTTTTATTTTTTTTAAATCCTCCAAAATGATGAAAAACGGCGTGCTATAGTATGCCGTACGATATGGGCTATAGCCCATGGTCCAAAATGATGAGAAACGAGGCTAACTTTTTTTTCCAAAATTTCAAAAAACATGGGCTATAACCCATCGTTTTTTTATTTTTTCATTTTTTTCAAATCCTCCAAAATGATGAAAAACGGTGTGCTATAGTATGCCGTACGATATGGGCTATAGCCCATGGTCCAAAATGATGAGAAACGAGGCTAACTCTTTTTTTCAAAATTTCAAAAAACATGGGCTATAACCCATCGTTTTTTTATTTTTTCATTTTTTTCAAATCCTCCAGAATGATGAAAAACGGCGTGCTATAGTATGCCGTACGATATGGGCTATAGCCCATGGTCCAAAATGATGAGAAACGAGGCTAACTCTTTTTTTCAAAATTTCAAAAAACATGGGCTATAACCCATCGTTTTTTTATTTTTTCATTTTTTTCAAATCCTCCAAAATGATGAAAAACGGCGTGCTATAGTATGCCGTACGATATGGGCCATAGCCCATGGTCCAAAATGATGAGAAACGAGGCTAACTTTTTTTTTCAAAATTTAAAAAAACGTGGGCTATAACCCATCGTTTTTTTATTTTTTCATTTTTTTCAAATCCTCCAGAATGATGAAAAACGGCGTGCTATAGTATGCCGTACGATATGGGCTATAGCCCATGGTCCAAAATGATGAGAAACGAGGCTAACTCTTTTTTTCAAAATTTCAAAAAACATAGGCTATAACCCATCGTTTTTTTATTTTTTCATTTTTTTCAAATCCTCCAGAATGATGAAAAACGGCGTGCTATAGTATGCCGTACGATATGGGCTATAGCCCATGGTCCAAAATGATGAGAAACGAGGCTAACTTTTTTTTTTTCAAAATTTCAAAAAACATGGGCTATAACCCATCGTTTTTTTTATTTTTTCATTTTTTTCAAATCCTCCAAAATGATGAAAAATGGCGTGCTATAGTATGCCGTACGATATGGGCTATAGCCCATGGTCCAAAATGATGAGAAACGAGGCTAACTCTTTTTTTCAAAATTTCAAAAAACATGGGCTATAACCCATCGTTTTTTTATTTTTTCATTTTTTTCAAATCCTCCAGAATGATGAAAAACTGCGTGCTATAGTATGCCGTACGATATGGGCTATAGCCCATGGTCCAAAATGATGAGAAACGAGGCTAACTTCTTTTTCCAAAATTTCAAAAAACATGGGCTATAACGGTTATAGCCCATGTTTTTTGAAATTTTGGAAAAAAATGAAAAAATAAAAAAACGATGGGTTATAGTATAACCCATCGTTTTTTTATTTTTTCATTTTTTTCAAATCCTCCAGAATGATGAAAAACGGCGTGCTATAGTATGCCGTACGATATGGGCTATAGCCCATGGTCCAAAATGATGAGAAACGAGGCTAACTCTTTTTTTCAAAATTTCAAAAAACATGGGCTATAACCCATCGTTTTTTTATTTTTTCATTTTTTTCAAATCCTCCAAAATGATGAAAAACGGCGTGCTATAGTATGCCGTACGATATGGGCCATAGCCCATGGTCCAAAATGATGAGAAACGAGGCTAACTTTTTTTTTCAAAATTTCAAAAAACATGGGCTATAACCCATCGTTTTTTTATTTTTTCATTTTTTTCAAATCCTCCAGAATGATGAAAAACGGCGTGCTATAGTATGCCGTACGATATGGGCTATAGCCCATGGTCCAAAATGATGAGAAACGAGGCTAACTCTTTTTTTTCAAAATTTCAAAAAACATGGGCTATAACCCATCGTTTTTTTATTTTTTCATTTTTTTCAAATCCTCCAAAATGATGAAAAACGGCGTGCTATAGTATGCCGTACGATATGGGCTATAGCCCATGGTCCAAAATGATGAGAAACGAGGCTAACTCTTTTTTTCAAAATTTCAAAAAACATAGGCTATAACCCATCGTTTTTATTTTTTTTTATTTTTTTAAAATCCTCCAAAATGATGAAAAACGGCGTGCTATAGTATGCCGTACGATATGGGCTATAGCCCATGGTCCAAAATGATGAGAAACGAGGCTAACTTTTTTTTCCAAAATTTCAAAAAACATGGGCTATAACCCATCGTTTTTTTATTTTTTCATTTTTTTCAAATCCTCCAAAATGATGAAAAACGGTGTGCTATAGTATGCCGTACGATATGGGCTATAGCCCATGGTCCAAAATGATGAGAAACGAGGCTAACTCTTTTTTTCAAAATTTCAAAAAACATGGGCTATAACCCATCGTTTTTTTATTTTTTCATTTTTTTCAAATCCTCCAGAATGATGAAAAACGGCGTGCTATAGTATGCCGTACGATATGGGCTATAGCCCATGGTCCAAAATGATGAGAAACGAGGCTAACTCTTTTTTTCAAAATTTCAAAAAACATGGGCTATAACCCATCGTTTTTTTATTTTTTCATTTTTTTCAAATCCTCCAAAATGATGAAAAACGGCGTGCTATAGTATGCCGTACGATATGGGCCATAGCCCATGGTCCAAAATGATGAGAAACGAGGCTAACTTTTTTTTTCAAAATTTAAAAAAACGTGGGCTATAACCCATCGTTTTTTTATTTTTTCATTTTTTTCAAATCCTCCAGAATGATGAAAAACGGCGTGCTATAGTATGCCGTACGATATGGGCTATAGCCCATGGTCCAAAATGATGAGAAACGAGGCTAACTCTTTTTTTCAAAATTTCAAAAAACATAGGCTATAACCCATCGTTTTTTTTTTTTTTCATTTTTTTCAAATCCTCCAAAATGATGAAAAACGGCGTGCTATAGTATGCCGTACGATATGGGCTATAGCCCATGGTCCAAAATGATGAGAAACGAGGCTAACTTTTTTTTCCAAAATTTCAAAAAACATGGGCTATAACCCATAGTTTTTTTATTTTTTCATTTTTTTCAAATCCTCCAAAATGATGAAAAACGGCGCGCTATAGTATGCCGTACGATATGGGCTATAGCCCATGGTCCAAAATGATGAGAAACGAGGCTAACTCTTTTTTTCAAAATTTCAAAAAACATGGGCTATAACCCATCGTTTTTTTATTTTTTCATTTTTTTCAAATCCTCCAGAATGATGAAAAACGGCGTGCTATAGTATGCCGTACGATATGGGCTATAGCCCATGGTCCAAAATGATGAGAAACGAGGCTAACTTTTTTTTTTTAAATTTCAAAAAACATGGGCTATAACCCATCGTTTTTTAATTTTTTAATTTTTTTAAAATCCTCCAAAATGATGAAAAACGGCGTGCTATAGTATGCCGTACGATATGGGCTATAGCCCATGGTCCAAAATGATGAGAAACGAGGCTAACTCTTTTTTTCAAAATTTCAAAAAACATGGGCTATAACCCATCGTTTTTTTATTTTTTCATTTTTTTCAAATCCTCCAAAATGAAACCAACCAAACGCTATTTTCGTGCTCGGACAGACCCAGCCAGCCAGTCAGCCACCCACCCACAGACATACAAAGCTGCGTAAGGAAGTGGTTGCACCACTTAAAAACAGAGCTTTCCCTGTGGCATTAAAGCAACACCACTGTATGTAGTTTGGGGTGTCAGTGGCCACTTTGGACACAAATAACATGGCAGCCAACTTCATTACCCAAGAGTCTCTGCAAGCATGTCTGGCAGTCTTTGCTTTGACTGGCAACTGGCAATTAAATTAAACCGACTCTCTCTACAAAGTAATACAATCAACACCCTAGCAGAGATTAATTTCATTAATTTCACTCCTATGCCACCAAAATGTGGAACGCCCTACCAACAGCCATTAAGACATGTGTCCCCCCCCAACCCCTTTTCCCCTTACTGTATAATATGCTTTTCCCTTTTTACCGCCTTATGATTTCCTGTTTTTCTTTATAGAAGTGTAAATTTGTACATCTCGACATTTTCTGATGAATTGAAAATGGTGGAGCCAAGTATAATGCTTTACCAGTGTGTTTGTTTTTGTATTGAGTTCGGCTTTCGTTTGAAATGTACCCATTCTGCATAATGTTACTAAATACTTCAATCAATCAAACCTGAAGGGGGCACACGGTGGCGCCTACAGTCGGTAGAGCTGTCGCCTCACAGCTAGAAGGTGCAGGGTTTGATTCCCGCTGGGGATGCTGTGGGTGCTGGGGGCGCTGGGGGCGTGTTCTCTCCTCCGCATCATCAGTGCCCATAACTAGCCTAACCCAGCATTCCCTTTCGGGTTCATGATCCGGTCGGGAGCGGATGATATCGCTACATCATGTTGTAGTATTGTTTTGTAGTCATCATCAGTCATCCGGGAACTTCCTTTCCACTCAAACTGATTTTTCTCAATAAAAGCCACAGGCTACGAGAGCTTTTAATGTTATTCTTCCGGCTTGAGGGAAAAGGAAGTTCCGGATGATTCTTCCTACCTGATGACTACAAAACAAAACAATACTACAACATGACGTGAAGTGAGGTTAGCCCATACCCTGTGTGGGTTTGGAAAAAGGAGTCTCTTCCTGGTTTTTGACAGATGGTGGATGGAAATGAAACTCGCTGCAGCTTGCAGCGTCGGCCAGAAAAAACGGAAACGCTTTGCTTCATTTCCATCCACCAGCCGTCTAAAAACCAGGAAGAGACTCCTGCCGCTCGCGGTAACTGGTATCCTCGTGACTCGACTGTCTGGATGCATGGATTATGGGCGACGGTACCACAAGGAATACAAGGAACTTGAAGTACATAGCCTATATATCAGGAATACACTAGGAGTTAAATCATGGATACACGAGGAGCTGAACACTACTGACATAAAGTGACGAACTAGCAAGGGAACTGAACAAACAGGAGGGTAAAAATAGACACAGACTAAATAGGCACAGGTGAAACAAAAATCAAGACAGGGATTGGCTGGGGGACTAAGAGGACACAGGTGGAAAACAGTGACTAATCACAATACAGGTAAGACAAGTCATTATATTTTTCATTTTTTCGATATTTTTCGATTCCAAGATGGCCACCGTGGTGTGAGCATGAGCGTTTGCTGAAGCCTCAGTCTGTACTATAACATTACTATTAGACCTTTTTGCTGCTCCTATTGTTATCCTGACTATACACAGCCTTACTTTGATAACCCAGCTTTAAAAATCTGACTCTAGTAGCTCAAGTTAACTCAGTTAACTCAGTGTACTTAACCTAACTACTCTGACTGACTGCATTACCATCAGCTGATCATGGTTGAACCCATCACCAACCAAGCCATCTGGGCTGCCCTACAGCAAATGAAGACTGAAATGATTTCCCATTTCGACACAAAAATGGACAACATCCATACCAGCCTAACAGCTATTGATGGAAAGCTATCCACGATGGGTGACCAGGTCGAACAGCTTGAGCAAAGAGTCAGCGCTAACCAGGATAACATAATAGAACTTGTAGATCGGGTGAAAAAGCTGGAGAAAGAGAACGAATACCTGAGGGAGAAGGCCGACGAAGCTGAGAATAGAAGCCGGTCCTCGAACCTTCGTTTCCTTCATGTACCAGAAATGGAAGAGGCCAACGACATCATGGGCTTCATGAACCAACTGATCCCCCATCTGTTCGGCAAGGAGAACTTCCCCGCCCCGCCGGTCATCGAGAAAATACACCGCAACCCGACGGCTCGTCGCCAGGATTCCCAAGCGGGCCCGAGGCCAATCCTGGTGAAATTTCTTAATTTCCAGGATAAGCAGAGGATCCTTCGACTTGCCCGGGAGAAGGGCGAGCTGCTGTTCAAGGGGCGTCGTATCCATATCTACGCAGACTACAGTGCTGCCCTGATGCAGAAGCGCCGAATGTATGACCCCATCAAGAAAAAATGCCAAGAACGCACCCTCCAATACTCCCTACTCTACCCGTGTAGATTTAAAATAATGTTCAAAGGCAAACCCGTTTTCTTCTCCTGTCCAGAAGATGCCGAGATATTCCTCCATGACGTCCCGGTATGATCTCCATTCACCGCTGGTGATAAACTTCATATTTTCTCTCCATCTCGTCATGTAAGGCCTATTTATACTTTCTCCACATTAACTTGCCTAGTTGCATACAGATCGCTTATCAGCACTGTGGTCCCGAGACGTAAAAATGACTCTTTTTTGTTGTATTAGTTTGTTATAAAACGGCATGTTGCTGTGGCGTTGGAGGCCGCCATCTTTGTTTGTGCCGTAAATCGTCTTGCAGTGAAGTAAGTTCCTGTGCTGTGAACTGTCGTGAAATATTACCGCGACACCTGATTTCTGCGTTCTGACAGGATCTATAGGCAAGTTGCAAAAAGCCTGCCAAAGGGGATAAACACTCGGGACCTTAGACCCCACATTTATTTAAATGACTTTGGTTTCTACCCTCTCCTTATTATTTATTTATCGATGATTGCTATTATTATTATTATTAATATTACTAATTTACTATTCTTTTTATTTTATCTTTTGTTAAGAAAACCTCCAGTAAATATTGAAACTATTTGCTCCAGAGCTATCCCCTGTTATTCATTTTGCAGACTGAGTTCTGCTAGATGCTGAGCTCCATATTGTTCTGCTCCACCCAGTCTTTATTTTTATTTGTTTTTTGTGTGTGCGCTTGTGATGTCGGTGTGTGTGTGTGTGTGTGTGTGTGTGTGTGTGTGTGTGTGTGTGTGTGTGTGTGTGTGTGTGTGTGTGTGTGTGCGTTTGTGCGTGCGTGTGTGTGTCTCGTGCTCTCCTGTGCGCTGCTCTTCCCACCATCAGCCCAGCTCAATGTATTCCATTCTTACGCATACTCATGGTCATAATGTCATCTTTATTTTTTCTATAATCAGACTATGAAAGGTTTACATATTATTCATGTTAACATCAGGAGCCTGTTCCTAAAAATCAACCTTTTAAGGGCTTGGGTCGAGTATAATAAACCTAATGTAATCACTCTCTCTGAGACATGGCTGACTGACTCTATTCCAGACAATGCTGTCCAACTTAATGACTATGTGTTGTATAGAGCTGATAGAGGCACAAGAGGAGGTGGTGTAGCTACATATGTTTCTTCTCAATTTGCCTCTGAGCTGGTTAACCCAAATGTGAATCCTGTGCATTTTGAATGTCTATTCATAAGGATACTTTTTCATGAAAATAAACACTTGGTGATAGGAAATATTTATAGACCTCCAAATGCTCCCGCTGAATCGATACAACATATCCTGTCTACTATCAATTCCATAGATCGGCTAAATGAAAACATTATTTTGGGGGACTTTAACCGAAATTGGCTTGAAAGGTCATCATCCAATGACCGTAATACTATCAACAGCAGTAATCTCACCCAACTCATTAGCGAACCTACCAGAGTCGATCCTGTTCATTTAACTAAATCTCTGCTAGATTGGATTCTTGTCTCTCATCCTGACAGAATTACAAAATCTGGGGTTTTACCCGACTGCTTTAGTGACCACTCAATTATTTTCTGTGTGTGGAAGATCCAATTACCTCGTTTACCACCAAAATATATAAAAGTAAGACAGCTTAAAAATTTGAACAATGAACTCTTTACCCATGATTTACTCGACATTAACTGGGATCGCTTTCAATTAATACCCTCGGTTGGAGACGCTTGGAACTTCCTCTATACAGAACTTAACAAAGTCATAGATAAACATGCCCCCTGGATTTCCATCAAGGTTAAAGGTAGACACTTACCCTGGATTAATGGTGAACTCATTCAGCTGTTCAAACAGAGAGACAAGGCCTGGCTAAAATATCGTTCATCAAATGATTCGTCTGACCGGAACACATATAAACATTTAAGGAACACATGTAAAACCAAAACTAGAAATGCCGAAGCAAATTTCTACAAGGACTGTCTAAATAATGAGTTCAATAACCCCAAAAAATTCTGGAACAGAATTAATAACATATTTAATAAAACAAGTAAAACTCCAAATCTCATTAAGATCAATGACGGGCTAACTGGCGATCCTTCCATAATAGCCAATGCTTTTAGTCACCACTTCTCCTCTGTTTGCAGCTCCCAATCGGGCCCACCTTATTCTCATGCCCCCCCGAATAATCCCAGAGTTGGTAGCTCCTTCTCTTTTGCCAAAATCACTCCAATTGATGTCGAACTGGCAATCCGGGAGTTACGGTCAGGTGCTGCTGGTCCTGATGGTTTAGAGATCAAATTCCTGAAAATTGCACCTCATATTCTCTCATTCCCACTCTCTGATTTATTTAATCTTTCTTTATCAACATGTGAAATTCCGTCAATCTGGAAATGTGTCAGTGTCACCCCCCTACATAAAGCCGGAGATCCTCATGATCTCAACAACTATAGACCAATTTCTATTATAAATAGCACAGTAAAGATTTTTGAAAAGTTAATCTTTAAACAACTCTCCAAGTATGCCAATAACTTTCACATTCTATCTCCATTTCAATCTGGCTTCAGACCCAATTTTTCCACCACTACAACACTCATAAAATTTACAAATGATATGTTTTCATCATTAGAAAACGGCATGCACACCGGTGCTATATTTATCGACCTTACCAAGGCATTCGATCTTGTAGACCACTACCTACTCCTCGACAAATTACACTCCATTGGTCTCTCCCGAGAATCAGTTCTCTGGTTTAATTCATATCTCCATCTTAGACGTCAGTGTGTCTCGTTTCAGGGGAACCGATCTGAATTTAAAATTATAGAGAAAGGTGTACCCCAGGGTTCTTCCCTGGGGCCTCTGCTTTTCTCCATTTTTATTAATGACCTACCCACAATCTGTTCTGATTGCCAAATTCAATTATATGCCGATGACACAGTCATCCACGCATCAAATTCCGACATTGCCCAAATCCAGTGTACATTACAGGCTGACTTTGATGCAGTTCAAAGATGGTTCCATCTTAACAAGCTGATATTAAACAAAAAGAAATCTGTTAGCATGGTCTTTTCCACAAGACCAACTTCTTTGCCTCACGGCACACAGCTCGAAATGGTTGACAAATTTAAATATCTCGGCCTTTGGCTCGACCCTCAACTGACATTCGAGCCTCACATCACCTCTGTTATCCAGAAAGTTAATTTCAGCCTGAAAATTCTATATCGATCAATTAACTGTTTCACCCTTCAGGTCAGGAAAAGAATCATCTCTCAACTAATTCTCCCTATCTTAGACTATGCTGACATTGTTTACCAAAATACCTCCGATACACACCTCTATCCCCTCAACGTAACATACAACAATCTCTGTAGATTTATACTGAGGTGTCCCTATATGACCCACCACTGTACCCTGTACGAGTCCCTCAACTGGCTAACACCAAAAGCTCGAAGACACTCTCACTGGCTTCTATTTATCTTCAAATGCATACACTTCAATTACCCGGAATACTTAAAACAATATCTACGTCCCTTCAGCTCACCTTACAACCTGAGGCACACTGACCATCTTTACCTTACAGTCCCCACCAACATCAGAAAAGTAGTTGGTCGGCGTGCTTTTAAATTTAAAGCTCCTGTCGACTGGAACAATCTCCCCAGTTCCCTCAGATCCATTAACTCCTTCAATATTTTTAAAGTGTCTATCTTTACCCATCTCCAAATACCATGCTACTGCTTCTAAATGCCTCCTATTGTTCGGATTGTTTCTCTCTCTCCTTACATCATGTGGCAAACTGTTCTACTCACTATTTACTATTTACTATTTACTATTTACTATTTTCAAGTGCATGTTTGTACTCTGCTATGATGTATTGACAATGTTGTTAATGCATTCTCACGTCTGTCATGATGCTCGGCCTGATGTTCTTCCGATGTATGTTCATCATCTTGTATACTATACTATTTTGACTTATTGATACCATGTTGTGGGTGAATAGGTGGGATGGGAGCAGCTAGTTTTAGGAGAGCTTTGTTGTTTGTTTTGTCCTCGATTATGTATGTATGATTGTACTTGTTGTATTGTCTTGTATTTACTGTATGTTGCTGGACCCCCTCGAAAACGAGATGATGCATCTCAAGGGGATATCCTTTCTCAATAAAGGTTCATATATACAAGGCAGGTACAGAACTACAGGGGCAGACAGGAAGGCACAAAACAAAACTACAAAATAAAAGGTACACAAGTTAAAGGTGAAACTCAAACTGGAACTAAGACACAGGGAAAACACAACAAGAGTAAAAACAATAACAAAAAACAAGAACAGGGTACACAAGAAAACATAACACGCCACAAACCGTGACAATGTGTCATGTGCTAACAACTTAATACTTCCTAAGGTTATGAGCATCAAAACAATATTTCATTTCAAATACTATATGTAACTATACATAAATAGGCTATACATTCCATAGGGCTGGATCACACATGGGCAAATGACATCAACTTGAAGGGCGGTGTCACTGTCACCCTTGACTAAAAGATAAACTATTAAGTAAATAATATATTGAAGGTGTTTTGCTTATTAGCCAGGGATTCTTTTAATGAAACTATTGGTAAGTTTCACCTTTCCCCATATTTTTTGGAGAAACACAGAGATTGCAACATTGGGCTGAAGATTGCAACATTATTTGGAGCATGTGTTATCGGAGAACCTCATTGACTCTGGAATGGCAACTCACTAGCTCTGTAACTGTTAGACAGACAATTGAGAATTTGAGACAAAGAGGACCTGGCAGTGGCACAAAATAGCTTAATAATTACTGAAACGAGTATGCCAGTGCCACACCGTCTAAGCTCTAAGGCATACTGTAGTGTACATACTGTATTGACTATTTCTATGCACAGCATCATGAAGTGACAATAGTCTATTTTCTAAGTCTTGCATGGCACCTTACACCAACTGCGAGGTCATGTTGTCCCTGTCATGCATAGATCAATAAGCATTGTTTGGTACTTGAATCATGGATATGGCTTTGTGCCAATGTCACATGCACATTCCTATGCATTCATTGTTCGAACTAACAGATTTTAAACACAGAAAAACAGTTTTCCAGCCACAATTAGGCTATAAAACAGGATAAAGTTATAATTGACAACAATGCAGCAATGTAGATATATTCTGTTTAAAGTAAAAGTTTTACTTGAGTATCAAGTATCAAAATTTGGAAAAACTCAAAGTAAACATACCACAAAGTTGTACTTACAGTAAGTACAGTACTTGAGTAAAAGTACTTTTTCAGAGCATTCGTTCAGGTGGTCGTGGTTTTGAGGATATTGTTCTGTGAGATTAGGCAGGTTAGGTAAGGTTAGGCATAGTATTTGTAAGAATAGGGTTAGGGTTAAGGTTTAGGCATAGTTTTTGTGAGTTTAAGGTTAATTTAGGGTTTGGTTTAGTTAATAACCACGCCCACAATCGCAATCAATCAATCAATCAATCAAACTTTATTTATATAGCACATTTCCAACAGCCAAAGGCCGACCAAAGTGCTGAACAAGGAAAAATACAACATGACATCGAAGGCAAGAAAAATAAAAACAATAACATACGTTGAAAAGAGCAACAATAAAAATAGACTACAACTCTAGTGCAATTAAAAGCAAGGGAGAACAGATGGGTTTTGAGTAGGGATTTAAAAACACCAATCGACTGGACAGATCTGATGGTAAAGGGCAGTGCGTTCCAGAGCCTGGGGCCCGCAGCCGCAAAGGCACGGTCACCCCTACTTCTCTTGCTGGTCGTAGGCTCGACCAGCAGCAGCTGGTCCGCAGACCGCAGAGCTCTGAGTGGGACATATAGGGCACAATTAGGACAGGTAGGAGGCCATAATTAAGCCCATATCAGATATCATATCAGATCCCATATGAGATCCCTGATATTAAGCCCATATGTTAACTATGAAATCTTACGTTATTTGTCACTCAAAATCCCCATACATGGGGAAAGCCCCCATATATTGTGCACAGGTCTCATGACATCACTATGACATCATCATCCCCATACATGGGGAAAGCCCCCATATATTGTGCCTAGGTCTCATGACATCACTATGACATCATCAGGGATATTAAGCCCATATACAGGAATGTCCCCATATATGGTCATGCAAATATATACATATATGGGCAAAACAGGGATTGACTGATACCTGTCCATTTAAACTCTAGACAGGACAGGCCTGCCCCACGCCCGGCAGCCGGTGAAAACTAGAGTTCTCAACAGGCCCGAAAATTAAGGCCCGGCCCTACCTGGGCCCTCATCAAACCCTGTACATTCAAGACACTGCCCCCAATGCCACCATTATAGATCTCCATATATGGAGCTGACCTGACATTCCAAATGTTGATCTGACCTCATCACACCCTGTACACTCAAGACACGCTCCATATATGGCCAGTGCGCTTCTCTCTCAGGCGTCTTACTCGTACTGTACACAGGCTATTTGAAAATAGATTGTACAATCTCACAATGCATCACAATTCAAAGCTTTTGTATATTTACAAACATTTATGGAATATTGTTTTTAATCATTATAAAATAAATCTTATGGGGTTACCTTGCAGTGCTTGCACACAAGTATTTTCAGATGGGATAGAATCTGTGGTCAAATACAATTTGTGGGTCCTTGACATAAATGTAAAGAAACCACTGCTCAACTGCTGAAAAAACATAAGTGAGGTGCTGGAGTCACAAAAAGATAATGAAGAAAAAATAAAGGGAAGCTCTACACACTCAAATCTGGGTCCTTCACTCCTTGATATAAAAACAAAAAGGTTTGAGAACCATACGAGGTGTATTGTGTCTCTTGTGCAACTAGGTGAATGAGTGATGCAGGTCTCACCGGACAGCTTTGAGGGAGATGATCCTCTGTGCCACAGTAGACTCGCCCCAACTAAATTCATAAAAGTCACTCTCCAGCCGTGAAGGATAGAACGTGATTACCGGTATATAATTACAAGGAGAGCTGATAAGGACAGGTGGGAATGTGGATTGACAGGGTCTACTTGGGAGGAAAGAAGTGAAGCGATAAGGAATACTGATTGACAACTGAGGATAGGTGTGAGTCGCTAATCTGCTGTTGTGTCTCTTTGGAATGAGGGCGTGGGTGTGGTCGTGACAGACCAAATATTTGTTGACAAATATTACTGCTTGTCTAGGTGCCGGTTTTCTTTTTTTTTTTCATTTTGTTTTCATTTTCTCCTGTTCACCTGTTCACCTGGCTGAACAGGCACTCCCATTAGCAAGACATATAGGCCTAATGTACTTTGTCGCACACACCGGATTTGATAGACTCGAGCAGGGGTTGGCTATTTTCACTATTGACGTACAATGGGGGGTTAAATTGTTTTGGTGGAACCAGGAGATGAAAAAAGGAGAGGATAGGGTTGTTGACAAAATGCAACCACAAATCCACCTGCCATTCTCAAGGTTTTGGGTTTAATACAGTGTATTGGTTTATGCAAAACTCACATAATTCAGCTTCTCACCGTCTCACGTCTCATCACTTATAGACCAACATTTCCACAGTCACTGAGTCACACATGGCAATCTATTGGGTGGATTGCCATGAAACCTGCATAAATGCTCCCTCATTTTGGGGTCAAAGACTTTTCAGGCATCCCACAAATCCCACATTGTGACTGGCAGGCATCATTCTGTTGTAAAGCTCTCTCATAATTGTTATTTTCCTGCTAGATGTGTTTTTAAGTCTACTACAGTACCAAGTCGGCCATACCACCCATGACCAAAATTAGCGTTTTAAAAGGTCGAAAATGGTACTTGTTACCGTTGTCTTCACAAGAGCAATCAATCATACGGGGCCTTGCCACCAATCAATCAATCAATCAATCAATCAATCCTCGTGTACCCTACGTATTGGATGCAACTGTTCTTTCCCTTAGGGCAGAGGTTTTCAACTGGTGGTCCGTGGACCACTGGTGGTCCGTGAAGGTAATGCATGTGGTCCCTGGCCATGCATTTAGTATGTATCGACCACTAGTTGGGAAATGAACTAGTTCATTAAGTGACCTGGTGATGTATGATGACATCAATGTCAGTTACTGGGAAGTCGGATGTCAAGAACTTCCACAGAAAGGGAGTTTGAATTTCAAGGGAAAGTGAACCGGATTGACTGGTTGAGTCTATTAGGAAATATCAAATGTGCCCATATAATCATGCAATCGCATGTGTCTGCCATCTATGAGTTTAATATGGAATGTTAAGAGAACAGAGGAAGGGCAACCATGGGAAAGGAATAGCTCTGGACGACTAGCATATGCCAGTTAAATTATACTGACTGTTAAGGGCTTGATTTAATTCACCTCAAATGAACAAATTTGATATTATTTTTTATATCCCCTCACCCAACTCAACAGTGGTCCCCAGGTTGATTCTTAGTTAGGGTGGTGGTCCCCAGGTTGATTATTAGTCAGCGTGGTGGTCCCTGGTTCATAATCAGTTGAAAACCCCTGCCTTAGGGATAGATAGATAGATAGATAGATAGATAGATAGATAGATAGATAGATAGATAGATAGATAGATAGATAAACTGCTTCAGGCTGTCCTGGAATGTACAAATTTAAGACTACTATCTTTACAAGAACAAACGAAAACAACCAGCATCCATTATATAATTTAAAGCTATTATATTGTGGGTATAATGTCCTGGAATGTTTCCCTCTGTCAATCCATTGAGTAAAGCAAATGAGATAGGCTACCCCCAATCATAATTATGGAATCTGAATAATATATTAAAATCAGAGGGGGGGTGCCCACTGGCCTAGTGGTCCCGCTCATGATGACCTTTGCTGCATGTCTCTCGCCTTCTCTCTCTCCCATCTTTCCTGTCTATATTCACTTGTAACTATCAATAAAGGCAAAAAGTTAAAAGAAATAGAACAAAAAAATCAGGGTGGGAGGGTGGATCGACCGTAGATGTATCACGTAACACCGTTGCTCCAATCTTCACCAAACGTTGCATAAACCACCCATTCGGATGCTGTCAATGCACTCGCACTGAATGGGACATTATCACATTTATCAGACTATTGATTGGTCTAAGTAGGTGAGGTGTGTGTGTGTGTGTGTGTGTGTGTGTGTGTGTGTGTGTGTGTGTGTGTGTGTGTGTGTGTGTGTGTGTGTGTGTGTGTGTGTGTGACATTCAGAACCACACCTTTGCTCTACCACACATAACTCATTTACCCTACTTTCCACTCAGAACAATAAACTCCTTGGTGGAAATGGAGGTAGGGAGAGGTTGGGTTTAATCCAGCATGTTACCTTATCCAACCACTTCACATGTGGTTATACAAGTGCCAATTAACCAATGAATCTATCACCTAACACTTAATGACATTTGGCTCCAATTTGACTCTCACATCAGCAATCACATAAAACAATAAATCAAATCACTGGCATCTTGTTTACCAATTTGTGTGCACAAACGCATATGCATAATAAATCACCAGCATTGTGTGGTTTCTGTTCATGCACAGTATCATTGTGACTTTAAATGGAGGCCAAATTAAACACCTATGGACTTCTAAAATTATGAACTCCAGACTTCTGCCGACAGATTCATTTATTTTGATGTAGAATATAAGGAATGATCACTATTTTAGTTCCTACAAAAAAGCTGACCGTGTAATCTCCTGCTGTCAGTGTAATCTCCAGTGCCAAATGCACCGTCGTCACTTGCAGTCACTGCTCCAGAGTGAGTACCCACTTGATTCATGTATCAACAGTTTAAGGCTGTTGATACATGAATCAAGTATGAGGTATTTATTTGATATATGATGTATTTTCTCTATTATTAAGGTTATTGTAGTGGTCAATTTGTATTGGGGGAGGGGCGGGTACATGGTCAAAGCAGTTCCAGGGGTCCCCAGGCAATAACTTTGAGAACCCCTGGTTTAAGCAACAGTTCTTTCACCTGAGTGATTTCACTCAGGTGAAATCACTTGCATCCATCTTTCCACCTCTGCACCTGAGTCAATGAGTATCAGTAGGTTTCAGTGTGACTAATAAACTGGTTCTAGTTCATATGTTTCATGATGGAAAAAACAGATGGCAGATCCTTTGAGATGCCAATGATTTGTTTTATTGTGAGGAGGCCAGTCACGACACTACCCAACCCCCCCCCTGTGGAATCTCGCCAGACTAGAGCAGGGCGATGACACAATACTCTCTCCACCCAACCGGGCCCAAGTCTCTCCTTGTCACCACCTGATGCCGGTAGATTAGAAAGAGAATGCTACCCCCACCCGTTTATTTACACTGCGTACTCAGTGTGATGATCTGATGGTACAGTACTACTGTACCATCAGATCATCACAAAGGATCATGAATGCCAGCGGGTGCCGGGGGCTTAAAGAAGAGGGCCCCTTGTTCTGTTTGCACGGAATCATTAAGTAGTGGCTTGAACACATGAGTGACATGTCCTGACCCAAGCTAAGTAAGCATTTTACATAAAAACACGACAAATTATTTAAATGCTTGTTTTGACCTGTATACTGTATGTCTGCACAGTGTCTAAGGAACCATTTATCTTATACTCACAGAAAACAATGGACTTGGCCAGAGGAAATCCAGAGGAATTCCTGGCATTCAGGGTTCAATATAGAGGGAGAGAGAGAGAATCCTGCCGGTAGCACTCCTTTATTTGAGGAAGGGAGGTCTTTCCATGGAAAGGGAGGTGCCTCACAGCTGGAACTTTATATGAAGCAGAATCCGCATGTTTTACTTCTGAGCTCTTAGGAACACTCCACGAGCTGTCATTCAAATCAGGACAGACTCACTAGGCTACTCCTGTAGTTGGTGAATTCCTGTACACTCAGGTAAGTCAGGGCTTTCTTTCTATGAGTGATAATGTCATGCTGTCTGGAGCCAAAATGTAGTTTTTCACCCATTCTCTAATAATACAGGGAAAGTTCATGTAGCAGTTAGTTTTTTTTGTCCATGGTTAACTGCTGTTTATTTTTCATTTAGAGGTGTGGTTTTGAAATAGAACAGACTGGTAGAAACCACATCAGTGAAGAAATAACATTACGTATTCTGCACTGTGGGCCAACTCCCTCCTGATAAATGTGAAAGTAAACATTCCTGACAGATTACCTTTAACCTTTTATCAACTTTAACCAAAATGCGTTCTATTCAAAGTACACTTATTAAAGCATACACATCAACCAGGGACAAAAGAGGCATTCAACAACTGTAGCCTATAGTGTGTCTAGATCAATTTAGCAGCTGCCTACAGACACATAATATAGTATGCAGTAATTACTAGTAGCCAGTGTAGATAGTCTGAATGTCTGCCACTGTTGGTTCATAAACTGAGATTATGTAACATTCAAATGGAAATGCCATTGGCTCATTTTTTCCTTTTATAGCCACTTGGTTTATAGGCAAGTTAAGTTTTGTATAGCACACTTCAACAAGGCAATTCTATTACATTAAATGCAAAAATGAACACATAAAATGACTTTTGAATACAATTAAAAGTTTAATAGTTAAAGTTACAGTTACTACTGTAATTATGCCAGTATGTTGCACCTTGTTCCTGTATCCCACATGAAAATTAACACAAATAAGGGATGATGCTAGGACTAACAAAGTGATAACTTTACAACTACACTAAAGATAAGAGAATGGGTTCAGATGCTTTTCTATCATAAAATCTTATCATTCAAACAGTTTTGTATCTGTGTCTTTGAGAGATAATAACTGAACTAGATTGCCCTGATAGGTGTGACATACAATTTCAGAAACACACAAGGTTGTATTCCGGTTTAGTAACAATGTTATTGTCATCAATGAAAAAGACCAGACCAACATACTGCTATAATGTTGTCTGCTAAATGACATATTCTTGTATATCTGATTATTGTAGGCTACAGTATATTATTGTGTTGCTGACATAATTTTCTAAGTTCTAACCACAATTACTATGGGAACGTTAATGTTAGTATAAGTGTCCTTTAAATCAGTGGACAGTAATAAGTAGCCTACATGCAACATCTTTTTCAAGGAACACAATGTTATGAGGGACGAATTAGTACCAGTAAGTGTGTTCTCGCATGAAGGCTACACAACTAAAAGCTTTTATTGAGAAAAACGCTTTGAGGGAAAAGGAAGTTGCCGCCTGTTGTACCTGCCTGTCGACTACAAAACAATACTACAACATGACGTAACGATATCATCCGCTCCCGACAGGATCATATACCCTAAAATGAATTGGTGCCCAGGCTAGATGGGTGGTGAATCCACCTGAACTGAAGCCGCACCCACAGCTGTAGTTGCATGATAAAGGGGGAGGGGTTAGGGGAGGGGCTGATAGTGTGGTGTCACTATATTACTGTTTATTTCATTGGCCCGTTTGACTGTCAAGGGTTCAGCCTCCAGGAAGAAACCCTAAATACAAAGTTAATACACCATTGCATATAAAAACGACTCCAGGGTATCTAATAAGTACTGTCACCTCATAGACACATGAAAAACTGGAAGAAAAAAATATGTGTGGCACTCCATCTTTAAGAAAAAAAAAGAATAAAGAATAAAAAAAACTTTTGTTTAAACACAGGAATGTGTTTAAACAATGTGTTTAATGTGCAGACACTGCACATTAGTAGAGAGAGAGAGAGTGTGTGTGTGTGTGTGTGTGTGTGTGTGTGTGTGTGTGTGTGTGTGTGTGTGTGTGTGTGTGTGTGGTGTGGTGTGGTGTGTGTGTGTGTGTGTGCGTGCGTATACTTCATGCCATCCTTGCATAAGTCAGTACCCCACTTGAGCCACCCCAGTAAAATTAGTGTGGAGATACACAATCATACTTTGTGTATCTTGTCTGAGGAAATATACAGCCATAATGGCCGGGTTTTTCAGAGATTTTGGGTCGCACGAGTGCAGCGTATGCACACATGCCCTCTACGCCACACACACACAAGCCTGTGCCAATGATGCACAATGTCCTTTTTAAGAAACACGACAACATAGACATAGATAACCTAGACTAGAGCACAGCCGTACTGTACGTGTCCTCATTGTGCACGTAAGGCCTCCTGCACTAATTAATTTAGAAGCAAACCCGTTCCCCTGAAGCCTTTTTAGCCTGTTCCCTTTGAGAAACTCTGCCATTGTTGTGCTTTGCTGGTAAGTCCTCTGCATGAGTATTTCATTTGAAGGATTTATTGATATGAGTTCCAAGGAATTTGCAGGGATAGTCGTCAATATGAACAGAGGTTTTATTGTTTTTTCAGATGCAGAGGTCTATGATTATTTCCTTGGTTTTGAGCAGAAGGTCAATTTATTTGCACCAGGTGACCACAGCAGGGTGACCACCGCAGTTCTGTACTGGGTCTTGTTATTGTTGGTGATGTATTCAGTTATTGTAACGTTGTCTGTCTATTTGAATATGTTCACAGTACTGTGAACAGAACTGTGACCAGTCTTCTTCACGGTATTGCTGGGACATACAGTATCATCACAACGACCATTAGACAGACAGACAGACAGACAGACAGACAGACAGACAGACAGACAGACAGACAGACAGACAGACAGACAGACAGACTTTCTATATGACTCAATACCCTACAGATCCACACCGAAGAAATACAGTACATAATTATAATGTATGTAGAAACCACACAGTCACATTTTTAGCTGTAATGTGTTTGCCTGGATGACAAGAAAGGTCTGCACCATATATTACAAGTAATGTTCAACATAGTCAAATAGCAGGCAAAGCAGGCATCAATCAAATCACATTGTACAGTACATACATTTACTGTAACTAGGTCATTGATGCCGATACCCAACTGCTGTTGACATTACTGTGCCTACAGACAGGTGTTCAGTGTTAGTCACTGAGATGGATACAGTAGATAATTCTATTTTGGATATCATTGGGATTGTGGTGGCAGGAAGGCAGCTAGACTACTTCCATGTGTTCCATTGACTGTAGAGGATGTTTGTCCACCCTATACCATATTGACATTAACAGTACATGATTTAAGAGTAAAGTTAATTCAATTTCAGTTCATATCTTATTGACATTATTTACACTGTTTACATCTATCTGACTACCTCTGTGGTTTTCCTCACCTTTACCTTACTCTACCTTAGAAATCATTCTAAGCCTCTGATTGGTTAGTTCTGCTATGTGTTTTAGAAACAAGGGTGTGTTGTGAAGCTGACTAAAGTGCTAATAAGAAAGTGGGGGAGAAAAATGGGAGAATATCATTTTAACACATGCGTGCATGACATCCACAATTAATCATAATAATTATTCAACTAAGTATGTGATTTTGTTAGATTTGTGCCTCATGTGGCAAAGCATTTAATTGACAAAATCCTGATGGCACACATACTGTAACACCTTGTTAGTATACTGTTCTTGCCAGGCCCTACAGCGGTTTCATCATCATAAATTACTCAATGTTCTTTTTGTCATCCACGCCCGTTTTGTAAGGGGGAGTACATTTACATTACAAGTATTGGCAAGTAGCCTAGAATGTTCCTGCAGTAACTGTGAACTACTAATGGTCTGCATTCCAGTTATTTGCATGCACATAAATATTGGTGTGACTGCATTAGCAGCAGTCTCTTGGTATTATTATACATTTATTTTGATGCTCAATAATATAATGTGATTGCTTGTCCATTTTCTTCTTCAGTAACAAAAAGTGGACTTCTTGCAGTATGCGTAATGGGGGAAAAGTGTGGAAATAACTGATGCTTTTAAAGGAGTAGTACAACCAAAAAAATACTTATTGTCTATG
>NC_137878.1:18398955-18671455 GCF_963924005.1 Protomyctophum bolini
GCAATTTGTTATGTAATGTTTGTGTTTACACAAATACTCAAAGCTGGCCATTCATTGTCAATGGCATTCAATGTTTGTGACAATGTTTGAGTTTACACAAACCCTCAAACATATTGTACATATTGTACAGTATTAAAAAGCGCTTCGGACAAAACCTCTCAACTCCATTGGACCCTCAAACTGTCTCAAGCAGTCTCCCCATCTCATGCAAGTAATTGACAATATATAAAGTCACAACAGCAACTTTGATGAGGCAATATTGCATTGTTTAAAAAAATATATATGGGTTTCTTCATTTTCTGAAAAAATATATACTTATATATACATTTTGGTATATCTCTGGTTTCTTCCCGACAGAGATATGCTGCCAGTAATCTTAGTCACCCATCAACAAGCTCACAACCACGAATCCATGACATGTTTTGAGCTTTTACTGTAGATCTGGGTTTCTTTTAGGGGCGCTAGCGCCTCTTATGCCCAGCTTTGTGTGTCTGGACAATAGTAGACTATGTTGTAAATATCTGTTGAGAACTCTAGTTTTCGCCGGCTGCGGGGCACGGCTGCACTAATAACTTTGGGGCGGGCCTGTCTAGAGTTTGAATGGACAGGTATCAGTCAAAAGGGAGAGGAAGGACGGGTGGGGAGGATCAACATATGGAATGTCAGAACAGGTCAGCTCCATATATGCAGATCTAGGTGATGATCCAGTCTTCTCCATGTATGGCTATCCACTAGTATGCAGGGTTTGATGAGGTCAGTGTCGTGATCTTCATATATGGAGACAATACCAATCCATTGAGCAATGTAGAGCTACTGTCTCGTTGCTTTATTTTAGGTAAGCTGGATTTTTTAGTTTGTTTTGATGCATTTGACCATGATTGCTGGGCAGTAGTCAAGACAAGGGATTGTATAACTTGTATAACCGCATCCAAAGATACAATGCTACTGTCAGAATGGTGGTTATCACATCAACATTATTAGGCATGCATGGCAATGGTTTGTGTTGGGGTGATGTCAGACCAGAGCATTTGTCAGCCTATATAATATGCCTTTTATAATGTATACATGCCCGTTACAGAGAGGCAAGGTACATTTTTAAGACGGTAAGAGAGTGACAGTGAGAGAATTTAATAGAATACAATAGAGAGCTGAGAAGACAGAAGAGAGAATCTACATGTTGTTGAGGAAGGCCGAGGAGAGAACAGAACAGATAGAAGACAGAATCACAGAGACTACGGGGCTGTATGAATCACTGAAAATAAAATGGAACCAGAAAAACCCCAACCTGAGCAAATGTGGAGAGCTTTTGAGTAAACTTAAGATTTTCCTATTGGAATTAAATTTTATGCCTACTACTGGCGCCATGCTTACTGAGCAGCAGTTTCTCCTAACCAGTGATGTCCTCGAGATTGGAGCATTGTGGAGCATCCTCAAAAAGGACATTATTTCCTTTGAGAGATACATGGCCCAATTAAAATGTTACTACTTTGATTACAAAGATGAGCTGCCCGAATCAGCTTATATGATGCTCGGCCTGAATCTTCTCTTCCTCCTCTCACAGAACCGTGTGTCCGAGTTCCATACAGAACTGGAAAGGCTGAGCGCACAAGACATCAAGACCAATGACTACATCAGACATCCAGTTTCTTTAGAACAGTACCTGATGGAGGGAAGCTACAACAAGGTTTTTCTCGCCAGAAGTGATATCCCAGCTAAGACAGTACGGTATAGTAAGTTCTTCATAGATATTCTGCTGGACACGACTCGTGATGAGATTGCTGGTTGCATAGAGAAGGCATATGAGCAGATCGAGTTCGATATAGCCAAGAGTGTGCTGTTCTTCACCTCCCCGAAGAGGATGACGGAGTATGCCAAGAACAGAGGTTGGACTCAGAGCCCAGATGGTTATTACTCTTTCGCCACTCAGCAGCAGAGACCAGAGGATGTGACCGTCGCCTTTACAGAGATGGCACAGCAGGTAATCGAATATGCACAACAGCTGGAAATGATTGTGTAATCAGCATCCAGGAACTCCACATGCGCAGACATCACTTAAAGATGGAGTGCAGTGATGTTTCTGTTTTGTCTGTGGAGTTAACATTACTCTAATAGACCCCCAGGTGTGGTTAGAATATTCAAATATGCCTCCCCTGTGTATTTTGGGGTTCTTCCTGAAAGCTGAAAGTCTTTGGGTATCCTGAATGTGAAAAGAATTACAAACCTAACAGATGTTGAGGAGGACCGTAGGCGAGAGAGAGTTGTCTAACAAGACAAAATGCATTTCATTTCATTCATTTATAATTTAAACGTTTAGATAATTTGTTGATCATTTACCGGTATGCTTTTCTTTTATCATGGATGTGAGGGACAGGAAAGGTGGGAGAGAGGGGGTCCCAGATGATAGCAAAAAGGCTCAGGTCAGATTCAAACCCAGGTCAGTTGTGGTATAGCCATATTTATGGTTAGCAGGTTTTTCCTTTTTTCCTTGAATCTTTCCTTTTTCAGAGCAAGGTTCAGCCCATAATCCCCATTGACTTCCATGATAAACTTCAATCACAATCACTTTTACTGACACATCATTGGTTTTAGTGGTTTGGTTTACAAATGTAAAGAAGTGGTTGACATTTCATCAGCTTTTATTCGACAGCGATAGTGGAGAGAGAGAGAGACAGGAAATGCATGAGGGAGTAATAGACATTCAGCAAATTGTTGAATTGTCATGGATTAGGCCCTAATCCATGACAATTCAACAATTTGCTGAATACCCTAACACACACATACCCTAATCATTAGGGTATGTGTGTGACATCATCATCAAACCCGGAAGTTATGCAGGAACTGAGTGGCAAAAATTACTCTCTGGCCATGACAGCTGCCAATATAGCCAAACAGAAAAGTTGTATTTGATTGCATTAAACGACGTTAAATGACATTAAACTCACTTTGTCACTCACTTTGCCACTCGATTTGCCATTCACGTTATGCATGTGCATGTGACAGAGTACAGCATCTTGCAATGGGTCTGGTCCACAAGAATCGATACACATGTACCTGTCGAAATACTTCCCTAATGTCAACAACACCAGAGGGAGTTCAACAAACCATGTGCAACCCAGATTCGGCACGAACAAGGGACAAAATTATTTTTGCTCCTATGCCACCAAAATGTGAAACGCCCTACCAACAGTCATCAAGACATGCGAATCCCTTGACTCCTTCAAAACCGCTCTCAAAGGGCACCTACGGATGTCTGCAATTCGAAACTAGCCCCCATAAAATCTGAATCCCCCATCCACCCCTTTTTTCCCACACTGTATATGTTTTCTTTTCCCTTTGTACCTCCTTTATGACGATTTCCTGTTCTTTGGCTATATAGAAGTGTATATTTGTATGTCTCTAAATGTTATGATGAATTGAACAAGGTGGACCCTCTTGTAAACAAATGTAGTGCTTTATTGGGTCGTCCACTCACTGTTAACAGTTTTTGTTTTTTTATCCCACGAACAGTTTTTGTATTGAGTTAACAACTGTAACAAATACTTCAATCAATCAATCAATACAACAGGTGTAGTAAGTAGACATGTGTTTCAAAATAATACTAAAATAGGCAAAGAAACATGAATAACATCTTATAATATATATTATAACTAATCCTTTTAGTAATTGTGTCCTCAAAATTGATTGAAATCATTGAAATGATTGGCTGGAAGGTAATCATTGAAATGATTGGCTGGAAGGTGTGTCATTCTATTGAGCCACAGGGGACACTACGTGGCTGATGGAGGGGAGAGAGACAGCAGAGAGATGGAGGAGCCCAGAGGGAGGAGGGGGAGAGAGGTGGAGTGTGATGTGAGGTATGATGATAAGAGTGCCCCTCACTTCACACAAGTCTGATTTTTGTTTTGACAAAGATATCCACACTTGTCAGGTTTTATTCTTTTTATTTTATTAGGGGGAGTTCATTGTGGGCACTGGTAAAAGGAAGTGAGGTACCAGGAACAGCTATAAAAGTTCTAGGAAGTGATGCTATGAGGGTTCCATTTCTGGTGTCAATGAGTGTTTGGTGCATGGGCGGATTTTGGGGGGGTGCAGGGGGTGCACTGCACCCCCTGGCAATTTTTTTTTTTTTTTCAAACTTAACTTATGGCTTCTGACTGTAGTTTGTAATCATCTCTCTTATCATGATATGATGACTCGCTGTACGGCTGTAGTGCATGTGTGTATGTGTGTGAGCTGCTGTACTACCTAAATAACTCATTTTTAGGGGTTAGGGCATTGTAAAAACGCTAAAATAATAAAATAAAGGTTAAAAAAATCGCTCGCCAAGCAGTCGCACCCCCTGGCGTCTATGGTTTGGTGTCATAAACTAAAGCCTACAAATCCAAAATCAGAACTTTGAATAGTTGGTTGTAGCCGATAAGCTGTAAAACCTTTGCCGAGATATGATGATGGTGGATATTATGACCTGAAACAGATCATGGGAATAAAGGAATCTCCTGGAGCCTCCTGACTGAGGAATTTAATTTTTATCCAGTGCTTTTTCTTTTTTGACTACCGGTAGTTTTTGTTGGATATTACTGGATTATTTGGAATGCATTTATGTACATTGGAATCATTCAAGGAAATTAAAGGAACATTACTTTTATGAACTGAAGTTTGGGACGTTTCAAGAAACTACACATGTATGGTGTCTCTCTTGGGGTCTAAAGATCAGGGTTTGGTATTTTTTTGTTTTATTTTTAAATTGTAATGCATCAGAAGTCAATGCACCGATTGATTATTTGAATTGAATAATCCATTTGTTTGGGGTTATATAAATATGGGGTTAATGATGCAAATTACAGGACAATCATACAGAATATCAAGCAAAAAGACATTTATTTTAAAATTATTGTTCAAAATCCATCAACTATGACACAAATTAAATTCCCTTTCCAATAATATAGTTCATGCAAAGAACTAGGAACTGATTCATGTGTATGACATAGTGATTATACTGCTGATCTTGATCACTTGCTCGATAGATGATTTGACATCTGAAAAAGAGAAACATATTTTAAATACAAATCATCATATTTCTCTGAAATGTGTCCTTTGACACTGCCATGACTCTTTTGCTATTTGAAGACATTTCAGATATCATACACAGACACAGAAAACTTCACCAAAACATTTTATACAACAGTATAAATACATTGACACTCGTATTGTCTTGAATGTGTTACAGTATGTAGGCTAAATCCCATTTATCCGTTATTCCAAAGAGGATAAAACAAGCTAAGGATAATTTGCAAAAGCTGTTTTCTGTCTGGAAGAACCTACTTAGCAGATAGGGAAATCTTGTGCAGCGAAGGCTGCCATACGCTCTTGCATCGTCTCAAGAGTAAATTCCACCAAGTCTCCGGATTGGAGGTTTCCACACGCCCCACAGACCTTCCCCACCATGCTGTCATTCACAGTCACTGTGACCTGCTGAGTGCGACTGTAGGACAGCTGGAAGGTTGAACTCTTCTCAATAACGATGGACTTCCCATTTGCCTTCACAGATAAGTTGTTTCTCAGTCTCGGGAGGGTCACCCTTCTACCATTGACCTGAGTACAGCAATGAAGAAAAATGTCATGTGATGTTATTGTGCAGCTTAATGAGGTCGATTAACTAAATGCTGTATGTGTATATTATGTACACACACACACACACCTATATATTTTTGAGGGGCGCTATATGTGAGGATGCAAATTGTGATTGGCCATAAGATAAGAGCACCCCTCACTTCACACAGGTGTGATTGTTTTTCCTTATTGCATGTGTGTGCGCTCCATTGTTAATACTAATACATGTCAATCTTATACTGTCTACATAATACAGTATATTCTGCACCAATGTCAGGAACATACATTTCTGCATGTGCTCGGCAATGGCAACTAATGTACTGTATTTATGAAACTGTGCTTATGTTCGAAACCCACCCAGGTGTCATGTTTGTCAGTGACTGTGACAATCATGTCATTGAGGAACACATAAATGGCCACAACGGTCTTCTGGCCTATCTCTGTGCATTCCTGCAGACTGACCACCACTCTGAACCACTCCGGCCCTGGTGAGTATTCACAGGACGCAATGAGCTCATAGGCCCGCATGACTGTGATGGAACCAACTTCCCCGTTGAAAGGGGTGAAGAGGCCTCCATTCATCACGCACTGCTTAGGATAGCAGCCTCGTTCATATTTCTCAACTTCGCAGCTCTCTGCGGGCCCGCACTTCATTTCATCGCACTGCACCTGGCCACCAGCAGTGCATGTGCAGATCTGCTGACAGTCATCCCTCACCATAGACTCGGCGAGCTGCAAAGGGAGCAAAAAGCACAACGAAGGCCACAATTATCTTTATTGTCACATCACAGGTTTTCAGGTGTATAGAATGGGTGAAATTATTTCAATTTTGCGCACTCTATCCTTTTGTAGTATTCTGTTAATTAGAGAGAGGATAGATCGAGGTATTTTAAGAGCAGAAGAGAAAGAGAAAGAAAGTCAGATTTATTCTTCAGCTTTACTCACCCTATAGGTATGCCCCTGGAAGTAACAGCTACAACTGTTGAGGCTAACACAGCCTGTCCCATTGAAGTAGTATCCATCATTGCAGGCACAGCCCTCAGCACATGTGTCTGCACAGGTGATGGTGTCTATGAGACCAGGGCACGGTTTGTCACAGGTCTCTGCACACACCTGATAATGGCTGTTGACTGAACAGGATAAAGCTGCAAAAAGTATCACATTTAAATTTCAGGTATTTCGCTGACAGTCTTGTATCATAATATTACAATGAGGACAATCATAGTTTTTGAAGGGCGATATAGCCCCTCCTATCCAGCTTTTGGTGTATGTGCACAAACTTTGTCCTCCACAAACATTAAATCCCATTGACAATGAATGCACAATTTTGAGTGTTCGTGTAAACACAAACATTGCCTAACACACATATTGAAGACGAAGGCATGAGGACGCAGATTCTGATTGGCCGGAATGAGATGTTATATGATGATGTACGATGATAAAATTGCCCCTCACTTCACACGGGTGTGATTTTTATGTAATTAAAATGTATATCTGTATATCTTACGACAGAAATGTTCGTTCCTCCACTTGTTCACTTTCACCCCTAATGTCTGACAGTCTGTCATGTAGGCTGAGATGCTTGAACAGAGAACATTGCGCGCTCCCTTAGCCTGGCAGACATCAAAAACGCAATCTCTGTAGTAAGGCATGGCATCTATTACACCGTGGCAGGCAGCAAAGGGACCATAAGCATCTGTGATCATTTTACAGTCTTGTTCAAAGACAGCCTTTTGATTGCTGTCACACTTGGGGCAGACGTCTCCGCTGCAGCCATCTTCACAAACCACTCCAGGCACCACTCCAGACACTTTCCAGGCTGCACCAAAGCTCAGAATGTCTTTGGTATTATTTGGCATTACTTTCCCATCAGGCAGCTGGAACTCATCTGCTTTGTTTCCGTTGAAGTTGCCACACAGACCGCAGGTCTTGCCCCTGTAGTTGCCAGGTACAGTGACAGTGACGCGGTAGACCATGTCATATGTCACTCTTAGGCCGAAGTCAGTCGCGATGACGTAGTACGTGCCTTCCTGGTAAACTTGGATGGCACCTTTGAAGAGGTTCAATGGGATGCGAGATTCGACACCATTTACCTGGAGAAAATGATAAAGCAATTTGATACCCCTAGAAAATGAATATGATGTAATACGTTTTGAATGGTACTTTTACTGCAACAAACTCATACACATTACATGCATTGTTTTAACTGTTGAGTTGAATTGAGCAGTATCTGAATAGTATAAACATGTAAACTGACAGTTTTTAATTAAAGGACATTGATGCTCTATCAGAAATCAAATGAGAACATAATCATTTTAATTGGTCTGTGGCAAAATGTGATATACCATGATTATTCCAATTTGGTTCTTGCGTAGGATCAAGGTTTGTCCATAAACGTTTGTCCATAAAAGTTTTGCCACTGAGACTTTGGGAGTTGCAGACATGGCGTACCACTTCTCATTCTCCACCACCACAGAGAAGGGGGTGAGACGTGTGCCCTTCAGGTGGCAAGCTTTAGCTGCAGTGTAGGTGCAGGTGCCTTGGAAGTCATAAGTGCCATTGTCAAAGGTGTTGTAATGAGGATCACCAGAGATGGTGCAGGTTCCATTTCCAAAAGGCTGACATGATCGGACACCTTTCTTTACTTCACACCTCTCGTCAGGTCCACAGGTGTACTCTTTGCAATGTACCTGGAAAATAAAGGGGTTGGCTAAATCAATTTTACTTCAAATATCTAACTTATTATAAGAAGTATGGATATTTTAGCCCAGACAAACAGACAGCCCAGACATTATATTATATTTTAGCCCAGACAAACAGACAGCCCAGACATTATACAATCTTTGAAAATGTTAACCAACCGTGCCATTGCAGATGCATTCCTCCTTGCAGAGTCCATTAGGGTAGAATGTCTCTCCCTTCTGGTGGTAACGACCTTTGTAATGACAGCCACACTGATTGAAGGGCACACATTTGTCACCACTGAGGATATAGTTGTTATTGCAGGCCCATCCCTCCAAGCAGGGTTTCTTGCAGGCTCGAGGAGGTGTCACATGGTCACATGTGGCATGGCATGGGCTGACACAATGTTCATAGTGGCTGTGGACTGGGCGAAGGAGCTCAGATTCAGGACAGAAATCTTTTTTTCTCCACTGATCAACTTCAACTCCCCTTTCCTGGCATTTTATGGTATAGGTGGAAAAACTGTTACACCAAGAGCCCTTTTTGCCGTTGTTCAGACAAACATCAAAAACACAGTCTTTGAAGTACTCATCTGGGTGTTCAACGGCATGGCATTTGGCAAAGGGCCCTTTAGGATCTTTGATTTGACCACAGTAGTCATTGGTTTCAAACTTCTCTTTTAGCGTAATGTCACAGCTGGGACAGAGGTTCTTGTCTTTGCAACCCTCAACACAGCCAGGGATCTCTGCAACCCTCCAGCTTTTACCAAGTTCTTCTGCACTGGCTGCCTGCTTCCCGTTCTTCATCTTCAGGTCGTCTTTGGGGTTGAGGTTGTAGTTGCCACACAGGCCACACATTATGCCAGCATAACTACTGGGAACAGTTATTAATACAGTGGACTGCCAGTCGTAGGACACTTGGAGTCCAAAGTCGGTCAGAATCTCTGCAAAGATCCCACTTTGCTTAATTGTAATCTTTTTGCTGTCGACGACGAGGACAACGGGCAGATTGGCAAGTTCTGTATTTACCTGCAAAACAATAATTCAATTCACTCAAGAGACTGAGAGTATGCAACTATTGCACTCTATATATGTTTGTTTAAATGTTTATGTTGCTCTGGAGAGGGTCTGGTGGAGCTGTTGTCCCCGCAACCTGACTATGCATTAAGCGGTTTAAGATGGATGGATGGATGGATGTTTGGGTTTTTTGTATGTCTTTTACTCTGATTTCACACTTGTAAGTCACTCTGGATAAGAATATCTACTAAATTCCTAAATTGTGAATTAAGTGTACATAGTGAACAAATGACTTGTAAAATTGTGATATCTATCATAAGTACAGTCTTACCAGTACTGAACCTTTGTGGTCTCTGCTGATGACAATTGAATATCCATATACTTCAACCTCAACCAACTTGGCGTTGGAGCCGGCTGTCTTGCCACGGCCATCGTTTTGCACGCTGACATTAAAGTGACTGAGTTTGGGGTCACTGGAACAGACACCAGCCATCTGGTACACACAGGTGCCTTGGAAATCGTAATGGCGGCCATCAAAGGTTGTGTAATGGGGGTCACCATACACTGTGCATGTGGCATAGGCCTTGGCGTGGCATTCTCTGATGTCATCGACCACCTTGCACTCACGCCCGGTACCACATTTTGACTGCTCACATTGCATCTGTCTGCTAGCTGGGTTACATGTGCACCTTTTGGTACATCGCTCATCGGCCCAGAAGGAGAGGCCGGCCTCTATATAGCGGCCATGGTAATTACAGCCGCACTGGGCTTTGGGAACACATTTGGTGCCACTGAGCAGGTAACCCTCATCGCAAGTGCAGGTTTCCACACAGCTCTGTTTGCATTTAGAGTGCGCGTCTGGGTCATCACAGGTGGCTGGGCAGGCTTCGCCACAGAACTCATAGTGGCTGTTCTCGGGGCATGAGGGTTCAGCTGATTGAGGAAGACAATGATGTTAATTGAGCTGAATGCAGTCCGCCTTGTTTGGTGGCTTTCACTCCACACTATAGGCAAATGTTAAGCAGCATGACACAAAGATTGAGTTTATATGCAGCTTTTGAATTTGATCCATTAAATAAGAACTACACTTGAAAATGTTAAAATGTTTAATTACTTAAACCCTAGCATCTGTGGTCTTGGGGAAATTGCAGAAATAGCAGATCTACAAGTTCATGCATTGTGATCTTGTAGAGCAGTTATTTAGTTATTTAGTAGAGTGAAAACAGAAAATACACTAGTATAGAGAGCCGAGGGACTCCGGTCAACAGCGTATGGGGTTTAAACTGTTAATGTGTTTAAACAATTTAAAAGCTATATAATAGGCCTACCAGAACGGACAAATGCAAAACTTAAATGTATGCCATGCTTTTGTTTTTGCTTAAATGTAAGTCGCTCTGGATCAAGAGCGTCTGCTAAATGCCTAAATTGTTAATTGTTAAAACTGTGAATATTTACTTAAGCTCTAATAAAGTGCTTTGATTATCAGAAAGGCACTGAGAAGCCAGGACAACAGATGGCTGTACAGAATAGCTGCAATTTATACTAATTACTTACCGCAAAGGGCAAGTTGCCTCCAATTATGAATTTTGACCCCTGCCCTCTGGCAGGCATCACCATACACCTCCAATGTATCACACAGGAACTCATGAAGCCCCTCGCCCATGCACACGTCGTACAGACAATTGTCATGGTACACTTTTGGCTCAATAACAGCGTTGCAGCTGCTTAACGGACCCTCCATGATGTGGCTGAGTAACCCACAGAATGCATGTTCACTCAAGTGCCCGAAGAAGCCCTGGTTTTCACAGCTCTCACACTTGCCAGTGCATTCATCACTGCAGTGGGTATCCACATTGGGGACCCTCCAGCTCTTACCGAAGGCTACAGTGCTGCTGACCACGGAGCCAGAGGGAGTTGTCATATCATCCTTGTCTTTGCCGTTAAAATTTCCACACAGGCCACACACCTTGCCAGCAAAGCTGCCTGGCACGTTGATGACGACATGCTGTTCCCAGTCATACTGCACTGTCAGACCAAACTCTGTCTCCATGACAACTGACAGGCCACTCTGGTACATTCTGACCTTGCCGTTACCCAGGTTGATCGGGAGGTTCCATAATGTGTAGTCCATCTAACACAGACAGGCAGACATACATATTTTGTAAAATCCATCACATTCTAACACATTAATAATTTTAAATGATTTAAGTATTCTAGTAAATAAAGGTACACTAAATTCAGTGATTACTATACTAGTTCAGCAGAATCATTAAACTAGGAAGCTAAAGCTATGCCCCTGGGTAGTAAAGAAGAAGTAGTAAAGAAGAAGAAGAAGAAAAAACACTTACTCTGACAAGGCCATATTCTGAGCGCATAATGGTGATCGTGTATCCATAGACCTTAATGATCACTTCACCAACAACTGGAGCCTTTGATCCAGCATGGTTTTCATTCTTGGCTTCGACCTCGAAGGCGGGGTGGCTCTCATCAACATGGCAGTTCTTGGCCATGGTGTAGGTGCAATTGCCCATTAAGTTGAAATAATAGGCATCAAATGTGCGGTAGTGAGGATCACCCATGACCCAGCAGGTACCTGCTTTTACACCCGGGGGCTTTTTCACACAGATTGGCGATGTACCGCTCATTTTGCACTCTTCATCTTTTTGGCACTTAATGGTTCTGCAATCATGTATATCTGTCATTGAGTGTAGAAGTGGGAGAACAAAATAAGTATTGCATAATATGGAAAGACAAACTGCACAATAAAGCATATCACCTTATGGTAATTCATCTCAATGTGCTTCACATGCTCGGATGGACGTGTATGCATGCCGGCATCAACACATAATAGGACATTAATCTGTCAATTCAGCCTCATTGTAGGCTGTCTGTGCCGGTACCATTTTGACAATTGTTATGCATTTCAGTGATATACATTATACAAACTTTGGATAGTCACATACCATTAGCAGATGCAGCTGATCCATAGCTGTTGGCAAAAGCAGTGCCAAAACTGTAGACCCCAAATGGAGACTCATGGTGAGTTATCTGGTTGAAGCCTGCCGTTGTGCCGTAAGACAACACAGTAAAGGAGTACTCACTCCCATCCACTTTATTCCACTTGGTATCTGAAGGCAGGGAACTGTTGTCTAGTTTGATGCCATCAAGATTGTTGGAACGTGCCACAAGTATCGCTAGATTGTTGAAGCCTTCTTGTCCATCCAGGGCATAGGATACACTGAACTGGTTTGTGGGCAGGATGTTCATTAGGAAGGGATCAATGATGTCTGTGTTCAGCCAGTAGTTCAGGGTTGGTACAAGACCCCCATTGAACTCAAACAAGACCTGGATCGCCTTGTCAGATGTTAGATATATAGTAGATGGCCATTTAGATTCAATTTGATATGTTTGCCCGGCATGCATTTGGAAAGTATTGACCTTGCCCCCAACATTCTTTGTGACTGTAGTTGGCTCGGAAGCCTGGACATAAACACTATCATGTCCTGGTGATAAATATGGTATCCCCCATTCATCCAAATAATGATAATACAGGGGAGCAATAATGAATTCCGTCCCCCAGCTTTTCACTGGAAGAAGCTGCTCATAGACATGGTTGCAGGTGGTGTACATCTCAGCACAAGTGTGGCCTGACAAGACGCCAACAGGAAGCTCTGAGATGACCTTGCTACCGCTTAGATCATCCTGACTCTGAATCTGAACACTCTCAAATGGTTCTAGCTTAATGCTCAGTTTACTTCCTGAACTGTAGGGTTTCCCTTGGAATGTCACGGAGCCTCTCAAAAAAATCAAAATAGAGTTGCGATGCTGGTGGTTAGTGATGGCAAACTCTTTGTAGGTGCCCTTGCCCTGCATGTAACTTGGAGGGGTGAACACATAGTACTCATTGCCCCATTCATTAATGGGGTAGAGCACAGACGTGTCAGCAGTTTCTTCTTTGTAGTTGAGCGAGACCACAGTGACCTCCTGGCTGGCATTGATTAGGACAGTCTGGTGAAACGTTTTGCTGCCTCTCATTTCTACCTCGTCAAGCAGTCGGAATATTGCCCCATTACCGGGATGAACTTTCTGATGGTAGACCTTACCAAGGGCCGTTACTGTGACATCGGTGGTGCCTTGTGAGGTAGGTGGAGCTGTTACTTCAATCTGGAAACGGGCATGCTTAACCTCATCATTCGAGTTTTGCATGAACACTGTTGCAAACTCTCTGCCTGCTGGCACTGCAGAGCAGAAGCCTAAAGAAATCAGGAATTAATAGTTGAACGTACATGTAGGAGATTTCCCCCAACATTCAAAATGTTACAGTGCACATTATTGGTCAGACAGTCATTAGTACGACATCAACAACCTATTAGTCCACTTCCAGAATATGAACCTGAACATTTTGCCATTTTTTACTATTTAAAAAAACCTTTTAAAATATTTTAAATAGGTGATGATAAAATTATTTTCAAAATAGTAAAAATGACAAATAAGTTTAGGGATAAGGGCCGATTCATACTCCTATTTTACCGCTGTTTCGGCGCTGTAGTGCCGAAATGATTTAGGCTCGTCAGAAAGTTTCAGTAGCACCGAAGAGCCGACTTTAGGACGGTACCCGCCCCCCCGAACCTCAAATGATGTCAAATTGTAGGCTCTACAGCGCCGAACCGACTTTTATTCGGCTCTAAAATAGGAGTATGAATCGGCCCTAACCTCGCCTCACCAGGCTTTCCACCGCCTCGGAGGAAAGCCTGGTCTCTGTTTCAAAAGTCTGTATGATCCCGCCTGGGGCCAGATGATGTGGTTACGTCATGTTGTAGTATTGTTTTGTATTCGCCAGACAGGATGAACAGGCGGCGACAACTTCCTTTTCCCTCTCAATAAAAGCTCTCGCTTACGAGAGCTTTTATTGCTTTTAATCAAACAGGAAGCAACAAACAGCTTCCTGTTTGTTGTAGGCAAACCATTGCCTACAACATGACGCAGGCATATCATCCGGCTCCAGCCCGGATCATATACCGAAATTAAATGGTGCCCAGGCTAAATCGGCCCTAAGGGTCGGCGCAAGATGGAGACCTATATCTCAAACCCTAACCTACACATAACTGTAAGCACGGCAGCGCAGTTCGAGCGTTAGTCAGACCATTGTTTCGGCATGTCGGAGTCGGACTGTAACGGTGTGTATAATCTATAATCTTAGTGCACATCCCATATCAGTTTCTGATTCAAATAGATATTTATAACATTTAAATTCTTGTAGTCATTAAAACAATGTAGTATGGGTGACTCCAGTAAACTTCTAACTTTTAACTGTAGCAGTGTTTGTGCCATGCTCTGCGCATTTAGCTACACTATTCAAGGAATAACACCTCACTTTGGCAATGTGTGTAATGTGTTTTGTCCTAAATAAGAAGTAGCCTGTCCCAACTTACCAGTGAGCAGCAAAGCAGCAAAACAGTGTACTGGTCCTTTCATCATCACCCCTACAATAAAGACCATAATAGCATATTATAATCCATACGATCTGTGTTCACTTCATGGTATACCTAATTAATTATCTTATAGCAGGAACGCACAGTCACACCAACGGTAGTTAAGTCAGATAACTCACAAATACATTGATTCTAATACTAGCTTGAGAACATTTTATTTATAATTAATGTACAAGTGTGAATATTATATTTTATTGTGGCATTCAGGCTATGCTATAATACATTACTGCCTGCTCAGCACTGTAGCACATCAGCAGACAACCATTTAAGAGCAGGGATATATACAACTCTGATTATAAGACGACGCCCATTTTTCAAGACTGATTTGTGGGAAAAGAACATTGAATGTCAAAAAAACGTATATACAGGCCAATGGGGTATATACATATTTTGTTTCAGGGATTAAAAGGCACAGGTGACTCTCAAAGTATAATTAACTGCTGTGTAAATTAGAACAAAGGAACAGCTGGGAGCCCCTAGTTTGAGAAATGTTATTTGCAGTACAATACTTTAAGACATGACATGCCGTTTAAGCTTTTGCAGCAGGTGGACAGTAACAAAGTATAATTATTTCTTGAGTATTGTAATGTACATTGTATTGCACATTTTTAGTTGACTCTAGGAGGGTAAAAAGTACATTAGGAATTAACCACTCTATTTCAAACATAGTGAAAATAGCACATCTACAATTTTTGTGATGCATTTTACCTTGTAGATCTGCTATTTTCACTATTATTCATATGTTTTACTTTCTGGAAAATCTTTGAATTGAGGAAAATGTCTAAATGTCAATACAGCAGTACATTGATATTAAAAAGAAATGTACATTGTAAATTGTACTCTATACTTTTTTGTTTTTATTCAAAAGTTTCTTTTTTTTACACCAAATAATAATGAATAATCGAACACAAGTAAAACATACGAATCAATGAAAACAAAAAACAGAAGAAAGAAACAAAAAACATAACACACAACAAAACAAAAAAACCCAGAAAAACAGCTTGACATAACTACTTTACTCTATACTTTTATTATATATTTTTAAAGCATATCACTTATAGTTGAATAATATTTGACCAGGATTATTCTATTCTTGTAATAAAATAAAATAAATAAAAATAAACTACTTTGACTCATGCACTTACAGTATAGAGTACTTTGTCCATGAATGGCTGTTCCATTTAATTATTGTTACACTGTTAAACATTATTAAAGCCTTTTTAAATGCATTCTTGGAAATATCTGCCAAAACTTCAGGAACGTAAAAAGACTATGGTTTACACTTATCTGTAACATTCATGAATTAAACTTACCCGAGCAAGGAAACCAGGAATCTGAACAAGGGACTTGTAGATTGATAGCCTTTTATTTGGTTTGGTGACAGGATGGAGGCCAATCAGGGCACAGGTCTCATGGTTTGGTCTCATGCCAGCTAACATAGAATATACAGATCACCTGACATCTGTTACATTTACACTTTCCGGTCTGGATATTTGACCATTCAAAGATGACTCACTGCTTATCAGTTGGAGATAGTTTTGGGTGGTGTAGAACTGTATCTTGAGTTACACCCTAACTAAAACAAAAAACATAGATTGATGGCCTAGTATTGTTCTTATTATTAATCACAATTTTATAGGGAACATGGATTAATATCTAAACGGAACCTGTTATCAATCACAATCTCACTCTGCACAATACTTTGTATTGTTTAAACTTCAGGGAGGGACGTTTTTTTGTTTTTTGCGTGACGTTTTACTGGGTGCATCATTTGTTATATGGAAAGTCCATTATGTCAAAGAACCACACATTGTTCACACAATCAGTTTGATGACTAGAAACCAATAACGGTAGGCCTACTTGGCACACAAATCTGTGAAAAAGAAAGTCTAAATCCTGACATGTTGCTCAGCAAAAACAACATATTTTCTACTGCAAAATGTGTCTACCCATTTATCAGTTGAAAGTAAGGTGAAAGTAAGTTATGTGAGCACAGCACATCACACACAATGTTGTGAATTATCCATCACTTTCATCTGTGTCAGTGTTGTTGAGAATGCTGACTTATTTTCTTTTAGAAAGGAGAATGGAAATAAACTCTTCTGAGATAACAGACCGTGGTCTGTGGAGCATGTGTGGTTGGTTGCTGCGTAGCTTGTGCATGGGGTGACTCTGCCCTCTGCCAATTAGCCTGGTTCCTAGTAAGCCTGCAGCCCCTTTCCTCCCCTTTGCTTAGTACAAAACTAAAGTATCAAAGTAATCAAAAGGTTGGCTTTACACAGAAGTCCACAGTTAGGCCTGACAACAGATTGTTGTATAGCTGATGCATGAGACTTGTTTACTGATGCAAGCTCGCAATTAATTTCCAATGGGAGTCACATGGTTTGACACAACATTTTTGTTGTATGAGGGGGAGGGGGGCAGTCGAAACACAGCCGAAAGCCGTACAACAAAAACGTGTCAAACCATGTGACTTCCATTGGAAATGCATTGGGGCAGCCATGACACTTACCCTTTGTTTACATGATCATCTAGCATCCAACAATGTTGTATGCTAGATCGATAGGTGTGAGTGAGGCCTTGGCGGCTGGGAGAGAGTGGATCCTGGCTCCCCACCGCCTTCCAGGAACAGACTGACTGATAGAGTAGGTGAGCAGGGAGAGCCATGATCAGGGGCACTCCCACACTAGTCCGACAGCCAGTCAGGGTTGATCACTCCCTGACTAGCCTCAGAAACCCAGAAGTTTTTATTTCACTCCTTGACAAGCTGTTGCCAGACCTACCAGACAGGCACAGCCGTTTTCTGCTGTCGGCCAGCATCTCTTTGGGGTTTTTAGACAGCTGGTCAGGTGGATGGAAATTAAGCTCACTGCTGCAAACGTTTCCGGGAATCTGGCCGTCGCTGCATTCAGAAAGTGTTTCTCCACTTGTTCACTTTCACTCCTAAAGTCTGACAGTCCAAGTCTGGCAGTCTGTCCGTCCATCCGTCTGTGGACAGCTAATCTCTGGCACCGTTGCCTTGATCGCAGCCACACTCTGCACACACACTCCCTGGATGGCAGAGCTGCACCTCTGCCCCAAGTCTTTCCCTTTGGCCTGTTATAGCGCCACCAGGTGGCCGCTTTTTGCTAAACACATTTTTTGACAGTACACATACAGATTTTGTCCAAAGTTCCCAGGAGTGCTCCATTTCCAACAAAATGCCACAAATCATGAATACATTTCCGTGACATTTTGCACACACATTCCCACTAGGCAGAGGAAGAAATGCCACTTGAAAATGTAATCAATCAATCAACCAATCAATCAATCAATCAATCATCTTCCTGGCTAAATCATAGGGGGGAAGGGCCGGGGAGGGGATAAAAAGGAAAGTCTTTTGATTGATTGATTGAAATATTTATTAACAGTTTGTAGAATTACAGTACATTTCAAGCACAAACTCAATACAAAGACTGTTAACTGTGAGTGGACGACCCAATTAAGCGTTACACTTGTTTACAACAGGGTCCACATTGTTCAATTCATCAAAACATTTAGAGACATACAAATAGACACTTCTATGTAGTTAAAGAACAGAACAGGAATTCATCATATAGGAAGCAAAAGGGGAAAAGATACATATACAGTGAGGGGAAGGGGGGGGGGGGGGATTCAGATTTTACAGAGGCCAGTTTCGAATTGCAGCCATCCGTAGGTGCCCTTTGAGAGCGGTTTTGAAGGAGTCAAGGGATTCACATGTCTTAACTTAATGACTGTTGGTAGGGCGTTCCACATTTTGGTGGCATAGGAGCGAAAATAATTTAGTCCTTTGTTTGTGCCGAATCTGGGTTGTACATGGTTTGTTGCACTCCCTCTGGTGTTGTGGGTGTGGACTTCGTTTACATTAAGGAAGTATTTAGACAGGTACATGGGTATCTTAGTGGTGTATCGAATCTTGTGGACCAGACCCATTGCAAGATGCTGTACTCTGTCGTCGACCCTAAGCCATCCCAGCCTGTCAAAGTGGGCAGGGGTGAGGTGGGTTCGGGGGGTGAGGCCAAGTAGGAGCCTGACCAGTTTGTTTTGGGAGGTCTGGAGCCTTGTTTTAAGGGCCTTTGAGGTGCTGTGGTACCAAGAGGTGAATGCATAGTCAAAGAAACCTTGTACGAGGGCTCCTGTTAAGGTCTTCAAGGTGTTTTTGTTGACCAGTGAGGAGATCCTGTAAAGGAATCTTGTTCTTTGATTGACTTTTTTGATTACGTTGGTGGCCATTTTATCACCGGAAAGATTGGCCTCCAGGATGGAACCTAGGTAGGTAATTTCATCTTTTCGTGTGATAATGATAATGTTGTCACCCACTCTAACCAACCTGAGATTACTATTACGATCCGAAGAGAATGGATTCAGTTTTTCCCAGGTGTAAGGATAGTTTGTTATCAGCGAGCCAGGTGCAGATTCTACCGAGTTCAGAGCTGAGGGTCTTTTCAACCTGCAGTTTGTTCCTGTCCGAGACCAGCAGTGCTGAGTCGTCTGCGAACAGGAACAAGTTGCAGTCACAAGCTGATGTCATGTCGTTAACATATTAGGAACAGTAAAGGCCCTTGTATGCTTCCTTGTGGGACGCCACAGCTCACTGGGAGGGGGGGGGACGGACAGTGTTCCGTTCACCTCCACCGTCTGTTCTCTCCCCTCCAGGTAGGATTCAGCACACAGGATGATAAAGACATATTAAGCAGTGTAAGCACACAACAATAAAATATGGCACACAGCCTACAGACAGGTCAAAGTCAAACAAGTAGAAAATGGCAACTGGCAAATAAAGGGAAATGCCAATAACATGGTGAGCAAGCAGTAAAACGTTCTTGCCAATGCCAAAGTGCTACACCGCATACATCCACCAGGGGTCATTAGCCAGCGTGTCGGCGCCGGCGGCACCAGCTGCTTTTTAGGTGACTCTTTTGCCCTTTTTAATTTTAGAGCCAATACTTTTTAGCGTCAGAATGGAATATATAACGATACTTTCTTCAAATCAGACATAAGAAACCATATCTGTACTTAAGTGTCGCTTTCATTTCAATACAATAATATTAACCTATTATAATTTGTGCCCAATTTAAGGAATAAACATACCTTATGTACAATACGGCGTCAGCTACTTCCGGTCGCCTTCCCGTCTGTGTTGAGTGTTCAGTTCAGGTCTAGCGTATGTGGACTGTGTTTTCACTTTTCAGGTTGTGTGAAAGAGAAGCAACAACAACTAAAAGAAGGGGGAAAAATAACGAATTTTCAGAGTTTCACTTTCAACTGGAATACCACTATACCGCAGACGGGAAACGAACCTCTATGAACCAATCATTGAATAATACTATGAGAAGATGGCCTGCTAGTAAGTCGATTGACTGCTTGATTGTTTTGTTGTTGTTAGCTATGCAGCTAACTTGGCTAACTAGACTACAGGATAATGAAACAAAACGGGTACGATTATAGCGGTACTGTACTACAGCTTCTGTAGTTGACAATGTTATGAGCTTAGTGACAACTTTCCCGATGTAAAGATGTAGTTGGACATAGCACTGTCTATAAACCTGACTTGTAAGATTCGAGTCGAGCTAACTTGGCTAACTCCAACAACGGGCAGAGCATCCAGCCAGCGTGGCTGCAGTGGTCAGCAGAACGCTGCTGCATCTGCAGATTAAATCATCTTGTCTGACTGGCCACGACACTGGTTTAATCAGCCATTTTTTGTGAACACAGGCCGGCCAGTAACGTTGTTTGTGACATCGTAAAACGCAACAGTGTCCTGGAGTCCGCCGGCGCCTGGGCAGGACACCGACACCAGTGGAAAAACCAGTCGGGGTGGTTTCAGAATGGCCACAGCTGGAACAGAGTCCCCGGGGCCGCCGAGCTCCATTGGTAGTGAGTAGATAAACTAATCAAATGTCATTAAATTACACTAAGCATTAAAGGAAAGCTCAACAGTTGCCTTTAAATGTCTCGATTAATTGAATACACAGGACCTCAATGGAAACAAACAAACAAACATATTGGTTTATTATTTTGTATACTGATACTGTAGTGTACATTTTGTTGGAAACTCAGTATTCAATCAATCAAAACTTTGGCACAAAACGCAAATGTTATTTCTTGCTCTGATCAGGAGCAAATTTTTCCTTTAAGAGGAACGGGCGGCTAACTCCTAATCTACTGGACCTTGAAGACCCGTAGAGTATCACAGTAATTTGGATATTCATGTTCTTGTATGAACTCAGTCCAATATAATAAGCACATGCTACTTTTCTAATCCCACCAATGCCACCATAAAGACCTACAAAGTCTGTTATGGAGGAGACTCTCTTCTCACAGAGGTACTGGTTGTGCTGTGTCTGCATGCTTGTATGATTGTCACAACTGCACTTGCCACTCACTTTTGGATATTATGGAAACCATTGCTTTTATTATTATTTTGAATGTTAGTTTATGCTTTGAGTGAGTTTTGCGATTTGTCTCTGGTGTGGACATTGCCGTGCCGTGTGAACCTCCTCTTATTACCATGTACATTTCCACTCATTTACATTTGAACTCTTGTTGCAGACTCTACAGGAACGAGAAAGATTGCATCTGTGGAGGTAAGGAAAGAGAAGCTGTGATTTTTACATGAAATATCAGATGTGGCAATCTCACATCTTCCTCTTTGAAACATGACTTTTTGCAATGAATGTACACTGGGTATGTGTCTCCCCTGATGATTCTTTCATTTCTGCCAACAGGGGCCAGGCCCAAGTTCAGCTCAGACAATGAAAAAGACAATTGGTCATCGTGGAATTGATCCCACAGGGGAAACCACCTACAAGAAGGTGAGTGTTGGCAATTGATCAGTAAGAACAAATTATGCCTGTTCACAAATGCACAATTTCTGTCGATCAGTGTTTGATCAAAGCATAAACTAGCCATAAATCGGACACGATTGCACCCACTGTGTCCCTTTGCTTCCTAAAGTGCTATTGGAAGCTATGGGCCCATAAAACTAGACTGGTATGGCCAGACTAGTTTGCACTAGCAGATTCATCTGTTTTCCAGTTTACCATAAAACGTGTGGAAATATTAATATGAAACAATGTTTTCAAGTTTGTGCATGAAACACAAGACGGATTATATATCGAAATGGGAAATGAGACCAGTAAACCACTAACATTGTATTGATAAAGAAGGCCATAATCTATAACCTGACTCCGCCAGATTGCGGCAGTATTGAGTTCACACGTTCCCTCCTACCTGCATCTGGTCTCTCTCAAGCAGAAATGATGAACCCGAAGCAGCGGGACAATAATCTGATATCTCCATAATAATTTAGAGTTGTAGTTAGGGGTGGGTCCCGAACCTCGGGACCAAGTATGTACCGAAGCGAACGTGCCTGTGTACCGCGTATCCATTACAATAATTCAATTTCGGTTCCCACAGACACGCAGTCACACGATATTTATTTATTTTCTTCCCTTAATAGACGCGCAGGGAACAGAGCTGATCTACAAGCCTACATCGCGTTGCATCAGTGACACGTTGTGGGCTTAATTTTTTTTATTAATAATCACTATATTATCTACAAATCTTCATATAATAGGTCCTCACTAATAATCATGATAAAATGTCACGATTTTATCCTACTCAGTCTGTGTCTCATAGGAGGGCTGTGGGCAGTTTAGAAACCGTCTTCCAGTGACATCATCATTAGGGAGATTATTTTTTAAACACTTGTTTTACAAAAATGTTTAGATTTTCATTATCGTGAGAACGATGGGTTCCATTTTCGCATTCGGACTAGAAAGCCTGCAGATTAGCTTGTATTCCCCATCGATGATGTCACTGGAAGACGGTTTCTGAACTGCCCACAGCCCTCCTATGAGACACAGACCGAGTAGAAAAATTGCGCCATTTTTTTCATGATTATTAGTGAGGACATATTATATGAAGATAGGTTGAAAGGTGGTGAAGTGGTCCTTTAAGTTATTTTATACCATTTTGGAACCGTTAAGAACCGGAATCTATAAGCAGAACCGGAATCGGTACCGGATTCGCAAAAATCCAAACGATACCCATCCCTAGTTGTAGTCTTGTTCGGTTGTGTTTACATGTGCGCTGTGGCACAGATTCAATATGTCAACAGTCTCGTGTTGATCCCGCCTCTAGCGGCCGCATATCACTCCGATCAGCATTCAGCACTGGTTCAGAGTACATCGTCTCTGCCCGAGAGAGACCAGATGGAAGCAGGTGGAGTGAGGTTACATAATCTATGCCAGGGTTGGTAAACTGGCGATGGTTTTGAGAAGAAAGAATCCTCAACCATTATTTTATTCTGTATCCGTACAACAGCTGAGCCGTCCTCATGCCAGTCTCTCCTTACTGCTGCTGCTGTAGTCTGCTGCACCAGCAAATTGAACGTTAAACCCCGATGTGCGTACTTCGCAAGCTCCAGTCTGTCCCACACACTTCTCAATCCACTCTGTTGTTGTCAAAATTATAATTGCACGTTACATAACTCACATCATAACATAATTTAACTTTCTCTTCACTATATATGGATAGATACACAAACATGTTTGAAACAAGAAATGAAGCACTAAACATATGCCGCACGTGCACACACGAGATGCATCATGGCATGCATCATTGGTACACATTTACATGTATATGTCACGATTAGTCGATAACCTATGCATTTATTTTCACAAAACACTGACCAAAAAGATGTGTGTTGTTATAAATCCGTTGATGTTGCCACTCGTGTCTTGCCCATTTCTCATGGGAAAAGAAATGTGAGAGTAATGATTGCTATGCAATCTTCATAAAATTAACAAATGAACGTAATATGTATCGTTTTGTAGTGGAGCAGAGATTGAGACACAAGAAGTCAGTTGTGTGTACATTAATGTTGCTGTGAGCTTGTACTGTAGATCTGCTATTTTTGTATAGCCAATGTAAAAAATCTAAAATGACACAGATGCTTTTACCAGTTAAGTCACATTTTAACCAAGCCCGGCATATGACCATAAGTAGTCATAACTGACCTATACAATGCAAAAACCTAGAATTCACAGAAAGCGTTAGAATACATTTTCCCTTCGTTTTAAGATTTTGTTTGTATTTGTGCTGCCAGAGGGATGTGGGGGGGAAAAATATATGTCAATTGTTGAAAATATTTCTGTAATATAAAGAAAATGAATAAACATATGTTTTAAAAAAAAGAATACATTTTCCCTGATTTCTGGAATGTATACAAATTCTGCAGATATATATTTCCCATCTAAGACCCACTGTTCCCTTGCAATTTGTTTGTTAATATGGCACTGCCTCTGATAACATTTCCACATTACAGGCCAGGCCTGTAATAAGTCTTGTTGGGATGTGTGTCCTTTATAGGTTGTTTTGCTGATTAGACAGTGTCGTCATGGTTAGTCATCTGATTCATTCTGACATTCCTTGGCAGAGAGCACAGCAAGGAATTGCAGAGTACTTAATTTGAAATGGGTGAATTTAACTGACCCACTCTTTGTCTCCATTCTCTGTGGTCATGATTGTGTTTTTTGTGTGGTTTTTCCTCACCTGCTTATTGTCCTCTCTCTCATGAAGACGACCTCATCTGCCCTGAAAGGTGCCATCCAGCTTGGCATAACTCACACAGTGGGGAGCTTGAGCCAGAAGCCTGAGAGAGATGTACTGATGCAAGACTTTGAAGTAGTGGAGAGTATATTTTTCCCCAGGTGTGTGTTCAATATGATTTCCTTAATATCTCTGTCTGCATTTCCTTCTTGTCAACTATTTAGGTTCAAACCTGCCATCCACGCTAACTTGTTATCCTAGTTACTTGGTATGTCCTTGTTCTCCTAGCACTCTTAATTCCTTTGTCACTTGTTTTCTTTTTCCTCCAACCTTGCACTTTGTATGCCCACTGGTCTTGCTCTGTGTGTGTGTCCGTCCCACTGGTCTTGCTGTGTGTGTGTCCCACTGGTCTTGCTGTGTGTGTTTGTGCATGCGTGCGTGCGCGCATCTTAAAAAGAAAAAATATGCCCATGCCAGGTTTGATTTGTGTCCAGTTATATGTATAGTACTGCATTTATCATTTTAATGTAATTTGTTTAACTATCCCCACATGGTGCCATTTGTGTATCAACTCTAAACATTGACATATCCTTTCAGTGAAGGCAGTAACCTGACACCAGCCCACCGCTACAGTGACTTCAGGTTCAAGACGTATGCTCCAATTGCCTTTCGCTACTTCAGGGACATGTTTGGCATCCGGCCAGATGACTACCTGGTAACACAACCTTCTGCCTGTCATTCACAACAGAATCACAACAGAATAAACATATCACAAAATAAGAGAATATATCAGTAAAGCAGTGAAGGAAGTGGGTGATTACTGTGTCCTACAGTAACTATGCAATACCGATTTGAAATAGAGATTACAAAAACAGTAGTCTGTTATTGTACTTAGCAGTTAGACCCAAGTGAAAAAAAGGAAGTGTGACCTGCAGTATGCATATCTGCCGACCCACATTGCATTATTCAAGCCTTTAGAGCTCAAAAGTGAGTATCCAAAACTGAATATAACATTTTGTTTTAAGAAAAACATGGTTTATTAGTGACGCCGAGCAAATAATTATGTACGTTGTCTTGTCCTTTTTTTTAACTTCTTACTTACCTTTTTCTTAATTTTTTTTCTTTAATTTTTTTTCTACAATTATTAGTCTTTGCCCGAATCAATTTATGGTCACAATATTATTCATCTCGTAGTTGATTGGCATGGATCCAGATTTAAAACTTTGGAACTTATGGAAACGGAGCTATTAAGAAAGTGGGCGATATTGTTAACAACACCTCTTAACACACTGTGTTGTCTCTGTTCGTTACAGTATTCACTTTGCAATGAGCCTCTGATAGAGCTGTCAAATCCAGGGGCCAGTGGATCGGTGTTCTACGTCACCAGTGATGACGAGTTCATCATTAAGACTGTGCAGCACAAAGAGGCAGAGTTTTTGCAAAAATTGCTTCCTGGTTACTTCATGGTAAGAGTTTAATGGAAGCAGTTGGTCAGAAATGTCATCTAAACTTAAGATACTCTTTAGATTCTAAATTCATTCATGCTAACGCAAATACGGAGGGCGAGACAGTCAGGGGGGGGGGGGGGGGGTGGAGCCATCCATGCTGTGCAGACAAAATGTACAGCTAAGCTCTGAGGCTTAGTGCAGTGGACGCATAGAATTTACGGACGGCCCTGCTCACCATCCATCTCCCCTGAAGTTTAACTTTGCGGGAGGGTATATGGGCCTGAAAGCAAAACGTGTGAACAGATGTTATTTGGAATTTATATTGTGTCGTCCACCTTGTTCTTAAATAGTCTGCTTTTGCTATGGTGATCTCTTACTTGTGTGTGTCCCCCCCCCCCCCATATCTGTCCTTTTTCCCTGCACTAGAATCTGAACCAGAACAAACGGAACTTATTACCAAAGTTCTATGGGCTCTACTGTGTCCAGGCAGGGGGTAAGAACATTCGAATTGCAGTCATGAACAATCTCCTCCCCCGTGCCGTACGAATGCACCTCAAATTTGACCTGAAGGGCTCCACCTATAAGCGAAGAGCTTCAGCCAAGGAGAGAGACAAGGGCATTCCCACGTTCAAGGACCTGGACTTCATTCAGGACACGCCCGATGGCCTATTAATGGAAGCTGACAAATACAATGCCCTCAGCAAGACCATACAAAGAGACTGTTTGGTGAGAGCCAGAGATTAATGAGGCTGCCTGCATAGACAATACTTTAAGCAAGTTGCTATTATTATATTCCTTAGAAAACTGTCACGAAGCTAAAGCAAAGAAAATCACAATTTTCATGTTTAATAAACTATTGTTGATTAAATTTGACTTGGATGTAGGAGAGATGACATATGGCCGGGTAGAATTGGTTATGTCATCAACTATCATATTATATCTATTGGTACCCGTGATCAACTCTTGGCCTGATAACATGGCTGATCTTAGCTAACCAATAAGTACAAGCTAAAGTGCCACAATTCACTGATCTGTCACCACGAGCATGAGTTCCTTCTGTGGAAGGAACTCGGCATGTGTTGCTCAAATGCTATTGTATTGTCTATCACTAAAGAAAGGTCTTTTAACAGGGGGAGTGACACTATGCAAGTATGCATGCGTACCGGCTCGCCTCATTGAAAAATAATTATAAGGCATGGCATTCAATCTTGTGAAAAGAAAATGTAGTGGGGGTCCCTGCTTCATCTCGCTCTCGCTCTCAATTAATCTGCCCGTGGCCTGAAAATGAGATCATGCTGCGTGTGTGCTTCTATTTCCATCCAGGTGCTGCAGAGTTTTAAGATAATGGACTACAGCCTGCTGGTGGGGATCCACAATGTGGACCAGGCTTGTCGTGAACAAGCCAGTGAGGAGGCTGTGGCAGGGGCTGCGGACCAAAGGAGACCACAAGGCCAGAAAGCCTTGTACACTACAGCCATAGAAGCCATCCAGGGCGAGGCCAGGGGCAAGGCATCCCTGGATTCAGAGGACCAGTGAGTGATTTTAAATAATCATCTTAGAAACTGCAATAATTTGTTCTTATCAATACCAGGGACATGACTCAAAGAATAAATGCATTCAGTGCATTGCGTTATTTGTTTTATTATTTATTTTTATACTCACAACAAAATGCACTTCACTTGATTATGTTGTGGTGTGAATTGTACTAATTGTGTCCCCACTCCTTTGTGGTCTTTTTTTCTTCTTTGTTTTCCAAAACCTATATTTGCACTTAATGGTATTATTATTCGTGCAGAATGGGAGGTATACCAGCAAGAAACGCTAAGGGTGAGAGGCTGCTGTTGTATATTGGAATCATTGACATCTTGCAGTCCTATAGGTAAGAACAATTTGCATATGTATTGGGCTGCTTTTGTCATTAAATAAAAACAGGATATTTTGACTCGTACTGGTAAGTGACCCAGGCATGTTTTCTGTTTAGATTGGCTAAGAAGATTGAACATTCTTGGAAAGCGTTCGTCCATGATGGGGTATGGCCAGTGTCTGTATTTTCACTCTGTTTTTGTAGTCAGTCATACGTCTGTATCAGTAACATGAAATTCATGTAAACCTGCCACCCCTTTTCTTGTAGGATTCTGTATCAGTGCACAGACCAAGCTTCTATGCAGAGCGCTTTCAGAAGTTCATGTGCAATACAGTCTTCAAGAAAATCTCATGTAAGTATGTACAAAAATGTGCACATGAGCATCCATACATATCCTCTGCTTGGGCATTTCTCAGTCACCTTTTTTTTGCCTCTCCAGTGAAGACCTCCCCATCTAAAAAGTGTCGTGCAGGGGTCCTTGTGGGTCCCAAGAAGACCAACGCAGTAAGCTCTGGACCCCTCTTAACAACCCAAGCAAGTACAAGTAGCAGTCAGCAGTATGTACTGCACTCCATCACCACTGAAGTAGAGACGGATACAGAAGGAGACAGTGGTAAGCACAAAGAGTACACTAACAAATAAAACCAGACTGCCATCAATGGTATCAAAAAAAATTCCAGTGTGTAATATGTCCATTTGTCACTGGGTTTCTTTCTACCCCTCCTCTCCACGCAGGCATGCATTCAGGTCGCCCTGACCTCCTTCCTAAGACATTGGACCACAGTGAAGTCACTAGCAACACCTCTGGGTATTCCCCAGCAAATCAGTGTCCTCCTCTTTCCCTGGATGCTCTCGGGCCAATGGGAGTTGATGTGCACAAGTCATCCATCACTGACCCAGAACACGGCACCGCCTCCAGGTAAGAGGGATGTATTATCCATCCTTTAGAGTGGGAAGGGCTGTTCTCATACAGAATAACCAATGGCACAAAGTTAATTGTACTTAGTTAGGATATGAGTTAGCCACATGAAGCCATTGCATCTATTGTGGTCATGGTAGACCAACAGCGTTGAAGCAGGCAAATAATCTGTGAAAATACAATACAAATACAAATCTACAAACGCTATTAATGTCCAACAAAGTATAGCGTTTAAGTGGTTTAGTCATTTTAAAGGACTCATTTACATACACAATTGTAAAGATTTTACAAGACATATACTTCATATTCTAGTGTGTTGCAGTTTGTGGGTTTGTTCAAGTCACTCACACTGTTATTGTGTCATGCTTTCAGTGCTGATGATGGGAACCTCGAAGAAAGCCTTAGTGCTGATGTAATCTCACTCAATGACATAATTCCTCACGCAAACAAATGTCATGTAAGTTTTCTTCAACTCTTTCATTTTCATGATAATTAAGTAATATTCCTACAGTTAAATAGCTCTATTAAGTCAGCTAAACAAGTGATGACAAAATTGGAACTGGAACACTATAAAATTTTAAGCTGATAAATAAGTGCTATCTCCTGATTGGCTGAAAGCCGTAAATGTATTTTTGTTTATTGAAGAGCTGGAGAGTAAGGGAGACTCCTGTTACTGAGCAAACACACACACTATAGCAATGATTACTATGTTGTTGTTCATTGCAAAATACATATCTGACCAGCTTTGTGGAATTTATTTTCAGGTCTAGGGATCATTTAGAGAAGCGGACTCATAGAGGACAAAATGGTAAATAAAGTCACAGAAGTTGATGCATTGTGTATGGAAGGATTGTCGATGCCGGAGCATTATAAGAAAATAAGAGACATATATACTGTAAGAGAACAAGACAGCGTTTCCAATTTTCCATTATGCCGTTTTGGGGATCACTTTTCCAAATTGTATTCTCATTTGAAATGACCAAAAATGGGATCAATTACGTATGGGGATGTCTTTGCTTTCTGACTCAATTAGACAACTCTTTGATTAGTTGTAGACAATAACATTTATGCTGTGGTTATGTAACACTAGTATTCATCTCATAGTACCAGTTCCTAGTGCCCAAGGAACCCAATGGTAAATGTAGTTTGCAGACCAAGCAAGCCTGCTTCATTGTAGCCAAGTGGTCCTGGGTAGACATGAGGTGACTTTGGATCTAGCCTATACATATCCTGTGACGTTTCCATTCGTATTCTTCCTATGCAACTTGTACTATCATCAGCTACTGCTATGCTTTTGACACAATTCCACATGAGCAGGAAACCTTTTGTCTGAACAAAATTGTATGAGAAATTGCCACTACTGGCAGTCCATAGCTATAAAATAGTATAGATAGCACTAGATAAATGCCCTACTTACACGTTCACCGATACCTACTTTTCTTGGAAACTCGAAGATACTTATTGCTATGGATACCAAATACCATTCAGTTCATGGCATATACAGATCATTGAACAAATGTGACACAGAGGGTTGATTACTCCCTCATCTGTGTGACACGCACAGGGTTGCAATGAATGGAAATATCCATTCTGTACTTTTGTATTTCTATGGGGGAATCGTATTAGCCTTCCCTTTCTCTGGGCTTACTGTGAATGCTAATTTACGATAATGCTGGAAAGACCGAAAATGTATAGCTTGCATTTGATATTTTACAGACTTAATTAAGTATTTTTGAGACATTGTATAGCACCAAATGGAAACTTTTGTACTTTTCCTAATTTTAAAGAGACTGTGAAGCAAAAGTGTTAGTTCTCAACTCAGTCAGGCTATGGTTGTGCATGGAAATGTAATTCATTTCTATATACTGTAATATCTGATTAGAGTAAAGTGTGACCAAAGAACCATCCTCTGGAGAGCTGACCACAAGGGAGGTGATAGTAGTCTACTGTTATCCAAAACTATTTTGAACATATTGCCTTGTCTTTCATTAGATAAAACAGGTTATGGGTAATGGTATGCCTTGTCCTAAAGGTTGAAAGACAATGCAGCGAGCTGTAGGGTAAACAATCAAAAAGTGTGAACTTTTAGGATAACATTCCATGTCATTCATTAGTTAGGCATATCCCAGACATGCTCTGTTTAAAATTAAAACTACAATAGACTTATTTTAATGAATAAACGTTATTTGAACCATTCTGTATGGCAGAGGTCTCTACTTTTCCACTGAGAAAATGTACCCTGGTGTTTGTTAGAACAGTGGTTCCCAAACCATTTACCCTTGTGACCCAAAAGAGAAATCTTTGCTCGGGACCAAAAACTAGTGAAAGTAGCATCTACAAGCTCACAACGCGTCGCTTTGTGCCACATGAGCCTATTTTCACTACTTGGCATTAGAGCTATGCTACTCTCGATTTTGCTCGCATGAAATGCAGACCAGCCTCTCGACTAGTGAAAATAAAAAATAACGTTTTCACTACTCGCCAATACAAAGACGGTTTGTGTGACTACAAAGCCTACTTTTCGCTGTGGACGCACTCTTGAGTATAAAATCAGCCGTTTCGACCGAAAATCAACCGATAATTCCCAGTAGGTTACTTATTACGCCAATCTTATCTAGCCGATTGGCTCATCTGGAGCCTACTGGCTGCGATTTGCGTTGATGACACGTTAACCGATCTCATCGGTCTAGTCAGGTCTACTGGACATACTGGGAGCCTACTGAAAATGACGCCTCCTCATACCCTCCACTAAACTTAACCGCAAGCATGTCACACCGCGGCCCTAATATTAACGCATGTTCGCCAACCGTAATCCTGTCGTTTTGGTCTACTGCCTAGTAAAAACGACAAGCCTCCTCATACCCTCCCCTAAACTTAACCGCAACTATGTCGCAGCGCGGTCCTAATATTAACGCATACCTTAAGGTTTAAGGTATGGGATTAAGGTTCGCCAACCTTAATCCTGTCTGGGTTTTTTTTTTCAGTCGGCAGAGCATGCCCATACTCGTCGGAAACAATCGTACTGATCCTAAGTGATCACTGCGGTCTTGTCTATTGATAACAGTCGAATCGGGTGATAAAATGCACTTTTTTTTCACCGGAAAGAGAAATCTTGTCTATGGGGTTTTTTCTTGGCGATATCGGTAGAGGGCGTAGTGTAGTAACAAAGTCATTTTCTTCCAGTGAAAAAAAACATTTTCTGACCAAAAAGTGCATTTTATACGTGTGGTGGGGGCTCAGAGTGCGTCCTCCGGAAATTAGATTTTCTAATCACACAAGTCGTCTGTGTATTGGTGAGTAGTGAAAATGTTCTTTTTATTTTCACTACAGTCGAGAGGCTGGTCTGCATTTCATGCATAGCTCTAAGGCATTAGAGCTATGGACCACCGCTAACCTTTTCTTAAACATTTGTCTTCAAATTTATGGAATTTTTTAGATTTTTAATTTGTTCATGAAATTATTTATTTATTATTTAATTTATTTATTTTTAAAATAAAAACAATGTACAAAACAAAAAAATAAATGGACCCATAAAAATGTGCCTGTGACCCACAAATGGATCCCAACCCAGTGTTTGGGAACAGTGTTAAAGTTGCATTCCATAACTGTTATGTCCTACTCAGGATTTGAGCATATTGTGCACATGAGCTTGAGGCAGTACTACTTGTCAACCAGTAGGTGTCATACCCAACACCAGGGTCTACATTTCTCAACGGCTAAATATGCTAGATATTAACATACTCTACCATACAGATTGGTTAATATAACATTGAAGCTTTAATATTGTATTTATGTAACTTATCTATTACTGCTACTATTGTAATTTTGTAAAGCACAAAAGATAGGCCTATGCACTCCATTTTCTTGGCAGGTTGTATAAACAAAGTCGGACCAGACCTTTTAAACACTGAGATGTTTACTTATGCAATACAATTCTTAGTTTGCACCTCCCGCATGATGTCTTAATTAATGGACTGTGCAATAAATTAGATTTAGTGAATGATTTTTAAAACTGCTCAAACAAAGCCTTAAGTTTCACCTGGCAACATTTGAAATGAGCCTTAGTTGCCCAATTGTTAAATATACATGCCTTAAATGGTATGTAGCGGTTATTTTATACTGTTGGTTTTATACCAGACTTGCCAAACAATGCATTGTCCCATTTATCAAGCAGAAAACAAACTATATTTTGTAAATGCACAAGTCGAAAGCAAATGCAACACACTCGGCGTATGAACCAAGTATGTAAATAGTGATATTTATTGTCGTATATTTCAATATTCCATATTGTGTCATCAAGAAAGAAATGTGTGGTCTGCAAGAAATGTATATTGTATGGGTTGAAAGAACTTTGATTGGGATATCGCATTGACTGGAAGGATGGACCTGTCACTAATACTTAAAACTTATAACTTTATTTGATATTGTGTGTTCTATGAAATCTAACTGTACTTTCTTTATATCTTATGTTTTTGTTTGTTTTTCTTTGATATAACAGATATAAATGTGTATATAGGAATCACAGCAGTGCCTTTTTATTGGGTATATAAGTTGCCAGTTGTTCTTTTTCTTGATCTTTGGGAACTGGAAGGTGTTCATACTGCTGAATTTTATTAAAGAAAATGGACAAAAATGTGCTGGTGATTTTGTTGTTTTGCCTGCAAGCATTGATAATCGATTATCAATATATTATATATCAAATACAATTATACACCATACACCAAAAACGTTATACATTTACAGATATATCTTTCCAAGAGATTTCTAGGGTTAAATTCCGACCAATCACGTCTCGTGTTGTTAAACAAGGATATTTTCTCTTGCCCAATAGACAGTGAGGTTATAAGATTACGACAGAGAGCAACAAGAAGTTTTCAAAATGGGGCTTGAAAGTACTATGGTCTGGTAAGGATAATAAAAAAGCTTTTTATTTTCGTATCTGTTGATAAGTAAGCTCTGGCATGTTTGGGACATCAAATAGCCTCACCGTTAAATTGTTCATTGGGGTACTTTCAGAAGAAATAGAGTTTAAGATCGGTTGATAATAGACCATGGAAGATTAGCCGCTTCAGCTGGGCTCCATGGACTGGCTGAGTCATGGTAGCTAACAACGATATGTCGGCTATTGTGTACCGAAGTGATCAAACATCACAAGCATAAGATTATATTAATGACGATGGGACCATTGTTTAAATGGTCCGTTGACGGTTCCTTTGCTTTGACTGTTAAGACTGCCAACATTGGTTGACATAAACGTCATCTCTTGCTATCGTTTGCCGTTAGCATTAGCTGTCGGTGTTGATGCTAGATAATTGCTACATTGTGTATACATTTTTTTTATGTTTCCCTTCTCTTTGGAGATTGAGGAAGGACATTGGGCATTTAATTAACAGTAAATATTTTCCTCTTCGTAGATTTTAGGCTATTACTGTCGTTCGTCCAATGTCATTCGTTATCAGAATAGATGGCTTCTATATTCACTGCAATAACACACAAGGGTGACCTCATTTAACTATTGTGAACGGACTCGTACAAACTGTTCCAAATTACGTTAACTACTGGACGCTTGGCATAGAATCCTAACAAATTGAAATTCACATGTTTTCTTTGGCCTTCAGTGTGGACAACAGTGAGTATATGAGGAATGGAGACTTTCTGCCGACAAGACTACAGGCTCAGCAAGACGCTGTCAACATTGTTTGCCACTCCAAAACTCGCAGCAACCCAGAGAACAATGTGGGCCTCATCACTATGGCAAAGTGAGCTTTTCTGCTGTACCTCACAATTTGTATTAATTCAAATGAATTAATTAAAACGATCTGAAATTACAGTGTTTGAAATCTACAATATCTGTTCTCTGCTAATGCAACATTGTTGGATTATTATGTTGGACTGCAGTAACTGTGAGGTCCTGACCACACTGACTCCAGATACTGGTCGCATTCTCTCCAAACTACACGCTGTCACGCCCAAGGGGGTGATCTCCTTTTGCACAGGCATCAGAGTGGCTCACGTAAGTGACAATTGCTTAATTGTATTCACAATTTCAAGCAAAAAATATTTATCACGTTTTACAATGATGTCACTTGCCAAAAATAGCAGATTTTCTGCAAGTGACAGTTGTAAGACACATTATAAATTAGGCTTTAGAAGACTGTCTTCACAATGGCTTGATATTATTATTTTTTGTGCAGCTCGCCCTCAAGCACAGACAAGGAAAAAACCACAAGATGAGAATCATCGCCTTTGTGGGAAGCCCTGTGGAGGATAACGAGAAGGATGTGAGTGTGCGTCTGTCATATGGCAAACCATAATTCTATTAGAATTGGCTATTCATGTTGATATTGCACATTTAGGAACAAATTAAGAAATGCCCAATGCCAAGGTTGATGATCATGGCAATGACTGCAAATCTCACAATTTTAACACTCTACCTCTTTGTCTCTATTTCTGTCCCAATCTTCCACCTACACAGCTTGTTAAATTGGCAAAGCGCTTGAAAAAAGAGAAGGTTAATGTGGATATTATCAACTTTGGAGAAGAGGTGAGAATTATTTTATTTATTTGTACTACCACACCAGATCACATTTAGTTAAATTTGGCATAAGCCCCAGTTAAAGCTTCTGAAAACTCTGGCTATTATTACATAATCCTTTTGTCTTTTTCCCAATTCTTATTTAGGAACTGAACACAGAAAAGCTTACTGCCTTCATTAATACTCTAAATGGCAAAGAGGGCACAGGCTCCCACCTGGTCACTGTCCCTCCCGGGCCCAGCCTTGCTGATGCCCTGCTCTCGTCACCCATCCTGGCCGGTGAGGGAGGCTCAATGATGGGACTTGGTGCCAGTGACTTTGAGTTTGGTGTTGACCCCAGTGCCGATCCAGAGCTGGCCCTGGTAAGATGGATGCACACAAATATTTATATAATCTAATTGGAATTCCCCCACAAATACTGGTATTGTGCATAAAAGTACTTGGAGCTCAGATCTATAGATATATATATATAATTGGTATATTGTTATTCTGATGATGCAAGATAAAAGATTATACCAATTTTCATAATTGTTCATCATCAAGCAAGTTCTGAACTTCTGAAAGTGCTACAATGCATTCTTCTCCCATTCCATCTTTCTTTGTTTAAATAAAGAATACAATTATAGCACACGCTGCCTATTCGGTCCATATAACGACTGAAGAGAAATTGTCTAGGGCTACTAGAGATGTAAAGTTACCGTCATTCCTGATACTGATTGCGATACCCATGACATTTGTATCTGTGATAAATGATGTGGTATGGGAATGGCATAGACTGACATACTCACTGATGCCTATACCAGCATTTTGAGCAGTATCAGCTTTTCCGTTACTTGTATCGGAACAACTGTCCGTTCAGTTGGACTTTTGCGTGTGTCCTTCAGGCCCTGCGTGTGTCTATGGAGGAGCAAAGACAGAGACAGGAGGAAGAGGCCCGCAGAGCAGCCGCAGCCTCTGCCGCTGAGGCAGGCATGCCCACACCCGCTGCAGACGGTAAGATTGTGTGACATGCCTGTTCAGATTGTGATCAGATGTTCCCACGCTCAGAAGAATGGCATTTGGTGTAAGAGGGCCATCTCTTCTGTATATGATTATTTTGATGGCAGGGCCTACACCAGCTGCATGTTGAAGAAATAACACTACAGATAATTACTTAAATTGGTTGTGCTCCTCAGTCCTGGTGTTCATCTAAAGTGGTGACCTGTCAAATTTGTGGTTGCAGTGAGTTGTTTCGGACATAATAGTCTTCGTTTTCTTGGTTTAAAATGATTTCATTTTCTAAGAGAAATCACTGTTGGGGATTCATAATTTAGCATGACATCTCACTTTAGCATCTATTCATAATTTAGCATGACATCTCATTTAGCATATATCTCGCTGAAACAAATCTGAGGAACACTGACACCAGACACTAGCTAAATCCTTCCAACCTTTTGTAATTTGTGACCCTGATGGGTATTTAGATCATTCTAAGCGTATATCTACTGTTAGGATAGTAATATTACATCATGTTGAGTGGTGAGGAAATGAATGAATCTGTATATTATCAGAGGTGGAGTGTAGGAATTGAGAAAAAAATTGAATGCACAAAAATTAGAAGCAAATCTATTGAAGTAGTAAAAGGATAAATGAAATTGGCTGAAAGTTTTCAGTCTGATTACAACCATTTTTGTCATTGTCATCGTTTCTACCAGAATCAGAGGAGGCCTTGTTGAAGATGTCTGTGTCTCAACCAGAGACTGGCGTTGCAGTGCTGCCTGACTTTAGCAGCATGACAGAGGAGGAGCAGATAGCCTATGCCATGCAGATGTCTCTTGCAGGAGGAGGTGAACCACAACCAATACACTGTGCTGTCATTTACAGACCAACAATATGTCCCTTGTATACATTGATGATATATCTTTCTTCCTACTTGTAATTTGCCATCAGAGTATGGAGATATGGACACAGGAGCCCCTATGGACACTGCAGAATCTACCAAGGTACAAAATGGGTCATCGTTTTCTGCACTGCAACTGCAACAGTGCAGAGCTTTCCGGGTTTGTGGCTTGTGATTGGCTGATCACCCCATAGCGATGATTTGGTTGGCTGAGCAAAGTACATACGACATAAGACAGAAAGCGAGGGCGCAAATTGTGATTGGCCAGAATGAGATGATGTATGATGATAAGAGCGCCCCCTCATTTCACACAGGTGTGATTTTTATGTACTGTACAACTTTTGTCTCTGAGCTTGTAATTTGAGAGGCATGCTCATGCCTACAAACTTGTCGCCTTTTGGTGACAAAAGCCATTTTAGTGTCAACCAAGTCGTTACTTTTAAAGCAATGTATTTTCACAGAATAAAAGCGTTAAAATCACAGTATAATTCCTAATTTTAATTCAGGAAGTGGGTGAGGTTCTGCTATCTTCCCTATCACTCACTGTTTCAGTGAGACAATTCCCAGGGAGAGGCTATCAAAACACAATCCGTATGGCAGATGACGAATCAAAAGGGTTAACTTAAGCCATCTCACCTGGACGTTATCACGTGTCCTTTTCTTTTAATGTTTTTTTTTTGTCTTTCGCCTTCATTTATATATATATATATATATATATATATATAAAGGCGGAAGGCAAAAAAAAACAAAAGAAAAGGACACGTGATAACGTCCAGGTGAGCTACGGCCCAGGCCATCACGTGTCCTACGAGTGCATCCAGACACTCAGTCTGTGAACTTTTAAATATTACAATAAAAACAAGTCATGATTGTTCAGCATATTATATCATTTACATTTGCATGCTGGAATAAAGAGAGGACCAGATGAGGGAAATAGCAGTCGAATCTCTGGCACCGCTGATCGACCAGCATTAGCTCACCCCCTGTAGGTGGAGGAAGAACATCCACCACAATGTGTGTTCAAATTGGCCTCATGGTGGTGCTATAACACAGCCCACCAATCATTTTGGCCTATAACTCTTGAACATGCAATAAAACAGGAAATGATGGCATAGCCAATGTGTCAGGTGAAAGGTACTGTCTCCATTGTCCCCCTTGTCTTTGTTTCCCCCATATTATTATTATTATTGTAACATGCATGTATATTTACACCCTGAGTTAAATGAACACCGGCTTTTGGCCATGTAGACTCTGGTCCCAGTTCAGAGATGAAAATCATAATGAAATGGCCTAGGCTAATTTCTATCAATTTAATTTGGGGCCGGGGGTCCTTGAAATTAAAGTGCCTGAGAATCAATAGTTTTTTCACAGAAAATACACTAACGGGCACATACTTTAACCATTTGTCAAACAGGGCTTGGTTTAGAAAAGCCTATATTTTGCGCTAAAGTAATATATTGGATAACATAAATGAGGGTTTTAAGGCTAGAATGGCATTGTAGAGAAGTGGACTAGTGAGAAACTAGCAAAACGAAACCGTTAATGGTACGTAGGTCTGGCATTTGCTGTCCACTCTGTAATCAAGGGGCTCTGTGATTGGGTTGAAGCCTCAAGTTTGGAGTCCTAAGTATGTCATAGACGACTTGATGTCACAGGTTAGCCACAAGTCTTGAGTTCTGCATTGGAGCCATGCTGGATGTGGATCGTGAGATCCAAGCGATGCGATTTCTTTTTTTTTACCTGACCTGAAGCTAACATTGTAAAACAAATTATGTCAAATAACTGACGTTCATACTGTAAGTAGCTGGTAGTGGTAGTGGGTAACGAGCGAGATAATGCATAGTGAATTGGTCATCACTGCAAAATATACCCCTTCAAGGTGATGCACACTGTACATCATCATGACTTATCTAATGTCCTATTCTTGTCTGGTGTTATAAATTGCCAGGAGGAGGACGACTATGATGTGATGCAGGATCCAGAGTTCCTTCAGAGTGTCTTGGAGAATCTGCCAGGTGTGGACCCCAACAACGAGGCCATCCGCAACGCTATGGGCTCCCTGGCCTCCCAGACAGGAAACAAGCCAGATGGCAAAAAGGATGAGGAGAAAAAGAAATGAGGAAGCAAGGACAGAAACATACAAGACTGAGACCATGGACGTGACATGAACAGTTGGCCGACTAAAGCCTGATTCATACTTTGTCGTGCAATGGCGGGGCGAGACTGGCAGGCCTACAACTCACAACACGTTGCGTTGTGCTATTCTTGGTCGCTCTCTGCCTGTGACACCATTGTGTGCGACAGGGCATAAATTAGGCTTTAATGCAGGATTATGTTAATATAAGAAAAGAGTGATTGACCTATCTTTTGATGTCCCTGCATGACCATACTGACAGACTGACATTTAAAAAGCACCAACATGAAAGAATGACTATTATTCACAGTGAAAATGTTGACCACCTATTACATTTGAATGCGTTTCATTGGTAGGCTATTACTGTAAGATATAACTGGCTTATCCTCAAAATGCCTTTTGCTTCCTTTATCCTACCTTTTTGGATAAATTACTGGTGGACTGACTGACAGACTTTAGAATTGGTTTGTATGGTGATGACAGATTTCTGAAACGACTTGCCATAATCCTGTCATGTCTTTGTTTTCTTTTGCAATAAAAATGGTATATGGAACTTGATGTGACCTTGCTTCATTCATTTGTCAAATAATAATAATAGTAATAATTTCTTTACCAGAGTTGAAGTTTCTGATGATCAACCTACAACCTTCCCATATGGTGTGTTATGTGGAGCAGGAGCACCATAGCAAAAAAAAATAATTGTCATGGTGAATTTGTAAGTAAATTTTGAATGTTGATACCTAATACAAATTCAATATACAGATAGGTTGATTTTTGTAAAACAAACCAACATACGTGTCAGTACAGTACCACATTCTGCTATAATGACGTGAGAGGATGGCGTGTAGTCATGTGACGGGAAGCACAGCGTTCAGCTGAAAGCGAGCTAGGATAGTCGGATATCGCGTATCCAGGTAAACAAAACAAAATACACGTAATATAAATCGAATTCCCCGTCCCACCGACACTCTGTTGTGACATCGTCGAACCTGCGATATTTTCATTGATATTATTGTCACATTAAGCCTTACGGGGCTGTTCTGGTTGCATTTAATGGCGAACGCTAGCCTGTTAGCTAAATGACCCCTCTTTGCCTTGGCTGAAGCTCAGCGGCCAGCTAGCCAGACAGAACCGTGAAGGAGCACCAGCACAACATAGCAAAATTTGTAGCTAGGATACTCTATCGGGATCGAATTGTTAATCAGACTGGCCGTCATTGGAATGCAATGAAATACACTTGGGTAATGATAACGGGAAGGAATTTGATGTTGAACATCTCTTTTTCCCAGAGAGAGGTTTTGTGCTGGCCAGAACGCTAAACCCGTCGCTAGCACACTAGCTGACTAGCTAACGTTGTCGTAATGGCTCAACTGTTAGCTTGGCTAGGTAGCCACATAACATGCTAACCTGTATGTATCTTGTCAGATGTCGCTGGAGAGCAGCATGTAGCAAGAAATTATTTGCACCGGAACAGGTCGTGACACATTTTATGCATATTTTGCAATGTTATTGTTTGTAAGCTAGATTGATAGGTACCAGTGATACTGTGGTTTACCTTTGTGATGAATAACAATGGGATAGCAATTATACTAATTTACCCTATTTTATCGTTTATTTTTTGCAGGATTTGCTCCCGGTATGGGGGACATGAAGACCCCAGATTTTGACGACCTGTTGGCAGCATTTGACATCCCTGACATCGATGCCAAAGAGGCCATCCAGTCAGCCCCTGATGAGGCAGAGGGGCCGCATGGACCCACCGGTGCTCCTCTTGGGAAGCCAGACAGTGGGGTTGGTGTAGGGCCATCCATGAGACCGCCTAGCCCCCCAGATCCACAGGCTGACACCTCTATTGTCAGTGTCATTGTGAAGAACAAAGTACGCCTTGAGACTGTGGATGGAGAGGATGAGGATGCCGATCAGGACCCCATAGATGTAATAGCTGGGGTGGACGTAGGTCCGCGGCTTGGTGCCTGTGCCCCTGGCATAGCTGAATCCGAAGCGCTCAACCACAATGGTTTTGGAGCGTCTGGTGTCTCCACACCCTTACCAATGAGCCAGGCGCAATCAAATGGAGCACCATGGTCAGTGAATACCAACAAAGCTTCTCCAGAGGGTGGAGCCGGTGGGGGTGGCGCTGCTAAGTCTCACAAGCAGGGACCCAACATTTTCAACAGACTCAAGCCTCTCATGGCACAGGGGTCAGGAGACCCTGTAGGCCGGGCTAGGAAGATGCAGCTTTTACAACAGCAACACCAGCAACAGCAGGACGCAGGCCAAGAGAGGGCCGATGGTGTGAAAGCCTCGTTGCCTTCCTCGTCCTCCTTATCGGCCGTGTCCTCTCCTCTTGTCCCGGGTGGCTCTGTGGGACTGGCCTCACCTTTTTTCCCACCTTCCAAGCCTCTGCTTTCTACAGCACCCTCTGCTCTCTCGTCACACACACTGCACTCCTCCCAGCCCTTTAACGGAGCCCCTAAAGCTGCCCCTGCTGGATTTCAACCCCGTGAGTCAGAGGAGGATGATTCTGACCCAGATTTGGGGGGTCCTCTGGTGATTCAGGAGAGTCCTGACTCTCCCACCCGCACACCACCACAGCTGACCCGTCGCTTCAAGTCCCCCAGCTCAGACTCTGTTTCCGCCCCGCCCTTGTCCTCTGTGGTGACTCAACCCAAGCCAGGGGACACACCCTCAGGTGCCAGTCTAACGTCAGCCACGTCTGGCTCCACAGAGAGCCCACAGCAGGAAGAAAGGCACACAGAGCATGTTATTGAGGAGAGGGACTCACCAGAGAGTCCTGAGCCAGAGTTGCCCAAATCAGCTGCTCCAGTCCCAGCTAAGAGGTGCTCTAGTCCCGCAGTAGCCTCCACTCCACCTCCGTCAGACCTACGGGAGCCCAAAGAGGAGGAAGAGGAGATGGAAGTGGGGAACGGCATAGATCGGCTTGTCGATGGCAAAGCAGACACAGGGAAGGCAGAAGGCACGAGAACAGTGGAGGAAAAAATGGAGATCGACGATGGTAAGCTAAAACCACCATCCACTGAAGGAGGAGGCGGCGGCACTGGAAGTGCCACCCCAACAGCCACTGCTGGGACTCCAGCCCGGCCACTGAAAGTGCGAATAAAGACAATAAAAACCTCCACAGGGGGAATCACCAGAACTGTCACTAGGGTAGCGCCTAAAGGTGGTGCTGCAGGGAAAGGTTTTGACCCAAAAACACAAACTGGGGGACGCAAAGTCTTGGCTAACAAGGGCCGCAAAATAGATGCTTCTCCAGGTACTGCAACATCTCAGCAGCAGAAGGTAAAGGCTCTAAATGCTCTGCCTGTGTCTACATTAGCAGCTAGTAGCGTAATGCTAGCCGCTGCTACAAAGGTCCAGAACAAAATGGCTGCTTCTGACAAGGCTAAAGTCTCTGCCACTGCTGTCAGCATTACCAAATCTGCTGCCCTACCTGCAACTCCCCCCGTGGCGGCCTCTCCCAAGTTTTCTGTAGCTGCGAGTGGGATAAGCGTGCGCACTGCCACAAAGACCGCCAACGGAGGCAGCAGTGGCACCATCATATCTGGTGCCCTCCAGTCCAACAAGCCTGCCTCCATCGTCAACAGCACAGGTGCTGTGATCTCCCGCAGCCAGTCCAGCTTGGTGGAGGCCTTCAACAAAATCCTCAACAGCAAGAATCTGCTGCCCAGCTATAAGCCTGACCTCTCTGCTCCCCCGCCCCCAGAGTGGGGCCTTCCACTCCCTGCTGCTGGCTACCGCTGCCTGGAGTGTGGTGACGCATTCGCCCTGGAGCGCAGCCTGGCACGGCACTACGACCGGCGGTCGCTCCGCATTGAGGTGACTTGCAACCACTGCGCCAAGAGGCTGGCCTTCTTCAACAAGTGTAGTCTGCTCTTGCACGCCAGAGAGCATAAGGAGCGTGGCCTGGTCATGCAATGCTCTCACCTGGTTATGAGGCCGGTCACCGTGGAGCAGATGATCGGACAACAGGACGCAACGTCCATCGGTGGTAAGGAAGCAATACAGAGACTTTGTATATCATGCGTTTGCATATAACCATGTGGTTCATCCTACAGAAAGTCAACTTTGGCTGCATTGCATGTTTTTATATGTTGTGTGGAAGAAAGACCATATTTCATCATTTGGGTAATGGTGACCTTTTGCTGCTGACATTTCACAAAAAAATCATCCATTTATTCTATTATTCATCTCCATTGACCACCTCCCATGTATTTTTCTTTTCTCACATCCATCTCCTACTCTAAAGTGGGCATGCTCTCTTCAACCTCCTCTCCTCCAGTCTCCTCCCCCTCCACTACATCGGGAGTTCCCACGATCTCCTCCAGCTCCAGTCCAATGAAGGAGACCCCCTCTCCAGCAGCGGCAACCCAGCCCAGACCGGTCCGCCGTGCACCCCAGGGCCCCCAGGCACTGATGCCCCTGCCCTGCAAGAAGGTTGAGGTTCTACAATACAGCAACTTTAAATGTCCGGAGTGCCAAGCCCAGTTCTCTGGCAAGGCTGAGCTGGTTACCCACTTCCAGCAGATCAGAGCTGCCCCCAACTCAGTAAGTCTTGGTGATGAGAGCACATTATATGTATCTACTGATCTTTATTAGTTTGACAAATATTAGTGGATGCTCTGAATTCATGTTGAAAAAGGGTGCAATTTTTTCTTACGCCTTGGATGGCAATTGGATGATGACTATAGAGCGTTGCAGTCCCGCCCCCTCGACCCGGAAAATAAATCCCCGTTCATTTTCCTCAGACTTTCCAGAAAGTATTTATTTAAAGACGTTTACGCCACGGACAAAGCCAACTCTTGTCGTGACAAATCATGACAACAAACAATGTTTTCGAGCTGAACAAATAATTAGAAAGAAGAAGAAAATGGCAGGTTACACTTTTTTCTTTAAATAAATACGTTTTGAAATGTCTATGGGAAAAATACATTGGGAACTATTTCCTGGGCCTGGCGTCGTCATGAAAGGGGGCGGGACTGAGACGCTCTATAGAGATAGAGTGTAACGATTAAACGATAAACGTTTTCAAAAGTCTGCCTCCTGGTGGCGCTATAACAGGCCGTTCTGGAAGATTTGGGGCAGAGGTTCATTGTTGGCATCCAGGGAGTGTGTGTGCAAAATTTGGCATCGACCGGGTTAACAAACGGGCATCAAATTAACCACACTGTACATTTTGTGTGGTTTGACCTTATACTGTTTTAATTCCAGACATGTACTCAGTGCTCTCCACCCATGATGCTGCCAAACTCATGTGCTGTGTCAGCCCACCAGAGGATCCACAAGCACCGGGCGCCCCATGTCTGTCCAGAGTGTGGGGGCATTGCCCGGCAAGCCAGCTTCCAGACACACTTGGAGGAAGCCTGTTTGCACTTTGCCCGCCGCATCGGTTACAGGTTTGCGCAGCCACAAAATGTGGTATTATTTCTATCTATTATTATTATAATATACAGTTTAACTTATTAACACATTGACATTCTCTCTTGTATGATGTTGATAAGCAACATAATATTTGTGGTTAAAGGTGTTCCTAATCACTACTAGCAGCATAATACAGGTGATGAGGTGGTGATATATTGTATTATACCCTGGCTAGATTGCCACTCAAATTGCTTCAAATTGTGCCAGATTGATATTATGTAGTGTTGCTACAATTGTTCTTGTCATATAATGCCCATGTTGTTGCCAAGTAGTATGAAGTGCACGTGATCGTTTATCCTCTTTTCAATAAAGTATTATTCCATTGAATGTATAGCTTTGTGAAGTCAGATTCCAAGAGGAGTTTGTATTTTGAATTTTTGACTAAACGTTTCATAATGCACTCTGTCCAGATGCTCGAGCTGCCAGGTTGTGTTCGGAGGGCTGAATTCTATCAAATCCCACATCCAGACAGCCCACTGTGAGGTCTTCCATAAGTGCCCCAGCTGCCCCATGGCCTTCAAATCTGCCCCCAGTGCCCAAGGCCACATCAGCACCCAACACCCCACCCTAACCGGTGGACAGGCCAAGTATGTAAATATCTAGACATGCTTTCCCTGAATTCTTATAGTACTGTGTGTACTGTGTAGTTTGGATGCACTTCACCTAACAATATATTTATTGAATTGAAGTCACAGTGAAACTTCTCAATTGTTAATTTATCCAGAATTGTGGCCATGATGGAATGAATCTATCAAATGGTAATTTACTTTTGCATTCTTTTTGCAGAATGATCTACAAGTGCGTTATGTGTGATACAGTTTTTACCCAGAAACCATTGCTGTACATGCACTTTGACACTCACCTGGCTAAGCAGAAAGTGCATGTCTTCAAGTGTCCTGATTGCACCAAGCTCTATGCTCAGAAAGGTTCCATGATGGAGCACATTAAGGTTTGTAAAAAACAACAGTTTGCACAGGTCCTGGGAATTATTAAAAATGCTTACCTTGAGTGCCAGTTAGATGTGTAAATGTTTTTGTAGGCAAAATAGTCATGTTCATCTTTTGTTGCAATTTAGATTCTTCAGAAGTGGTACTGTCGTTCTAATGAACACCATGAATGACAAAATCATTAAAGGCTACTTTTAGTATTCAATATTAGTCATTATGTGGTGTAAGTCTAAACTTTTTTTTCCTTCAGCTGGTGCTATTACTGTAGCATGTAAAAGTGAACATTTAACATTTTAAATGTATATGATTTAACTAGTGATCGTATTTATGTTTTGTTTGAAAAACGTATTTCTTTTTAATATATAAAGAACTACGATTCCAGCTGTTATGTCCTTAGGCAACCACTGGCAACCACTGGCACAATTAGGCTTTGTTCAGACTGCAGGCACAACATGCCGCATCTAAGCTTGAGCAGACCGTTGGTATGAAAAAGTATGAATCAGGTTTATGCCTACATACATTACAAACATTCTGCAACATTTTGTAGATGGGTATTACATTAAACTACATTTTGATTACTGTGTTGCGCTTGTGGGCAGGGCAGATTTCACAAGGTAGTTACTTACAGAGTATTAACAGCTAATAATTAGTTAATGTCATTGTTTTAGTGACTACCGGTATTAGCATTTATGGTCTCTAGTAGTTGTGGTGTTTTCATAGTGGTACCATGCTCCTTATTTATCACTAGGTGTCTTTGGAGTGCTGCGTTGGAGAATACATACTGTGACACAATGTTGTCTGTATGACCCGATCTATATACTTTATTTAATTGAACATAAACATTGACAAGACATGACATTCACCCACCTATGTGTTGCTTTTGTGCAATTGGTCATTGTCCTTGACCTTTAGTTTGTGCCCATGCAAATTCTGCTCGTACTACAATAAATTGAGCAGCTCTGCTGTATCTTTATATCTCTGTATGCTCAGACTGCACACAGGGGCCTGTCGCTCAAACCAGAGGCTCCGCAGGATGCCTCTGCGCCCGCCCCTGCCAACCCGTCCACTCCAGCCACCCCGGCCAAGTCCAAATCCACCGGGAAGACGGACAACTCTGACGGTGAGGACTGGGGGCGAGACCAGGAGGAGGAGGATGAAGACGACGACGATGAGGAAGAGGAGGAAGACGATGACGCGGACGAGGACTACGAGGCTCCAGGAAATGTGGCCCCAGCCTCAGCAGAGGGCAGCGCTCACCCCAGCAAGGCCTCCGAGTGGACCTGCCCCCAGTGTCAGACCACCTTCACTGACAACGACGACTATCTCAGCCACGTCAAGATGGAGCATGGCAAGGTGTCGCATGGTTCTTCACTCTTCAGACACATACAGATAATTTTAAATGTTCATATATATATATATATATATATATATATATATAAATCACACCCGTGTGAAGTGAGGGGCGCTCTTATCGTACATCATCATGATGTAAAATAGACACTACGCCTATTTGCTCAGACACTGACGGAAAGTTCTCCATTCATTTCAATGGGAGTTTGTTTAAGACGAAGTTTGTGAACGGTAACGGGCTAGTGCCCCTCAAACATTACAATGATAAAAAATATAAATAAAAAATGCCACACCACAGTCACAAGTTATATTTGGCTGGTGTTCACCCCTCATCCTAATTATAGTCCAAGCCTTTGATACATAACATTACATTTTTTATCTCTTCTCCATTGTGTTTGTGCTTTTACCATCCAGTTCCCATGTCGTATTTGTGGAGGTACCTTCAGCACTTCGTCCAGCCTGAGGCGCCACGAGCGTGTTATTCACGAAGGCAACAAGAGAGTCTTCCATTGCCAGTGAGTCAAAATGGCATTGACTGAATTACTGTATGTGTTCCATAGTTTATTGTCAGAAAGAATCATAGTGTGAGGACCTGGGTTCAAGTCTGACTGCTGTCTTGTTTTGCATTTCTCTCAACGACCACGGTTAAATAGTGAGAAAGGAAAGAGGAGACCATTTTAAAAGCTCCCAAAGTAATAATAGAGCGGACAAAGCAACCATCATGATTTTCATGAGAAAACATCATGAAAATCATTTATTATAAAAAAAAAAGAAATTGTCCATACAAAATGCCAGTCAATATGAGCAGAATAATAGAGCAGACACAGTCACATATACAGTATTTTAATTAAGAAATAATAAAATAAAATGCCATAAAGACATGTTAACAAGAATGGTTTCAGGTTGAATTCCTTGTTGAACCCATGATGAGCCATTGTGTTGAGATAATGTATGTAAAACATTTATCTTTGCAAAAGCGGCGCTCCTGATTGCATCCTTTTCAATACCAACATATCTAAGGCCTGTTTTAGACTGCAGTTACATCAAGTCAAATCCGATCTTTTGGCTTTTGGTCATTCAAACTACCGTTTGCAAGTGACCAGATCCGATCTGTGCATTCAGCTTTGGCTACCGTGGTAACAAACAACAATCTGACATTGCAGATAGGACCGTGTGTAGCCATTCTCTAATCTTTACCATTCTGTGATAAATATCCTCATAAACGGCCTTGTTTCTGTACATTTCGAGAAGTTTAGATTGTACATCCTCCAAAGTAGCCTCGGAAACCCAGGCGTTTTTATTTCCAGGGAGAAAACCTCCAAAGTGACAGGGGAGCTCCAAAGTCTGACGTAATCTCACAATTCACATCCTACCCGGTTTGCATTTAACCGCCTCCCCCCTTCGGAATTCCAATAACTTTTTCATATCGCGTCAAATAAGAACTGTGTTCCAAAAATAAATTGACTCATATGGATATGAAGAATCAACTAATCAACAGCTAATGTTACTGCCGCCGAATTATTCGCTAGAAACAGACTGTATCAAATATGACTGACTGACTGTTGTGACAACACACACACACATCCCTGACAATATCGCTGAGACAGTTTATTTATTTTTGGACCACATGAAACTATTTCAAATTAAACTTCTGCGACCCTGGATCAGGGGATGAGCGAGTGACGTCAGGACTTTGGTACAGATTTCACCGTCTGTCCGGCATCCGCTGTAGTGCTGACTGCTGACATAATGAACTAGTGACATTATTCCTATACAACAAAAGTGTTTTCTCTCTTTTCTGTCCGCTCGGTTGTTTTCTTTTCTCGCGCTCTTTAATGACGTCACGTCAGTACTCAGTAGCGCTTGGGTCGCGCTGCAAGTGACGGTTGGACAGTGATATGTGACTTGGGTCACTTCATGTGGTCGTTGCATTCAGACTGAGACAGATCTCCTCTGATTTAAATCAGATTTGAAACCACCTCTGGATGTCACTCAATTAGTGCTGCACAATTAATTGAAGATTCCGACACCTTACCATGAGATCTCATTTCTAAAGAATGGTACAGCACTAGTTGGCTGGTCAATTCATTTTAGTTACTCTTATGTTTTTTTTTGTTTAAAGCCATGATACCCATAGTAATTAAAGTAGTAGTCACATTTCTTAAATTCTTATGTAGTAATGTTCATTTGACCAAAAATCATGCAGCAATATACTTGGCTGTCACTGTCACTTCATTTGTGACAGTGACATAAACACGTTTAAGTGAACAATAGAAACCAGGTTCACGAGTTCCTTTACAAAATCTATTGTCAGAGTAAATTATGCTATATACTATGTTGTAACAATTGTCGTACCATCCATCAAAAAACTTTGGTTGGATTTGTACCAACAAATCTAAATAACTTTAAAGGATCATACCAGTGTTTTGCATTTTAACTTGAGACTTGAAATGTGTGTGAAATGGGTAAAACACAATAAACTTTATCTTATTGCATTTGAATGATGTTGAAAGCATGGATTTATTCGAAAAGTCGGGCTTTAATTACCATTAAACCTCATGAAATCTGAGAAACCATAGATTTATGTATAGTTGTTTACTGCATAAACGCGTTAAGTTATTGGCACCTGTGATTAGAGCCCTGTAAGCCCATCGGGACCCAACCAGTCGGAGATCAAATACCGCAGGAGAAACAATTACCAAATTAAACGAGTCAGTTGGTTTTGTACAGTGGAGAGAATGTAAGTGTTCTTGACTTAGTGTGGGTTTGGTTTCATCATGCACGCAAGAGCAGAATGCTACAAAAATAATGTAATACTGAGAGGGAGGAGACTAATATCTGCGAGGCAGCACATCGTTGAGCATGCATTCACTGGTGTGCACAGCGACGCTAGAAAAGGTGTTGGGCTTCGGACCGGGCTCAGGCTGTAAAAATGGTACCATAGTGCTAAACGGGCTCGGCTGGGCCTGGCCTTAACTCCACAGACCAGGACTCTACCTGTGATTAACAATCAAGCTTAACAGATATTTTTGTAATTTTACAGATATTGCACAGAGGGCAAGCGGACCTTCAGCAGTCGATTCCTATTGGACAAACACATTCGACTCCATCATAGAACCACTGACGGACAGGTCAGTTAAAGTATCTTATGATATAAACCAGTGGTTCTCAACTGGTAACTTGCAGCAGCTGGCTTTTATTGTAGCTGTCTGGAATGAATGCCAGAGGACGCTGGTCTCTGTTGTTTAGATTGCCTTTAACTACTCAGGGGTTCCATATATCTAGGAAAACTCATGGAAATGTGTTATGTAGTATGTATGTGTATAACAATAACAACTCTGTGGTCTGGGTCAAAAAAAGGTCTTTGTTTACTTTAACACCACAAAAACTTGGATGCCTTCAACATACACTGTAATGTTTGACAATACACTTTAGTTGGTTCGCAAAGGTAACTCAATGTGAGTCCAACGAGTAAAAGGAAGGCCCTTTCAGCTGCTCCTGCTTTCATTGATACAAGTGGCAAGTAAAGCTGAAGATTTCATGAGAAAAAAGGTACTAGAATAATTTAGTAAATATTGATTGAAAAAACGAGTTACTGTCAAGATGTGATTACAAGTGTAACGAGAGTAATGTTGTAATCACATCTTGATAGTAACTTCTTCTTTTTTTCTAACAATATTTTAATCATTGAATATCCTAGTAGCTTTTTTACCAGCTGCTGTGTAAGCACTAAGCACAGCTGGTCAATGTTCTTTCTACGGTGCTTTCACACCCACTTGCTGTAGTTGAGATCTATGTTTCTTGCCACTTGTGTCAATAAAAGCAGGAGCAGCTTGAAAGGGCCTTCCTTTTACTCAATGATAATAGCAACTCAGATTTTTCTTCTGGATCGTCCCGAAAACCTAATTTATTCAATTTGTTGATAATCAATTAATATTGGTATGTTGAAGGTATGTGGGTTCTGGGTTGTGCCATAAACTACTGGAAAATGTATCTCCTTGAAAAGGAGTGGGAACCCTGCTAATGTCCCAGGCTGAGATTATATGTCTGTTGACCGTCCTCTAGATTGAAAAGCACTAGTACTTTGTGGTCAGTACCTGAATTATGAACCACAGCAAAAACTGGTTTTCATCACACTTAAAATACCAGTTTTAAATACTTGGTGTGCCTCTTATTTGCCCATGCCCTCTCTCTTGACCTCCCTCAGGGTCCTCCCCAGACTAGAAAGCGCTCTGCCCCGGGAGGCGATGGTCCAGGCAGCTCGTCAGAACATGACGGTGAGGCTGGCCCGCCCGGAAGCCGGGCGGGTGGAGAGGAAGAGGAGCACGGCGGGGAGGACGGTGGGGAGGACGGTGGTGGTGGTGGTGGCCCTGCCAAGAGAACCCGCGGTGCCCTGGCGCCACCGGCGCCCACGGAGCCAGACGAGGAGGACAACACGTTCCGCTGTGTGCCATGCGGTTTTGCCACAGAGGACGGCGCAGAGTTCCAGCGGCACATCCCGCAGCACCGCGCCGACACCGCCTCCTTCCAGTGCCTGCAGTGTGGTGTGTGCTTCGCATCAGCTGGCTCGCTCGGCCGCCACCGTTTCATCACACACCGCGTGCGCGACACCCAGGGAGACGGTGCTGATCGTGGTGGCGGAGGGATCCCCACCTCCCCCGGTAGCTCGCCTGCCTCCCCTGCCACCCAGGGGGGCGAGGACGGGGAGGGCAACCTGAACTGCAAGGTGTGTGGCCGGCGCTTCGACAAGGCCTCGGACCTAAACACTCACTTCAGAACCCACGGCATGGCCTTCATCACAGCCCACAAGACGGACAAACCACAGTAGAGTAAAGGGGAGGCGGGGGGATTATGGGAGACAGATGGGACAGTCAGGGTTCTTCTACACTTGAGTCACTCAGAATGATGAATGTCAACAGAGAGCTGCTCTTTTCTGCAGTTTAGTTGGTTTTTTGTATTTTAATGCCACCATAAGCTTGGTCTTTATAACACTTCTCTTGTGTTTGCATGTTCGATGATCGATCACTGCACGTCTAACCAGACACACTGACGGTAAGACGAACAACACCCAACTCCCTGGAGAAAACCGATTAATGTTGACAATAATGTCTTTGACCCTCCCCACATTACATGACTACTCTCTCACTTCCCAAAAACTGCAGCTGCCCGCCTGTCGCTCCCACGTAACATGTTACTTCCCTCAATGCATTTCCTATTGTACTCTTAATGCCCGCCATGCCGCTATATTTGTACCTTACAGTTCAGTCCTCGTCCCAAACTGTCCTGGCTCCCTCTACCGCCCCCATTGTATGAAGAAGCACTCCATGGCTGGCTCAGTATTATCAACCTGGTCCTGTGTCTCTATGAAGGCTGATCTCTACTGTTTTCAAGCCAGCATCTAAATTATGTACTACTCCGCCTCCACCCCCAAGAGAAAGCTGATATGTAGGTATAGAGAGAAAAAAAGGGAGTCTTGAAAGACATTTGGGTTTCTTAATGATATTGTAATATTTATTTATACAAACCACATTACTGCTGTTTGTATTCATGCAAGTCAATTTTGCATCGGTTTCCTCAAGCCTGAGTTATGCATAGTTGTGTGCAAATGTCGCACGCAGTGTGTGTGACACCAGCTCACAACTAGGTATAAGTCCCATAGACAATGTGCCCCATAGACCCATAGACATGGTCGTAGACGAGAGATGACACGTGACGTGAAGGCATTTCAACTGGAGACGACAAGGTTACTCCTGTTACTGTAACCTGTGTTTGCGTAAATGGTGTGCCATGTTAAACATTTAAGCTAGATTGAGAGGAAAGGCCTCCCTTCTGGTAGTAATGTACTGGGTGTCAGTATGTAAATACATATAATTACACTAAAAAAAATATGGAGAAAAAAACTGTTTTAGTTACTTGCTATGAAAATGTGAATACGTATAGTATTTGTACTTGTACCGTTTCCCCTGCTTTTTTTCTCAAAACAATTTGAAGCTAAAAAAAATAAAAAATAAAACACCCCCCCCCCCCCCCCAGAGGTAGCTATACATTGTAATTAAAAAGCAGATAGGAGAGTGTATGTGTGAGGGGGAGGAGTTATTTCGTCTTTAACAATGTGTAATAATATGATTATCACTATACATTTGTTCTTTTTTAACTACAGAAACACAATCATGCTCGCCGTACTCACTTTTCTTTTGTATGATTCCAAACAACTTTCATAACCACATGTGAAGGAGATCTGTGGATGGAATTTCTTTTTTTCCCGTTTGTATCTTTTTATATGTCACAATATCATATTTATATAGCAAAAATAGTGGAAGATCATGTCATTTTCTTTCTCCATGGTTGTGGTCTGCTTGCTGAAATGCCATACACTTTTGTGCCGTTTCAAAATAAATGTGTGAAAGAACAGACTAGTGCTTGAGTCAACCTTTTCCAGTTTTGGAAATTTGGTAATTTCGATGGAAGAAATATTCAGATCTTTCCTGTTTACAGGTGTGAAAGTAAGAAGAAAACCGGTTCTATTTTGTCAGTCGCAATGTGTTTACATAAAAGGTGAGGTGGTGGTGGTGCGTTCACAGCAATCAAAAACCATGTTATTGTATAGTCCCAGTGTTTACTATCAATCAACATTATTTCCTTAGGGAATACAGTAATACACGATAAGATTATAAATACTAGTTTTGCATGGTGTTCTTCTCCGTCTCCCTGGGTTTTCCTCAAAATCGATGTCCAATGGCACCTTCAAGCTCCACCTCCTTGCACTCAACAGCCTCCTGAACTCTGGGTTGGAGCTCAGAGCAACTCAGTGGATGGTGGACTTCAATCAGTAGCTCATAGACCAGTGATCCCAGCAGGGCTCCGATACAGGTGGCCACAATGGGCACCCACCACCACCCATCGCCAGCCCTGGAAATGGTGTTGAGACCGGGTGAGGTCAGAAATTGAATTAGATTCTTTAAAGTAATTAATTCCTGGGATTAGAGAACGAAAGACGGTGAGAAGGATTTATCATGTTAATGGCTAAATACTTTGGGCACTTAGTGACATTTAATTGAAAAGGTCAATATCTTGAACGTAAAGCAAGAGAATAGTCTTACTGTACATTGAAATTACAATCATTGGTTAAATAGACAGACAAAATGCAAGTTTTGTGACATTGCAATTTGAAAATGAATTTCTAGTTGGCAATAACCATAGTTGTCCATGGTTGTTCTATTATTCAACACCATGGTCAAAGCAAAGGGGTTACTATTGAAGAGAATAATCACTAACCGAAACACGTCAACTCCCCAGCCAGCGATGTATGTGAACACACGAGGCCCGAGGTCCCTGGCAGGGTTGATGGCGTAGCCACTGTTGGATCCCATAGAGACCCCGATGGCCAAAACCAGTGCTCCCACCAGGACCGGCTCTAGACCAGGAGGACACGGGGAGTTGTTGTGGTCCCCCAGAGCCAGGAGACACACCAGCAGAACAGCGGTACCTATGACCTGCATGGAAATTACATTATACAACGGTTCACATCTTATTACTATTTAGCAATCAGTCCTGTGTGGCACAGGGGTGAAGTAGGCTACCTACCACTGAGGAAATTGGGGTTTGAAATTTAATCCAAATTTCATGTTTGCCAATCCTATTTTGTCACTTACCCAATATACTGCATCTATAGGACTTATGTGTAAAAGTATTTGTATGTTTTAGGAGGAATATAGACCGGTAGGCTATAGACAGGTCCTGGGCCTGGTGAGAGCAGGAGTGGACCTGGTGAGACTTAGGAGTGGCCCGGACAGGAGTCAACCCACAACTAGTCCTTCAATGCGCCAGAAGCGTACCTCCCAGCCCCGGCAGAGTAGCTCTGGAGTGGTTCCAACGGATTGTGTGGCCTTGGTCTTAACGGGACTGATCGAGGGTAGCTACTGGGAAGTCGAGACTTGATCACCTGGGTCGCCTGAGTGAGGGGTAGGATGTTTGAGAGACCCGAAACCCTGATGTCCTTGGGATACATCACTGAGGATACGTCCCAGGTGCATCCATGCAATGTTTTTAGTTATAGACAATTCTATTTATCCTGAATATTTCTCCAGTTCAAACTGATAAGAACATACGCAATAAAATCCTGTGTTAATTTAACTGAGTGTAAAAATTGGCCCCTACTAGGCTAAGACTAACCTCTGGTATTTCAACTATTTATACATAATAAAAGAGAATAGCATCCATGCAGAAGACACTACCTGTAGAAGGCATTGAGGCTGGGAAGCTAGAGACTTCTGAGCCACGTATGTTCCCTGCTGGCCTGGATTTGAAAGTTGTACGTCCTGTGTTTCTCTTGCATTGTCTCCCAACCAACCTTCCATTATTGACTTTCTCACTAAAGCTGGAAGTACCTTCACTAAAAACTCTGGGACAACGCTCCACACGTCCCAAACTCTTCTCCCTTTTGGCTCCAAAACTATGGAATGCACTTCCCATTACAATCAGAGCTGCAGACTCACTCCCAATCTTCCACCGTAGTCTGAAAAGTGAAAACCCACCTCTTCAGACCATCTTGGCCCGTAGCACTTGCTGTAGCACTCGCCCTATCCCAACATCCTTACAGGCGAATGCAAAGGCTCAACTTATGTAACTTAGATAGCATTTTATGTAGACATAGCACTATATAGTATATATTCATAGTTTCATTATATAGAAATATTCCACTGTTATGTTCTTAGTTTACGTATGATTCATGATAACTAGTCTTTATGTATATGATGTATCGTTTTAGTTCTTGCTTAATGTAAATCGCTCTGGATTAAGAGCGTCTGCTAAATGCCTAAATTGTAAAGTTAAAATAATGAAGCGGAATGGACAAGGGGATAATATGAAGGTACTTGGACCTGGTCCATGATGCCTCCCCATGCACTGAGGTAGTCAGCAGGGTAGGTGCAGAAAATGCCAGCTGTTGATTTGGGACCGCTCACAGACAGCTCACCGCCACTGTATGACTGGATGGCATCTGTTAAAGCAAACACACAAGCCCATGATGCACAGACATAACCACTGGGTTGGGACTATATGGTCCACAATGCAAACCAGGCTCCTGCTCGTGTTGTTAGAGGGCCCGGGGTTCTGATATAGTTTTACTTGGTCAAGTAAAATGGTCAAGTAAAATTATGGTCAAGTAACATTATTGGTCAAGTAAAATTATTTTTTATTTAGAGGTACACATCTACAACAGACTTGGTGTCTTATTTCTCCAGGTGTATTCCTGTTTATAGATAGATGGTGAACTATTCATTGCTGATAGCTCACCATAGTATTGCAGGCCGATGGTGGCTGCAGCCAGGAAGGCTCCAAGGATTTGGAAAAAGACATAGAAGGGCAGCTTTAACCATGAATGTCTGCCCAAAAAGCAGAGGCTCAGAGATACGGCAGGGTTCAGATGAGCGCCTTGGAGAGAATTTAAAAAACACTTTACAATAGTGACACCTGCTTTTACAAAGTATATAATACAGCCCACAATAACAGTTTCTGTCAATTAAATAATCATGCAGATACCAATCATTTCAGGTGTACAATCTCACAAGATTATAAAAATCAACTAACAAAGACTTGATCAAGAACAAGCTAGACAGGAGAATAGAAAAACGTATTACCACATGCAGAAAATGTTGACCATTACAGTAACATTGTAGATGTTGTGTATATAGGCTTACTATATAATCATGGTTGCTAGATTATTCTTAGATTATATTCTGTACATTCTCATACTCTCATACTGTTAAATTACTAATTAAATGTCATGTCGCCTACTCTGATGAGGCGTTTTTTATTACAATTTAGGTAGGTCGATCCTGGACAGATTTTAGTATAGTCTACAGGTATAATCTGGTTGAAATCTATATCTTATCTTTTATCACGCCCAGCCAACACCGCAGGTCAAAATGAGCTGGAACTTGTCATAGTTGTGTTATAATCTATCTGATTATATCTATAATGTTATCTGAGGTCATGGGCCCCTGTATGAAATGTTATATACACTTTAATATCTATTTAATTAAAGAAATCTAATGTCTATCTGACTATTTGTCGGGTGATTAACCATGCTCAATCACCCAACTTTCCATAGCGATGTGTTATGATCCGGGGAAGGTCACAGGCACCTTTCTGAAATGTTTTACACTTTAATATCTAACTTATTTAAAACATTAATTTCAATACTGGAAGTTAAGAGGGAAAGGAATCTTGGACTGAAACTTTACCAAAATATGGAGCCCCCCCCCCCCGGGCCCCCCCCACACACACACACACACACACACACACACACACATGTCATAGGTCTGTTTACAACACATCACTTCTTACCCGACACCCCCCGGGACACAAAGATTCCAAATGTTACTCCGAGAGCGAAGCCTAGATTGATTGACAGGTACTGCCCATTCTTCTCCTGACTTGTTGTCACCTGAGCAACGGCGCCACATCCAAACAGCTACAATTTGTAAAGAACAATGACAATAGATGCATCAGTAGAAAAGAAGATACTGTATCTAACATCTCAAAGCGCCAACCATACATTCACTCTTTATTCTGTAATGTAATGGCCCCAGGAAGCAATCTATCCATTGTCAATAAAGACAAAACAACTGCTAACGGAAAAGAAAGAAATTTGACTATCTCAATTATGATCATGATGACCCTATTCACTCTCCTTCCCTCATTGTGTGTCTCCATATTCCTTGCTGTTTGGGATCAAAGTCCTTGGTTAGCTATTGTGAATGTCCACTAATTGCGCCAAAACGAGACAGTGAGGCGGTGTATATTTGTATACGTTCAATTCAGAAAGAATCGTAGAAATATTTCACTACATGACATAATATTTCACTACATGACGAACAACGCTAAACTATGAATTGACTATATAGAAATTCGCTAAGGATGAATAACATTGAAGTTTACTCTGAAATCAAATGATAATCGCAGAGCACTGGAATTCTAAGGAATCAGTGGAAGAGATGTTGAATTTGTTTCAAATTCAAATGGATCATTATGGATTTAAGCCTTATACTATAAGGGAAGGTATGTGCACCATGGCATGAGATCTATTCAAATGATCAGCATGTATTTGCTGTAGCAGTGGTTGCATCTTAAATCCATAATGATCAATTTGAATTTGAAATTACGGCATCAACATCTCTTCCACTGATTCCTTTGACAATCTGACAAGATAACATATCACCACACACACACACACACACACACACACACACACACACACACACACACACACACAAGCATGCACCTGTGTGATGAAACTGCTGACTCGTCATAGACATCAAAGACATCTACCAGCCACATTATCACCTCTCCTTTAGTTCCTTTAAAAACATATACATACAACTTATATCAGAAAGTACTCACAATTAAGATGTAGACACCAAGGCATTCAGCCAGGCACTCCCTGGCCAGTTGGTTTCTGATCTGACATTTCTTAAGGATGTGTTCCATCCCCATGGTGTGAGTGGCCAATTTTCAAAACAGTACCGCCATTGAGGTCTGCAACCCAGTCAGCAGTTCAAACTAGCTGGCTCATTGAGTAGGGCTTGCCCTTTCATACTCAGGTTATGGACTATGTCATGCGCTTTATGACATGGCTGAGATGGTGTGCCTGTGCACATTAAAGGAGAGTAGTTTACTTTGTATACTGGCACCTCAAGCTCAACACAGAGCTACAGTACGTCCCACTACGACAGGGACAAAGGTGTGTTTTTAATCTTCTAATCTAAAGTGTGCTTTTGTCCGAGCAATGTTATCATTTGCATGTAAACAAAATTACAATGAGATGCTACTTGAGTGCTCTGATCCATATCTACAATGATATTAATAACGTCCAACAAGTTCCAAATAGTAACAAAACTGATTAAGAAGTCTTTTGGAACTGGCACTGAGTTGTCACTAAATGACCAGCATTGCAGGATCTCACCACTGATTCAAACAGTTATACGATTATGAGAATGGGGGACAGGATTAATAGTCTTGAGAATGATTTACTTGGTTAATGGTGCTGGTGCATACTGTTAAATGAAGCCACTAGAACAAACAACAATCGTATAAATACTGCACACGCACAAAAAAATAATCCTGTCAACATATAAAAAATGAAGTTTAGCTTGTTATTAATTCACTTCCTACATTGACACAACCTATAGGAGAAATGTGATACTGAATCATGATACTGTGCTGTCAAGCAAAAAATGAAGTGTTTTGTGTTTAATTCTTGATTGGTGGTTGTTGCAATAAATACATGAAATGGAAGTGGTTGGATTCGTAATTTATTATCCATCCACTAGAGTACCTCAAAACAAAACACAATGCAGTTCACAGGTATGAGGCTAAGCTTATAATTGATTATTGATTAGACTTAAACTAGTTGACAACTTTATAGTCATAATTTGTAAAGTGAAAACAGAAAATGTGCTTGATAAAAAAAGCTTTTTTTCCAAAATTTCAAAAACATGGGCTATAACCCATCGTTTTTTTCATTTTTTCATTTTTTTCAAATCCTCAAAAACGATGAAAAACGGCGTGCCATAGTATGCCGTACGATATGGGCTATATCCCATGGTCCAAAATGATGAGAAACGAGGCTAACTTTTCCCACATTAGTCATGTGGCTTTGTGACACTTTGCTTTGCACACTGACTTTCAGAAGGACAACTTCAAGTAAAACAGAAAATCTGTGTTATAGTAACCAGCAGTTAGCTCAATGTGATGAGTGGCTGTGCTTGTGATCCACAGGTCCAGGGTTCAAATCCCACATTAGTCATAACTGTGACACTTTGCTTTGCACATTGATTTCCACAAGGACAACTTTAAACTAGCCCAGAAATTCACCATGATTGTGTGCCGTTAAGTGGCCCAGCGGGTAAGTCAGACGATATCCGTAGTATACCTAGTAGAAGTGTGCCGGTTCAAACCCGACATACTCCTAGTAGGCGGTGCTGGTTCAAATCACCAACACCTAGAGTAGGTGCGACCCACTGGATAAATCAGATAATATCCGTAGAATACCTAGTAGGAAGGTTAGAGGCAGACCAGGTTAGATAGGGAGAGAATAGTTCATGGGTCAGATAAATTGTGAGAGTAGTTGAGGTGGTCAGGGGGTGTCAGAGTGGGGGGTCAGGTAGGTAGATAGTAGGTCAGGGGTCAGGCAGGGGGAGAGTAGGAAGGGGATGGGTCAGGCAGGGGGAGAGTAGATAGGGGAGGGGGCAGGTGGGGTAGAGTAGGAAGGCGAGTGGTCAGGCAGGGGGAGAGTAGGTAGGGTAGGGGGCAGGCAGGGGGAGAGTAGATGGGGGAGGAGGCAGGCAGGGGGAGAGTAGATAGGGGAGGGGGCAGGCAGGGGGAGAGTAGGTAGGGGAGGGGAGGGGAAGGCAGGGATAGAGTAGGAAGGGTATAGTGGTCAGGCAGGGGGAGAGTAGGAAGGGGAGGGGTCAGGCAGGGGGAGAGTAGGAAGGGGAGGGATCAGATTCTAAAAATGTCTTCTACATCCTGACAGTTTTCTGAAAAAGCTATGTTTCTATGTCAGTCGTTCTTCGATTTTTCAAAAATAGCAGACCTACAAGCTCGTAGCGCGCTATGGGCTTGTAGATCTGCTATTTTTCAATAGCTAAAGCATAACATAATGCTAACACCAAAATGGGTTAAGTCACATTCCCCGGCCCATGAAGTCACATAATATACCCAACACTGACAAGACCCTGTTGGTTGGCTATAGCTGGCCCTACTCTCGCTTTCATTTAGTTTAACCTTTTAGGCTCCAAGCCAAATTAAAAATGGAATGAATATTACCATCTCAACTCCAAACTCAGTGACCGAATCCAGCTTGCACTACTAAATTGCTGGGCAGGAATCCTGTGACTGACCCCCCCCCCCCCCAGAGGGGGCCTGGCACCCTCAGTTGCAAATGCTGCCCCCTCAGTTTAAGTTTAAGTTTTATGTACATATTGTTTTACTCTATAAAAATGATGTGTGCCCCCTCGCCATTTTTAACTGCCCAGTTGCACAGTGCGCTCAGTGCACTATATCCGAACGCACTCTCTATTAATAGTCAGGGGATATTAATAAAACCTGGGAATACATTTCTTACCAAGACTTTTCTTCACCAATGTGTTTGTAAAGGTGATTCTGAATCCATTCCAAGCATTCCACTTGCACGAAAAAGGCCATAGACGTCATCACAAATGAGGTCAGCACATTTGAGCACATTTGGGCAAGTGTCTATGGCTGTTTTTTAGCCCACGGAGTGTTTTTCGTGCAAAACAAATGCTTTGAATGGATTCAGAATGATGAAAACCACCTAGCTTGACACGTCACATGCTATTTAAAGCTTAATGAAATTTAGAACATTTTGCCTTATATTGGTTGTTGATGGTACCCCAACTTTCAGCAGCTGTCAAAAATTCCCCTAGGGTGGTTGAATATAAACCAATGTGGGATATGTTAGTAGACACCTTTACAAACACATTGGTGAAGAAAGTTCTTGGTAAGAAATGTATTCCCAGATTTGACTGGTAATACTGATAATATATTCCCTGACTATAAAGGCATAAAAAGCCCAAAATACTGTAAATCTTAAAAGAATATATAATAATAATGACCTGCTCCACGTCTTCTTTCATACAGTAGTATTTTGACATTTCACGTTTCATAAACGGTAAATAAATCCCAAACATGAGCAATTGATGTGAAATGCGTACAGGTTAGTGTAGACCGCTTACAGAGTGAAGAATGCATGTAGCCTAAACCGTTTTAACGAGGTGTCAAAAAACTGATTTTAGGGATAGTTGGAAAATATATCGTGTTCTCCTGATACTGTAAAGGCATCCAGGCCATTTTTAACCCACTTTGTTCTAAATGGAACTCTCTCTCTCTCTCTGCATTTAAGTGAAACAACTGTAAGTAATATATATATTTTGGAAAGGGGTTCTAGTAAAGTGAACAACACCCTAGCCTAAACCCCTCTGTTCACTGTTACATTTGAATAACAGCACTCAAAAAATGCAATGCAATCAGTCATTGCAACTGACAAAACAATATGCACTTATAAGCAAAGAGGCTACGAGATGTGTGTGTGCTGGTGAATATCTACCAAAGTGACATAAAGAGGAACCAGAGAGAGAATGCTAATTCTTAAATTGTAAAGACAGTGTCTGCTACCATGCTACTGTATGTTTTTGCAGGGTAAGTACAACCTAAGGCAAATAATGTAGCACATTTGTCATCAGTGCAGATGGTAGAGGGGTACAGTGTATTAACCCTTTTTCTGAAATAGGCCTATACCTATGTTTCTGTATCAGTGGTGCTCAATATTTCATGTCAAGGACCCCAAAAATTATCTGTGTTTGGCCATCGACCCCCATCTGAAAACGTTGTTCCAGGAACATGTTTCAGGCACATTTTCACGATTTTCAAAAATAGCAGACCTACAAGTGCCACTCGTGGCGCGCTATGAGCTTGTAGATCTGTTATTTTTCAAAAGGTAAATTATAACATAATGTTTAAAACACCAAAAGGGGTTCCCACCCAAAATGGTTTTTTTTACTTTGCATGCCTGATGTAGCCACCATATCTAATGAATAAAATGTTTGGTTCCAGGGATTCCGGAACTCAGGAGGTTGGAATCTGATCAGGTCTGCAGTCAACCAGCCGAGAGACGCCGCTGCCTTCCTCGCGATGCCCCAACGAGGCTGATTTCTGTCCCTTTGAAGTTGATGTGCAAAATCAATTGAACGTTGTTGGGGAGTGAATTAACTGGTTCGGAGCTTAATTTTCCGAATGGCTGAAAGCATTTTCTCTAAAGTATTTACAGTATTTCTGAGAGCATTCCTCTATAGTTCTAGGTAGTTTATACCATTTAGACCTGAGGACGATTCTACAAATGTCTTCTAAATCATGACAGTTTCCTGAAAAACCCCATGTTTCTATAATAAGTGGTTCTCAAACTATTTCATGTCAAGGAGCCCCAGAGTTTTCTGTATTTGGCCGCCGACCCCCATCTGAAAAGATTTGAGTTGAAAACGTTCGCTCTGAAAGAATATAATTATATTCCAAGATTTGCGACACATCTTCACAATTCTTGGGTTATTTTTCATCTATTACTAGATATATGGACATACAGTATGATTGTTTTTATTGAGTCTGTAAATATCTTCTGTCATATACTCATATTGTATCTTGGATCAGCCGGCCCTGTCCAGCTGGTACAGATTGATCTATATGTAGCCCAGTGGCATATATGCCTGTAGTTCTATGTAAATCCACCAGGTGGCACTGTCACTTTGTGAGTGCCATGTTCTGGGGGTCAAGGGTTACACTGAAAAACGTCTTGAATAATAAGAAGCAACCTTTGTTGGGTTTCTTTGAGAAGATCTTGATGATTGTAAACAAGAGGTGAAAGCTGAACTAGTAACTAGTAACTCAAGTCTCAACTTGGTTGAGTTTCTGTGTCTTTGTACTGTCTTGGAAAGGGGTGAAGCTTGGGGGACCAGTGTTTGCTCAGTGTGTGAGTTGGCCGTTCCTCACACTGTTTGTGATAGAGCCACTACCGTATTTAGTTTAGGTTTATTTTATGTTACAGGCTTGCATGCCATATTTGCCAAACTGTGGCATTCTTTACACAAATAAGATACACCAACACCAACTTCTTGGGAAATAAAGAACCCCAATATATGTCTGTGTCCTGTGCCCTATTTGCCAGGTTACATATAAGGCTATTATGGGCAATTAGATTGTTTTATTACTGGAAGTATATCAGTTACCTTATCCCTCTTCGCTATACCAACATTTCATTGCATATTCCATAGGATAATGTTAATTAAAATGACTCCTATATCTCTAGACTTTCCATCTACATCCCTCTCCACAACTATTAATAGACTACCACAGTGTGTGTGTGTGTGTGTGTGTGTGGTGCACACAGCTGTGATGATCAACAGTGGATGATCCAATCACTTATCACTCTGACCAACGGACCAATGACGGACGGACTAGTTGAACAGGTGACCGGATCCAGTGGGCGTGGCTTTGGATTTAAATAGGAGTGGCCATGTTGTTTCCCAGAATGCAGTTTGGTTTGGGAGCCACTGAGCCAGGCTGGTTCACTGACTGCATGCAGTTTGTTCCAAGGTAAGGAGCGTTTGTTTGAGAAACACAGTTTTATCCTTGAACACTGTTGTATGTTTTGATGAATTGAACAATGTGGACCCTGTTGTAAACAAGTGTAAGGCTTAATTGGGTCGTCCACTCACAGTTAACAGTCTTTGTATTGAGTTTGTGCTTGAAATGTACTGTAATTCTGCAAACTGTTAATAAAGATTTCAATCAATCAATCATAAACATTAGAGAATTGAACACTTGTATAGACATTAGAGGATTTATAGGACTTTATTGTGACACTAAATGGACAATGTCAGGAATGTTTGTCCTTTTTCATACAAACAACACATGTTCTTTTGCCCTGCCTGTGTTTGCTGGCCACCTCAATGCTTTTCCAATGGGAGGCACATGGTTTGTCCAAACACTTGTGTTTGTTTGCCCCCCTCCATCAAACACAAATGTTTGGTCAAACCATGTGCCTCCCATTGGAAAGGCATTGAGGCGGCCATCAAACACAGGCAGAGCACAGAACATGTTTGTGTTAATGAGGCCTTGGGCCTCTATCTCACAAAAAAAACCATTTGTCTTGTCTGTTTAATGGCCGCCCCAATGCATTTCCAATGGGAGGCACATGGTTTGACCAAACATTTGTGTTTGATAGCCGTGTTCTGAACCCCCTCTCCTCCATGAAACACAAATGTTTGGTCAAACCATGTGACTCTCATTGGAAAAGCATTGAGGCGGCCATCAAACACAGGCAGAGCACAGAACATACGTTTGTGTGAAACATTTGTCTCGTCTGTGTTTAATGGCCGCCTCAATGCTTTTCCAATGGAAGTCTCATGGTTTGACCAAACATTTGTTTGCTGGAGGGGAGGGGGACAGACACAGCCATCAAACAAATGTTTGCTCAAACCATGTGAAAAGCATTGAGGTGGCCATCAAACAGACACAAGAGGGGTGAAGGGGTGTTTTTAGGTATGATCGAGGCCTTAGAGAAGGAACAATCACAAATAAACAAACCGTGGTTCCCAACAGTGGTGGGAATTAAATCATTAACTTTAGTATAGTGTAGAAAATATACTCTATTTGGAAACGTTTAACTACTAGTTACTTTGTAGATTTGTATTATTACTAAACGTACTAGCCTACATTGCTCATTTACCACTACAGCCATATTTTGGCTGATCTACAAGCTCACAATGCATTTTGATGTGACACATTGTGAGCTTTTAGATCTGTTATTTTCAAAAGGCCTCAGTAGAGGATAAAGTGAAATATCCCTTTATTATATGAATTTTACAATGTATGAAATCTGGATAAAGTGTAATGTTGTTTTTTTATGTGTCTTACAGGTTAATCATGTGACCTTGGTGTCATGTGTGACCTTGGATGGGGTCATCAGGAGATGGCTGGTATTGCTAATGGAGTGTCTACTCGGTTGAGCTGAAACTTCTAACGGTGTCAACGAACGCTCTTCCTGAGATTACGAGGCGAACGGTGACGATCGGGACGTATTGTGCCATACAACCTTCGCGGCTCTATTAATACCGGCTATCTTCAACCGAGCGACGGAAGCCCCACCACGGTACGTACCGTGATTGCATGTGGCTGTAGTAGAAACTAGGGCTGTGTCACATTACATGTTATGTATGACAAGGAATGGTCAACATATGATTGTGATTAACACATGAATATAAAATTTACATTTCTTTATGGCTTTTAGGTTTCATAAAAAAAAGTTACACGAGGCAGATATGACTAATTATATGCATTTTATTACTTTTATACCCCTTTTGCAACCAAATCTTATTTTAATTATTTTTGGGAGATAAAACACTTTACTGAGGTTTTTAATGCGTCTTTAGTATTTCAAAGTGTCCATGATGTCATGGACACTTCCTACCCAGACTACAATTCCCATAATGCTTTGGTACACTGATCCTTGTGGATAGGGGGGAGGGCTGTCTTACTGAGACAACATGTAGTCCAGGAAGGAAGTGAGCCCAGTGTCCATGACATCATGGAGCCCATGGACACTTTTGAAATGCTACCGTACATATCTAAAAACAACCCACACATAAAAAACCCAGGAAAGTGTTTCTTGTCTCCCAAACATAATTAAAATAAGCTGGCACAGCCCTGTCAGTGACTGTTGTTAATACAGTAAAAAGACTGACTGTTATGACTTCCAAAATGTCATCCTGTAGGCTGACAACTAATGTTTCCTATTTTCCCTGTCATTTCAGAACTTGAAGCTGACAAGGCGACGTCTGTATTGAAGGTACAAACTCTATGCTGTTGCCGCTGCTGGGTGCTGTTAGCAGTGGAGGTTGGTAATTAACCTTTTGATTTCTGCTGCTTGTGTAAGTGGGCTACATGCTACCGTAGGCTACCCGTAGGTTGTCATTTGCACCGTGTATCGTTTCACATCATTTGTGTATAATGCCACTCTACATCACATGCCACTATGGGCTATGTGATGTTTGTGTAGGCATGTGATTTATTTATCGTTTAACATAATTTACGGGTAAAGCTTTCACGTCACATCACATATGTATGTTCTGTTCTAGTGTCTCCTTTCTCTTCTTTGCTTTTAATAAAGTTATTTGTTTTGGTTGTCTCAGGAAAAAAAGAACACTTTTATTTCTTTCTCCTTGCCTATCTATCGCCCTAGTTCTTCACTAGTGGACTGTGTACAAATGTGATGTGACTTATGTCCGGTATCATTATGGTAGCATGTAGCCTGCTTAACACTGTTTACAGCCTTCTATGCTGTAGATCTGTCCACACTAACGGGAAGAAAATTATGGCAGATTTTCTTCCTTCGTTAGTGTGTTTTGTTTAGTGCTGATATTTAAGGTAAGTGGGCGTAGTTTATTATCTTTGGCTGTCGGGCAGAAACCTTGTATCTCCATAGTTTTATAATTTAATTTATTTACTTGATCATGCTACAGTGTCACACACTAAAGTAGCAAATGGCTGATCTACAAGCTCAGGATGCAAAGATCATCCATTATTGAATATAACCTATTTTTGTAGTATGTATCGAACCATTTAAGTATAAACAAGAGTTTGTGACTAAACATTGGAACACAGATTATTATATTAATAATAAATATCATCGTATCACAGATTATATATTTTTTGGTCCAGAAAAGTAACTGTTTTGGACTTGCACGGTTTCTACCCGACCTTTCATCTCCTCTTCTATTCTTTGCTTTAATAAACGTATTGGTTTTTCTGGTCTCAGAGTTTTTAATCGCATTTTGCTTCATATTTTAAAGTAATTTCTTTCTTTCCTATGATCTTTCCTATCACTAGTTCTTCACTAGTGTATGTGGTGCGTGTGTCGGGTCGTGTCTCGCGTACAGTTTCTAATCATTTGATTGGAGCTGTATGTCGTTTCACGTCATTTGCGTTGAGTCATTTGCCGGTAAAGCGATATCACGTCAGTTCACATCAGATATGAACACACCCTGTATGTGATGTGCATTTATGTGATATTTTTGTGATTTATTTCCACAGTAATTGCGGATAGCTCGTCTGTGTCGTCGCACGCCATACGAATTTTGTTCATTGCTGTTGTGTTCTAATGTCATTTGTAGTGTTTTCTCATGTTCATAGTGTTGCTGACAAATACTGGGGTCCAAAGAATGCTGCTGCCATTGCATAATTTGCACCTCGTATAATTTATGTCAATCGTCCACAAATGGCATAAATTGTAATATATATATATTTAAATGTAGGCAATTATTTTGAAAACACTAAATATCAATTTTAAAATAAAAATGTAGAAGACCAGGGACAACTGGCTAGAAAATCTTGCACCACGAAAACCTAAGGCCAACTGCTTGGGCAGAGACCAAGAATCTTTTTGTTTTGTTCATGTTCATAAAGCGCTCCAAGTGCTTCAAGTGAGGTCCAGCAGCAAACCTCTAGGAGTCATAAGACCATTGTTGGTGCTATATTATCAGATCTAATTTTGAGTAAAGCTTCATCTAAGCCCACATCACATATGCACACAGGCCCGGTATGTGATGTGTGTTTATGTCTCGTATCATTTCACATTGGTGAGTAAGGCTTCATCACGTCATCCACACATCACATAATGAACATAGGGTTAGGGTAGGGTTAGGTATGTGATGTGGATTGATGTGATGTATGTCTTTTATAATGTGCGAGTGAAGCTTCATCGTGTCAATACACATCACATTATGTGGTGTGTATTGATGTGATTTATTTATGCTGCCATTTGCAGCTAAAACTTCATTCATGCCGGTCAGTAGGCGAGGCATTGATGATGGTCCTATGACCCAAAGGTTTTCTGCTGCACTTTTCACTTTTAGCACTTTGGAGCACTTTATGAGCACGGAAAAATAAAGATGTTCTTAGTTTATGGCAGGAGTTTTCTTTAAGGTATTTGTGGAGTGAGTCTTCTTCTTCTCTCTTTCAATTGTATAAAGACATAATCATGGCTATCATTTATAGTCTGTTATGAATCAAATTGTTATGAATGATTGCTTTTGGACATGTAAATTACAACAAAACCAACTAAGGCACTGGTGTGGTACTACTGGTTTACCAGAATGGGGTTCAACTCCCTGCGGTGCCCTCAATTTGTTGTATTTACATGGTTCATTTTCATAGGTTCTTTGCTGTGTTTGTACTCCCTACAGTTGGGTTACAAGTCCATTTAGGGACCAAGACCAAATGGACTCTTGGTCCCTTATTTTTCTCTTCTCCTTCCACCAAAAATGCCAGTTCTGGCTGAACCGTCGGGTTTTCGCGAAAAGATATGTGACCAAATTTGTCTGAGACTGCCATTGGATTTTTTGCTTTTTCAAGTTGTATGAATCATGGCTTCAAATTGATGTATCTGTTGTTCAGTTTGACCCACCAGTTTTGGAGATATGGCTTATAGAGTAATGTCCAGGTGGAAAACCCAGTTTACCTTGTTTTATACAGGCAAATCCCTGTTGTGAGACTTGATTCCTGACGTCGCTCAGTACTGGAACATTAGATGTGATTCGGTGAGATATCTGTGGCTGTTGAAATGTTGTTGTAACTTACTTTTTTTTTTTTAAACATATGTTTATTGATTTTCTTTACAGTACAAAGAAGTATTTTCAAAACAATTGACATATATTTCCCCCCCCCCCCACATCCCCATGGCAGCACAAATACAAACAAAATCTTATCACAAAATGTTTTGACAACAATACATACAGAACAAAAATTAATAAATAATAATGACAAAACGAAAAATAAAACGAAAATAAAACACATTACATACATCACAGTTCCCTACCCCCACCCCACAGCTGACTACCCCAGTTAACCACTATACATCCAAAGCCTCTTCAATATCACCTCGCTTAATGAAGTCCAAGAACTTCTCCCATATCTTATAGAATACTGCAGGTTTCTTCCTAATTACATATGTTAGTTTCTCATGTGCCAAACTGGTTGTTAAGTTCCTCAGCCAAAAGCCGATCGTAGGGGCATTGACATTCTTCCAACATAGCGCAATTGAGCGTCTGGCCTGTAACAGGCAGAGGTCGGTCATTCTTTTTTCATTACTATTTAGTGTACAATTTAATGGATAAATACTGAGTATACATAATTTAGGACACAGAGGAACTGGACCTGACGTAATCTGAGAGACATAATGGACCACGGACCTCCAAAATGTTTTAATCTCCTCACATTCCCATAAGCAGTGGAACAGTGTACCTTTATGTTCCCCACATTTATAACATAAATCAGGAATGTTTGGATCAAATTTATTTACTTTCTCCGGGGTTATGTAAGTTCTCATTATCCAATTATACTGAATTAGTCTTAATCTAGTATTGATAGTTTGCGTTTGTGCCTTGGAACATATCAAACCCCAATCAATTTCTGAGATTTCCACTTGAAGATCCTGTGTCCATTTTTGTCTTATCTTCTCCGAGTCATCTTTATGAAACCCTTCTAGTATACCATACATTTGTGAGACCAACCCCTTTCCTAAACAATCCTGTTTGGAAAACCTCTCAAGCACGGATAAAGGAGGTTGTTTTGTATTTTTGACACATGTAATAATAAAGTTTCTGATTTGCAAGTATTTAAAGAAGTGGTTTTGCGGTACCTCATATCTCCTCCTCAGCCCCTCAAAAGACATTAGATTGCCATTCTCGTATAGATCCACCACTTTCTTTAAGCCTTTATTGAACCATAATTTAAATCCCAGATCCCTTCTAGCTGGAATAAAATGTTCATTTCCCCAAATCGGTGCAAAGCAGGACAGCTCTGGGGTGTTTCCCATGAATTTATGGATTTCAAACCATATATTTATAGTATTGATGACAAAAGGGTTAGACACACTTTTCCTTAGGTTTTTAACTGGAGCTGAGTATAGCAAGGAATCCAGAGATAGATCTCTTGCGGATAGGAGTTCGATTTGGACCCAGGATGGCTTATCATTTTCAGTGAACCAAAACATTGAAGCGCGTAGTTGAGCCGCCCAATAGTACCACTGCAAATTTGGGAACTGTAAACCCCCTCGATCATATGGCAAATATAAAAGAGAGAGTCTAAGCCTGGGCTTTCTATTATTCCAAATAAAATTTGTAAAAAGCTTTTTTATTCTGTTGAAAAAATGTAGTGGTGGAGCCAATGGAATTGACTGGAAAAGATATAGGAATTTTGGAAGTACATTCATTTTAATTGTATTTATTCGTCCTATTATGGAGAGAGGTAAAGATGACCATCTAGTGATATCTTCCGACACCTTAGTTAGCATAGGCTCATAATTAGCTGAGGTGAGTTGTTTTATCATTGGTGTAATTTTAACCCCAAGATAAACAAAGCCATCTACAGCATTTGCAAACGGATGGGGTACTTTTGGATTTCTTCTCTCCTGTTCATTCAGAAACATAATATATGACTTATTTTTATTCACCTTGAACCCAGAGAAGCCACCGTACAGACTAATCAGTTCTAAGAGAGATGGAATCGATCTAGCAAGATCTGATAAGAATAAAATACAATCATCCGCGTATAAAGACATGTGATGCTCTAGGTCTCCAACTTTTATACCACTGATCAAGGGATGTGACCTTATTGCTATAGCAAGTGGTTCCAGGGAAATTACGAAGAGCAAAGGTGAAATTGACGAACCCTGACGGACCCCCCGAAATAAGTTGAACGGTAAAGAGGTCAAATCATTTGAACAAACCGAGGCAGAGGAGTCAACAGAAAGGATATCAATCCATCTACAAAAATACTCTCCTATTCCAAAACGCTTAAGCACCTCCAGCAGATAAGGCCACTGGACAACATCAAAGGCACGCTGGGCATCCAGCGACAATATAGCCTTATCCGGAGACCCTTCATATGTATTGATTATATTGAGCACCCTTCTCACATTGTGGAATCCTTGACGGTTCATTACAAAGCCATTTTGATCATTTTTTATTATCGATGGTAAAACTTTATCTAATCTCATAGCCAAAGCCTTAGCTATAATTTTGGCATCAGAATTTAAAAGTGAGATTGGCCTGTAAGAGCCACATTCAGTTGGTTCCTTCCCCGGCTTCAGAATAAGAATAATCTGGGCATTCTGAAGCGAAGGCGGGAGGCGGCCCTGTTCGTATGATTCTCTATACATATCCAGCAAAGGAGGGATTAACTTTTCCTTAAATGCTTTATAAATATCGATTGGAATCCCATCAGGGCCAGGTGCTTTACTACCTCTCATACTAAGAATGGCATTGGAAACATCTTCTAAACCCAATGATTTATCTAGGGCTTGCTTATCATTTTCAGAAATACAGGGGATATCCAAACCATCTAGGAAAACTGTCTGATCTACACTATTTATATTAGATTGGGAGTATACACCCTCATAAAAAGAAGCAAAAGTTTGATTAATCTCTTTAGGATTTGATGTTAAATCACCCTGTTCATTTCTGATCGTGCTTATTGCTCTTTGAGAGTCCAGTTTCTTTATCTGCCAGGCAAGGAGTCTTCCAGATTTCTCCCCTTGGTCATAAAAGGTTTGCCTAAGTCTTAATAGACTGTTCTCTGCTTTTACTGTAGAAAGCCCCTCATATTCTGTCTTAAGAGCTAATAATTCTTGTTTTGTTTGTGTTGAATTGTCTAAAATAGCTGCACTTTCCAATTCTCTAATTTTAGACTCTAGTTCCTTCATTTGTTGTCTAAATTTATTACTTTTTGAACTAGTGTAACTAATCATTTGCCCTCTAATAAATGCTTTGAAGGCTTCCCACCTAATACTTGCAGAAGTTTCGTTTGTATTTGTAATGAAGTAATTGTCAATGTGGGTTTCCAAATATTTTATAAAGTCAGGGTCTTGCAACCATCTAGGGTGTAGGCGCCATCTTGTGGAGCCTCTAATTAGCTGCGGGTGCTTATAAATGAGAGAACTGGGAGCATGATCTGACAGAACAATACTGTCATAAATACAATTTTCAACATTCGGTAATAAGGAGGTAGAAATGAGAAAAAAATCGATCCTACTGTACGTTTTATATGTTGCAGAACGACATGAGAATTCCTTTTTTGTTGGGTTTTGCATCCTCCATGGGTCACATAAAGATAAGTCTTTCATGAATTGTTTTACTTTTTTCTTACTTTGTGGATGAGAAGTATCTAGCCCTGAAGAACGGTCCAACGGATCCAACGTAAGGTTGAAGTCAGCTGCCATTAATACTTTACCCGCCAATGAGGCAATTAGTAAAAATAAATTCTCAAAAAATGAGGGATTATCATCGTTTGGACAATAAGCATTCACCAGATTAATCTTTTCATTTAATAGAGTACCCTGCACTATCAAATATCTACCGGCTGTATCTTTAATAGTATTGGTCACCTGGAATGGAACATTTTTATGAATCAATACCAAGACCCCTCTTGAGCGTGAAGGAAAACATGATGCCATAACTTGGCCTGGCCATCTCCTTCGTACCCTAATTATATCTTCACTAAGTAGATGTGACTCCTGAATAAAAACTATAGATGAGTCCAGTTGTTTGAGCCTAGTAAAAACTTGTTTAAGTTTGGTAATTTTAGCCATTCCTCTCACATTCCAGGAAGTTATCTTTAATTCCTTATTTGGTGCCATCTAATACCATTCAGAAACAAAAAGTGTAGGATATTAATACCTTTAAATTGAAATAAACCTGCTGCCTCAGTGAGGTCCCGGAACTGCATTGTGACATAAGAAAACAAACATGTAAACCAACAAGAAAAAAACAAAAACAAAAACCTGCCATTACTGTTGTAACTTACTAGTGTGCTGGGAAATATATTATTTTACTGTTATTGTACTAACTGCACAAAAATGGGGTTTGAGTTATAGGATGCCCTTTAAAAATGGAGATGTTACAATTACTCCTTATGGTGCAAATGCATTTTAAAGGTGCATTCCACATGTTTAAATTTATTTTTAGTTCATGATTAATAAGAGGTATTTTATGTTGATATAATGGTTAAACTGAAGCAGTTTAATACTTTTGTATTCAACCAGTTATTGGTTAAAAATATGTGACTGTATGTGAAGATATAATTCTAAATTCATCAAACCCAAGTTGGCCACTCCCACTCCACCTAATCACCCAGAGAATAAGGGGCTTAATGCATCATGGTATAATGGACATGGATCACAAATCAGAAACAAACTGTTACATATACTGTGTGGCATGTGCACATGCAGAAAAATGCTTTAGCGTCATTTTAGATAGATACACAGAGTGATAAGATAGATATACAATTACAAACGTGCACATGCATACATCTCAATTTTACAGTATATTTGCATGTATGTTTTCTCATGCCAATAGTGTGTGTGATGGGGGCAAAACTTGATTGGGGGGTTAGTAAGCATTAAGACTGAAGAAAATCTAAGCTCTTTAACCGGTACTCCTTTGCATATAAATGAGAGATTAGGCAAAAAGTATCTTTACTGAACTGCTCAAATACATATGCCTAATTACAATATATTCATAAAGTGAGAATGTAATTTCCACAAAGAAGATTACAAAACGAGCCACAAGGTCATGAGGAGCCCTTTTCTAATCTCCGAATGCCATTATGATGTCGCTGCTGATGCTCGGCAGGAAAATGACTCGTGGTCACAGGTTGTCTTTTCCAGACCAGATATCAGGGTAGAATTGACAGGAGAAAGTGATGAGTGACTGATACACACAGGTGGTCTGTAATGTGAAACTGAACCAAATTAACCCTACTTCCTGGGCATGTGAAAATGGCCAATTTACAAGCTCACATGCTATACTATGGCAAATAAAACCAAATGCACTATACTACTGTTAAAAATCACACCTGTGTGAACAGAGTGGTGCAACTCTCCTCTCTCTCTCTCTCGCTCTGTCTCTCTCTCTCTGTCTGTGTGTCTCTCTCTGTCTCTCTGTCTGTCTGTCTGTCTCTCTGTCTCTGTCTCGCTGCATGGCACAACGGCGCCCCTACTGGTGCTCATTAACACATGCATACATAGGTGAACACATACATAGGTGAACACATAGGTCTACACGGACATTGCTGGTTGTAGGAGTGGTTGCACCACTCAAAAAGACATAATTATGGCATGTTCACAGATCGATCATTGAAGATCCTGTTAATTAACGGATAGACTTTTCACAGATCATTGAAGGTCTTGTCCACAAAATATACATGTATACTGTAGCTCTCCATTACAGGCAAAGACTGAATGTGAGAATTACAGTATAGAAGGCATGCTCAGCCAATGGTCTGGTTCAAATGTGAACGTCTTTGTCCTGAATGATGGTGGCAGAGTGAAAATCACACCTGTGTGAAGTGAGGGGCGCTCTTGTCATCGTACAAATGTACGTCATATTCGGCAGACATTTTTAACCTAATTTCTCCTTTCATTGTCAATGGCAAATATAATATGAGATGTGTGGGGACAAGATATACGTCATATTTGGGCGGACATTTTTACCCAATTTCTCCTTTTATTGTCAATGTCAAATATTGAGACGTGTGTGGACAAAAGCTGTGTAGGAGGGGCTAGTGCCCCTCAAAAAACATTTGCCTCTGGTGTTAATCCATTTTGGGCGGGAACCCCTTTTGGTGTTTCAAGCATCATGTTATGCTTTAGCTATTGAAAAATAGCAGATCTACAAGCTCATAGCGAGCCACCGAGTGGCGCGCTACGAGCTTGTAGGTCTGCTATTTTTGAAAAGTCGTGAAAATGTGGCACAAATATTTGAATATATATTTCAGAGCGAACATTTTTAACTAAAGTATTGGCTTCTGGGGGGTCCCTGAAACTACATATTTTGAGATGGGGGTCCGTGGCCCAATAGAGATAATTCTGGGGGTCCTTGACATGAAAAAGGTTGAGCACCACTGACTTATAGAAACATGGGTTTTTTAGAAAAATGTTAGGATTTTGAAGCCTTTTTTATCAACCTCAGTCCAGAACGGGTTAATTAAAGACCAAACCATTATGGCGGTGTCCAAGTTGTAGATGCCACTCATGTAATTCATATCGTCCTCCAGTCAGCCCCCCCCCCCACACCACCACGACCTTCACAAAGACACAGGCTGAGTGGTATTCCCTTGCCGTCGGGAACAGTCCCATAAATCTTAGGACTTGAACTACTTTGGATGTCAGACATCAAATACATAAAACATGTTGCAGAACTCCAAGCTGACAATCATCCCCCACAAATAATAATAATGTAGATATAACCTTCTATCAGTAATGGCACACCTGCTGTGTGGCCATATAGTGCATGGAGGGGAACCTCATTCTCCATTTTGGGTTGTCGCCGCTTGGGCCAACATATAGATAACATATAGATATGGATGTCTGTCTGTATCAAGGTTCAAGGTTGTACTTAAACCCCTTTTGGTGTTTTAAGCATTGTTAGCTATTGAGAAATAGCAGATCTACAAGCTCATATAGCGTGGCACAGAGTGCCGTGCTACAGGCTTGTAGGTCTGCTATTTTCCTTCAGACAACGCAGCATACAGTAGACTAGAGCTAATCCAGGGTGGAAAACAGGGTAATTTCTTGTTGCAAGTGTGTAAGGATGCTACAGTAAATTAATGTCCTATATTATACTACGTTGTATGACAACCTTGTATGCGCAAAAGTAGCGGAAATAGTAGATCCAGAAGCTCCACAATGAAGTACTGTACAGCCTGTACAGGTTGAGGACAAATCATGTTGCCGTTTGGATTGTTTCACCTTCTCAGACAAAATGAATTAACATTTGAGTACACACTCAATTATAATGATATTGAGGTATTAGGGAATTCTATTTTAAAGAAAGTAAATTTAACTTACCTCCTTATATTCCCTTTAAATAAATTATGTTTTTGTATAATATGGCAAAACCTTATGTTGGCTATAATCTATTTCCACATGGCCATAAAACTCTGCAGTATTAATTTAAATAAACGAACACTAAACGAGGGTTTTAATGTGTACATTCTTAGACAGCTTTCCACAATCTTGTAGAATATAGATTAATCATTTTGTGAGCAAAGTCTTCATTGTTTGACAGCCATTGACAAATATCTGGCACTTGATTGACTAGTATAGTACTGACAAAATTAATCATTGATCAGCAATCACATTCATTACATTTCTTTCAACAGTAAAGTCATTTCACAATTTACATTGTCCCCCTGGGGCACACTGGGAGGCACTGGGGGACACTGGGGAGGCACTGGGGGCAAGGGTACTGGGGAGACATTTGGACGAAAATCATTCCGAGACCATGGGCTATAGTCCATGGTCTCGGAGTGATTTTCATCTTTTTTTCATATCTTCAAAAATGATGAACAGAGACCATGTACTATATAGCCCATGGTCTCTGAGTGATTTTCCTCTTTTTTTCAAAACCTCGTTTTTCATCATTTATAGCCCCATGACCTTGGACGGCATACTAGCATGCCGTTTTTCATCATTTTTGAAGATATGAAAAAAAGATGAAAATCACTCCGAGACCATGGACTATAGCCCATGGTCTCGGAATGATTTTCGTCCAAATGTCTCCCCAGTACCCTTGCCCCCAGTGCCTCCCCAGTGTCCCCCAGTGCCTCCCAGTGTGCCCCAGGGGGACAATGTAAATTGTGAAATGACTTTACTGTTGAAAGAAATGTAATGAATGTGATTGCTGATCAAAGTCAAAAGTCAAAGTCATACGATTTGTCACACACGTTACCGCAGTGAAATTTGTTCTACGCATTTGACCCATCTCTTGGAGCGGTGAGCCGCAGCCAAGGAGAGGTGAGCTGCAGCCGTGCCGCGCTCGGGAATAATTTGATTAGTAGATTTGACCCCCCAATCCAACCCTTTGATGCTGAGTGCCAAGCAGTGAGGCATTGGGTCCCATTTTTACAGTCTTTGGTATGACCCGGCTGGGGATCGAACCCCCGACCTCCCAGTTTCAGGGCGGACACTCTAACCACAAGGCCACTGTCTGGTAGGATGGACCTGTAAATTACAACAAAACAAACTCAAAGCACTGGTGTGGTACTTCCTGGTTTACCAGAACAGGGTTAAACACCCTGCAGTGCTCTGCTCAATTTGTTGTATTTACATGATTTATTTTTTATATTCTGCTCATTGTGTTGCATTTTCATAGATGATAACCCCCAGGTTATTTTTTGATTTATTTATTAGATCCCCATTAGCGTGTGAGTTACAGCAGCTGCTCTTCCTGAGGTCTTTACTGTTTGTGTACTACTACTCCCTATAGGTTACCAACACCAAGTGTATTTATTAAGGAACCAAGCCTGAATAGACTCTTGGTGTGGCAATGTTTCACTATTTCGGAGGATATAGTGTTTTGAAATCCTCCAATCATGAAAAACAACATACTATATAGCACGCCGTTTTTCATAATTTTTGAGGGTTTGAAAAAAAGACGATGGGCATATCGTACGGCATACTATAGCGCGCCGTTTTTCATCATTTTTGATGATTTGACAAAAATGAAAAAATAAAAAAACGATGGGTTATAGCCCATGTTTTTTGAAATTTTGAAAAAAAAAGGTTATCCACGTTTCTCATCATTTTGGACCATGGGCTATAGCCCATATCGTACGGCATACTATAGCACGCCGTTTTTCATCATTTTGGAGGATTTGAAAAAAAAAATGGAAAAAAAGGTTATCCTCGTTTCTCATCATTTTGGACCATGGGCTATAGCCTATAGCACGCCGTTTTTCATCATTTTGGAGGATTTGAAAAAAATAAAAAAACGATGGGTTATAGCCCATGTTTTTTGAAATTTTGAAAAAAAAAGTTAGCCTCGTTTCTCATCATTTTGGACCATGGGATATAGCCCATATCGTACGGCATACTATAGCGCGCCGTTTTTCATCATTTTGGAGGATTTGAAAAAAATAAAAAAATAAAAAAACGATGGGTTATAGCCCATGTTTTTTGAAATTTTGAAAAAAAAAGTTAGCCTCGTTTCTCATCATTTTCGACCATGGGCTATAGCCCATATCGTACGGCATACTATAGCACGCCGTTTTTCATCATTTTGGAGGATTTGAAAAAAATTAAAAAACGATGGGTTATAGCCCATGTTTTTTGAAATTTTGGAAAAAAAAGTTATCCTCGTTTCTCATCATTTTGGACCATGGGCTATAGCCCATATCGTACGGCATACTATAGCACGCCGTTTTTCATCATTTTGGAGGATTTGAAAAAAACTGAAAAAATAAAAAAACGATGGGTTATAGCCCATGTTTTTTGAAATTTTGAAAAAAAGAGTTAGCCTCGTTTCTCATCATTTTGGACCATGGGCTATAGCCCATATCGTACGGCATACTATAGCACGCCGTTTTTCATCATTTTGGAGGATTTTTAAAAAAATTAAAAAACGATGGGTTATAGCCCATGTTTTTTGAAATTTTGAAAAAAAAAGTTAGCCTCGTTTCTCATCATTTTGGACCATGGGCTATAGCCCATATCGTACGGCATACTATAGCACGCCGTTTTTCATCATTTTTGATGATTTGAAAAAAAATGAAAAAATAAAAAAACGATGGGTTATAGCCCATGTTTTTTGAAATTTTGAAAAAAAAGTTAGCCTCGTTTCTCATCATTTTGGACCATGGGCTATAGCCCATATCGTACGGCATACTATAGCACGCCGTTTTTCATCATTTTGGAGGATTTGAAAAAAATAAAAAAATAAAAAAACGATGGGTTATATCCCATGTTTTTTGAAATTTTGAAAAAAAAAGTTAGCCTCGTTTCTCATCATTTTGGACCATGGGATATAGCCCATATCGTACGGCATACTATAGCATGCCGTTTTTCATCATTTTGGAGGATTTGAAAAAAAAAAAAAAACGATGGGTTATAACCCATGTTTTTTGAAATTTTGAAAAAAAAAGTTAGCCTCGTTTCTCATCATTTTGGACCATGGGCTATAGCCCATATCGTACGGCATACTATAGCACGCCGTTTTTCATCATTTTGGAGGATTTGAAGAAAATTCAAAATTCAAAAAACATGGGTTATAGCCCATCGTTTTTTGAATTTTTGAAAAAAATGTTATCCTCATTTTTCATCATTTTTGAACATGGGCTATAGCCCCTACCGTACGGCATACTATAGCACGCAGTTTTTCATCATTTTTGAGGATTTGAAGAAAATTCAAAATTTCAAAAAACATGGGTTATAGCCCATCGTTTTTTGAATTTTTGAAAAAAATGTTATCCTCATTTTTCATCATTTTTGAACATGGGCTATAGCCCCTACCGTACGGCATACTATAGCACGCCGTTTTTCATCATTTTTGAGGATTTGAAGAAAATTCAAAATTTCAAAAAACATGGGTTATAGCCCATCGTTTTTTGAATTAAAAAAAAAATGTTATCCTCATTTTTCATCATTTTTGAACATGGGCTAGAGCCCCTACCGTACGGCATACTATAGCACGCCGTTTTTCATCATTTTTGAGGATTTGAAGAAAATTCAAAATTTCAAAAAACATGGGTTATAGCCCATCGTTTTTTGAATTTTTGAAAAAAAATGTTATCCTCATTTTTCATCATTTTTGAACATGGGCTATAGCCCCTACCGTACGGCATACTATAGCACGCCGTTTTTCATCATTTTTGAGGATTTGAAGAAAATTCAAAATTTCAAAAAACATGGGTTATAGCCCATCGTTTTTTGAATTAAAAAAAAAATGTTATCCTCATTTTTCATCATTTTTGAACATGGGCTAGAGCCCCTACCGTACGGCATACTATAGCACGCCGTTTTTCATCATTTTTGAGGATTTGAAGAAAATTCTAAATTTCAAAAAACATGGGTTATAGCCCATCGTTTTTTGAATTTTTGAAAAAAATGTTATCCTCATTTTTCATCATTTTTGAACATGGGCTATAGCCCCTACCGTACGGCATACTATAGCACGCCGTTTTTCATCATTTTTGAGGATTTGAAGAAAATTCAAAATTTCAAAAAACATGGGTTATAGCCCATCGTTTTTTGAATTTTTGAAAAAAATGTTATCCTCATTTTTCATCATTTTTGAACATGGGCTATAGCCCCTACCGTACGGCATACTATAGCACGCCGTTTTTCATCATTTTTGAGGATTTGAAGAAAATTCAAAATTTCAAAAAACATGGGTTATAGCCCATAGTTTTTTGAATTTTTGAAAAAAATGTTATCCTCATTTTTCATCATTTTTGAACATGGGCTATAGCCCCTACCGTACGGCATACTATAGCACGCCGTTTTTCATCATTTTTGAGGATTTGAAGAAAATTCAAAATTTCAAAAAACATGGGTTATAGCCCATCGTTTTTTGAATTTTTGAAAAAAATGTTATCCTCATTTTTCATCATTTTTGAACATGGGCTATAGCCCCTACCGTACGGCATACTATAGCACGCCGTTTTTCATCATTTTTGAGGATTTGAAGAAAATTCAAAATTTCAAAAAACATGGGTTATAGCCCATCGTTTTTTGAATTAAAAAAAAAATGTTATCCTCATTTTTCATCATTTTTGAACATGGGCTATAGCCCCTACCGTACGGCATACTATAGCACGCCGTTTTTCATCATTTTTGAGGATTTGAAGAAAATTCAAAATTTCAAAAAACATGGGTTATAGCCCATCGTTTTTTTAATTTTTGAAAAAAATGTTATCCTCATTTTTCATCATTTTTGAACATGGGCTATAGCCCCTACCGTACGGCATACTATAGCACGCCGTTTTTCATCATTTTTGAGGATTTGAAGAAAATTCAAAATTTCAAAAAACATGGGTTATAGCCCATCGTTTTTTGAAAAAAATGTTATCCTCATTTTTCATCATTTTTGAACATGGGCTATAGCCCCTACCGTACGGCATACTATAGCACGCCGTTTTTCATCATTTTTGAGGATTTGAAGAAAATTCAAAATTTCAAAAAACATGGGTTATAGCCCATCGTTTTTTGAATTTTTGAAAAAAATGTTATCCTCATTTTTCATCATTTTTGAACATGGGCTATAGCCCCTACCGTACGGCATACTATAGCACGCCGTTTTTCATCATTTTTGAGGATTTGAAGAAAATTCAAAATTTCAAAAAACATGGGTTATAGCCCATCGTTTTTTGAATTTTTGAAAAAAATGTTATCATCATTTTTCATCATTTTTGAACATGGGCTATAGCCCCTACCGTACGGCATACTATAGCACGCCGTTTTTCATCATTTTTGAGGATTTGAAGAAAATTCAAAATTTCAAAAAACATGGGTTATAGCCCATCGTTTTTTGAATTTTTGAAAAAAATGTTATCCTCATTTTTCATCATTTTTGAACATGGGCTATAGCCCCTACCGTACGGCATACTATAGCACGCCGTTTTTCATCATTTTTGAGGATTTGAAGAAAATTCAAAATTTCAAAAAACATGGGTTATAGCCCATCGTTTTTTGAATTAAAAAAAAATGTTATCCTCATTTTTCATCATTTTTGAACATGGGCTATAGCCCCTACCGTACGGCATACTATAGCACGCCGTTTTTCATCATTTTTGAGGATTTGAAGAAATTTCAAAATTTCAAAAAACATGGGTTATAGCCCATCGTTTTTTGAATTTTTGAAAAAAATGTTATCCTCATTTTTCATCATTTTTGAACATGGGCTATAGCCCCTACCGTACGGCATACTATAGCACGCCGTTTTTCATCATTTTTGAGGATTTGAAGAAAATTCAAAATTTCAAAAAACATGGGTTATAGCCCATCGTTTTTTGAAAAAAATGTTATCCTCATTTTTCATCATTTTTGAACATGGGCTATAGCCCCTACCGTACGGCATACTATAGCACGCCGTTTTTCATCATTTTTGAGGATTTGAAGAAAATTCAAAATTTCAAAAAACATGGGTTATAGCCCATCGTTTTTTGAATTTTTGAAAAAAATGTTATCCTCATTTTTCATCATTTTTGAACATGGGCTATAGCCCCTACCGTACGGCATACTATAGCACGCCGTTTTTCATCATTTTTGAGGATTTGAAGAAAATTCAAAATTTCAAAAAACATGGGTTATAGCCCATCGTTTTTTGAATTAAAAAAAAAATGTTATCCTCATTTTTCATCATTTTTGAACATGGGCTATAGCCCCTACCGTACGGCATACTATAGCACGCCGTTTTTCATCATTTTTGAGGATTTGAAGAAAATTCAAAATTTCAAAAAACATGGGTTATAGCCCATCGTTTTTTTAATTTTTGAAAAAAATGTTATCCTCATTTTTCATCATTTTTGAACATGGGCTATAGCCCCTACCGTACGGCATACTATAGCACGCCGTTTTTCATCATTTTTGAGGATTTGAAGAAAATTCAAAATTTCAAAAAACATGGGTTATAGCCCATCGTTTTTTGAAAAAAATGTTATCCTCATTTTTCATCATTTTTGAACATGGGCTATAGCCCCTACCGTACGGCATACTATAGCACGCCGTTTTTCATCATTTTTGAGGATTTGAAGAAAATTCAAAATTTCAAAAAACATGGGTTATAGCCCATCGTTTTTTGAATTTTTGAAAAAAATGTTATCCTCATTTTTCATCATTTTTGAACATGGGCTATAGCCCCTACCGTACGGCATACTATAGCACGCCGTTTTTCATCATTTTTGAGGATTTGAAGAAAATTCAAAATTTCAAAAAACATGGGTTATAGCCCATCGTTTTTTGAATTTTTGAAAAAAATGTTATCCTCATTTTTCATCATTTTTGAACATGGGCTATAGCCCCTACCGTACGGCATACTATAGCACGCCGTTTTTCATCATTTTTGAGGATTTGAAGAAAATTCAAAATTTCAAAAAACATGGGTTATAGCCCATCGTTTTTTGAATTTTTGAAAAAAATGTTATCCTCATTTTTCATCATTTTTGAACATGGGCTATAGCCCCTACCGTACGGCATACTATAGCACGCCGTTTTTCATCATTTTTGAGGATTTGAAGAAAATTCAAAATTTCAAAAAACATGGGTTATAGCCCATCGTTTTTTGAATTAAAAAAAAAATGTTATCCTCATTTTTCATCATTTTTGAACATGGGCTATAGCCCCTACCGTACGGCATACTATAGCACGCCGTTTTTCATCATTTTTGAGGATTTGAAGAAATTTCAAAATTTCAAAAAACATGGGTTATAGCCCATCGTTTTTTGAATTTTTGAAAAAAATGTTATCCTCATTTTTCATCATTTTTGAACATGGGCTATAGCCCCTACCGTACGGCATACTATAGCACGCCGTTTTTCATCATTTTTGAGGATTTGAAGAAAATTCAAAATTTCAAAAAACATGGGTTATAGCCCATCGTTTTTTGAAAAAAATGTTATCCTCATTTTTCATCATTTTTGAACATGGGCTATAGCCCCTACCGTACGGCATACTATAGCACGCCGTTTTTCATCATTTTTGAGGATTTGAAGAAAATTCAAAATTTCAAAAAACATGGGTTATAGCCCATCGTTTTTTGAATTTTTGAAAAAAATGTTATCCTCATTTTTCATCATTTTTGAACATGGGCTATAGCCCCTACCGTACGGCATACTATAGCACGCCGTTTTTCATCATTTTTGAGGATTTGAAGAAAATTCAAAATTTCAAAAAACATGGGTTATAGCCCATCGTTTTTTGAATTTTTGAAAAAAATGTTATCCTCATTTTTCATCATTTTTGAACATGGGCTATGGCCCCTACCGTACGGCATACTATAGCACGCCGTTTTTCATCATTTTTGAGGATTTGAAGAAAATTCAAAATTTCAAAAAACATGGGTTATAGCCCATCGTTTTTTGAATTTTTGAAAAAAATGTTATCCTCATTTTTCATCATTTTTGAACATGGGCTATAGCCCCTACCGTACGGCATACTATAGCACGCCGTTTTTCATCATTTTTGAGGATTTGAAGAAAATTCAAAATTTCAAAAAACATGGGTTATAGCCCATCGTTTTTTGAATTTTTGAAAAAAATGTTATCCTCATTTTTCATCATTTTTGAACATGGGCTATAGCCCCTACCGTACGGCATACTATAGCACGCCGTTTTTCATCATTTTTGAGGATTTGAAGAAAATTCAAAATTTCAAAAAACATGGGTTATAGCCCATCGTTTTTTGAATTAAAAAAAAAATGTTATCCTCATTTTTCATCATTTTTGAACATGGGCTATAGCCCCTACCGTACGGCATACTATAGCACGCCGTTTTTCATCATTTTTGAGGATTTGAAGAAAATTCAAAATTTCAAAAAACATGGGTTATAGCCCATCGTTTTTTGAATTTTTGAAAAAAATGTTATCCTCATTTTTCATCATTTTTGAACATGGGCTATAGCCCCTACCGTACGGCATACTATAGCACGCCGTTTTTCATCATTTTTGAGGATTTGAAGAAAATTCAAAATTTCAAAAAACATGGGTTATAGCCCATCGTTTTTTGAAAAAAATGTTATCCTCATTTTTCATCATTTTTGAACATGGGCTATAGCCCCTACCGTACGGCATACTATAGCACGCCGTTTTTCATCATTTTTGAGGATTTGAAGAAAATTCAAAATTTAAAAAAACATGGGTTATAGCCCATCGTTTTTTGAATTTTTGAAAAAAATGTTATCCTCATTTTTCATCATTTTTGAACATGGGCTATAGCCCCTACCGTACGGCATACTATAGCACGCCGTTTTTCATCATTTTTGAGGATTTGAAGAAAATTCAAAATTTCAAAAAACATGGGTTATAGCCCATCGTTTTTTGAATTTTTGAAAAAAATGTTATCCTCATTTTTCATCATTTTTGAACATGGGCTATAGCCCCTACCGTACGGCATACTATAGCACGCCGTTTTTCATCATTTTTGAGGATTTGAAGAAAATTCAAAATTTCAAAAAACATGGGTTATAGCCCATCGTTTTTTGAATTTTTGAAAAAAATGTTATCCTCATTTTTCATCATTTTTGAACATGGGCTATAGCCCCTACCGTACGGCATACTATAGCACGCCGTTTTTCATCATTTTTGAGGATTTGAAGAAAATTCAAAATTTCAAAAAACATGGGTTATAGCCCATCGTTTTTTGAATTTTTGAAAAAAATGTTATCCTCATTTTTCATCATTTTTGAACATGGGCTATAGCCCCTACCGTACGGCATACTATAGCACGCCGTTTTTCATCATTTTTGAGGATTTGAAGAAAATTCAAAATTTCAAAAAACATGGGTTATAGCCCATCGTTTTTTGAATTAAAAAAAAAATGTTATCCTCATTTTTCATCATTTTTGAACATGGGCTATAGCCCCTACCGTACGGCATACTATAGCACGCCGTTTTTCATCATTTTTGAGGATTTGAAGAAAATTCAAAATTTCAAAAAACATGGGTTATAGCCCATCGTTTTTTGAATTTTTGAACAAAATGTAATCCTCATTTTTCATCATTTTTGAACATGGGCTATAGCCCCTACCGTACGGCATACTATAGCACGCCGTTTTTCATCATTTGAGGATTTGAAGAAAATTCAAAATTTCAAAAAACATGGGTTATAGCCCATCGTTTTTTTAATTAAAAAAAAAATGTTATCCTCATTTTTCATCATTTTTGAACATGGGCTATAGCCCCTACCGTACGGCATACTATAGCACTATTGAAGCGTGCATGCATATGCACACCTGGACCTGTAAATGAACAACACAAAAACAGGCACTGGTGTCGGACTTCTGGTTTACCGGAACGGGGTTCAACTCCCTGCAGTGCCCTGCTCAATTTGTTGTATTTACATGGTTCATTGGTCCATGGTCTCAGAGGTCATCGCTATAGTTTTCATCATTTTTGAAATTGCGGAAATTGTAAATTGCGGAAATTGTAAATTGCGGAAATGGTAATTGCGGAATTGCGGAAATGGTAATTGCGGAAATTGCGGAAATGGTAATTGCGGAAATTCCGGAATTGCGGAAATGGTAATAGCGGAAATTGCGGAAATTCCGGAAATTGCGGAAATGGTAATTGCGGAAATTGCGGAATTGCGGAAATGGAAATTGCGGAATTGCGGAAATGGTAATTGCGGAAATTGCGGAAATGGAAATTGCGGAATTGCGGAAATGGTAATTGCGGAAATTGCGGAATTGCGGAATTGCGGAAATGGTAATTGCGGAATTGCGGAAATGCTAATTGCGGAAATTGCGGAAATTGCGGAAATTGCGGAAATGGTAATTGCGGAAATTGGGGAAATGGTAATTGCGGAAATTGCGGAATTGCGGAATTGCGGAAATGGTAATTGCGGAAATTGCGGAAATTCCGGAAATTGCGGAAATGGTAATTGCGGAAATTGCGGAAATGGTAATTGCGGAAATTGCGGAATTGCGGAAATGGTAATTGCGGAAATTGCGGAATTGCGGAATTGCGGAAATGGTAATTGCGGAAATTGCGGAAATGGAAATTGCGGAAATGTTAATTGCGGAAATTGCGGAAATGGAAATTCCGGAAATTCCGGAAATTGCGGAAATGGTAATTGCGGAAATTGCGGAATTGCGGAAATGGAAATTGCGGAAATGGTAATTGCGGAAATTGCGGAATTGCGGAATTATGGAAATTGCGGAAATTGCGGAAATGGTAATTGCGGAAATTGCGGAAATTGTGGAAAAGTTAATTGCAGAAATTGCGGAAATGCGGAAATGGTAATTGCGGAAATTGCGGAAAAAACACTCGGAAAAAACATTTTTTCCGGTAAATAGAACACATTGAGCAGGGCACTGCAGGGAGTTGAACCCCGTTCCGGTAAACCAGAAGTACCACACCAGTGCCTTAGTTTTTGTGTTGTCATTTACAGGAAATTGCGGAAATTGCGGATTTTTCTTTTCATTTTTTTCAAATCCTCAAAAATGATGAAAAACGGCGCGCTATAGTATGCCGTACGATATGGGCTATAGCCCACGGTCCAAAATGATGAGAAACGAGGCTAACTTTTTTTTCAAAAATTCAAAAAACGATGGGCTATAACCCATGTTTTTTGAAATTTTGAATTTTCTTCAAATCCTCAAAAATGATGAAAAACGGCGTGCTATAGTATGCCGTACGGTAGGGGCTATAGCCCATGTTCAAAAATGATGAAAAATGAGGATAACATTTTTTTCAAAAATTCAAAAAACGATGGGCTATAACCCATGTTTTTTGAAATTTTGAATTTTCTTCAAATCCTAAAAAATGATGAAAAACGGCGTGCTATAGTATGCCGTACGGTAGTGCCTATAGCCCATGTTCAAAAATGATGAAAAATGAGGATAACATTTTTTTCAAAAATTCAAAAAACGATGGGCTATAACCCATGTTTTTTGAAATTTTGAATTTTCTTCAAATCCTCAAAAATGATGAAAAACGGCGTGCTATAGTATGCCGTACGGTAGGGGCTATAGCCCATGTTCAAAAATGATGAAAAATGAGGATAACATTTTTTTCAAAAAACGATGGGCTATAACCCATGTTTTTTGAAATTTTGAATTTTCTTCAAATCCTCAAAAATGATGAAAAACGGCGTGCTATAGTATGCCGTACGGTAGGGGCTATAGCCCATGTTCAAAAATGATGAAAAATGAGGATAACATTTTTTTCAAAAATTCAAAAAACGATGGGCTATAACCCATGTTTTTTGAAATTTTGAATTTTCTTCAAATCCTCAAAAATGATGAAAAACGGCGTGCTATAGTATGCCGTACGGTAGGGGCTATAGCCCATGTTCAAAAATGATGAAAAATGAGGATAACATTTTTTTTTTAATTCAAAAAACGATGGGCTATAACCCATGTTTTTTGAAATTTTGAATTTTCTTCAAATCCTCAAAAATGATGAAAAACGGCGTGCTATAGTATGCCGTACGGTAGGGGCTATAGCCCATGTTCAAAAATGATGAAAAATGAGGATAACATTTTTTTCAAAAATTCAAAAAACGATGGGCTATAACCCATGTTTTTTGAAATTTTGAATTTTCTTCAAATCCTCAAAAATGATGAAAAACGGCGTGCTATAGTATGCCGTACGGTAGGGGCTATAGCCCATGTTCAAAAATGATGAAAAATGAGGATAACATTTTTTTCAAAAATTCAAAAAACGATGGGCTATAACCCATGTTTTTTGAAATTTTGAATTTTCTTCAAATCCTCAAAAATGATGAAAAACGGCGTGCTATAGTATGCCGTACGGTAGGGGCTATAGCCCATGTTCAAAAATGATGAAAAATGAGGATAACATTTTTTTCAAAAATTCAAAAAACGATGGGCTATAACCCATGTTTTTTGAAATTTTGAATTTTCTTCAAATCCTCAAAAATGATGAAAAACGGCGTGCTATAGTATGCCGTACGGTAGGGGCTATAGCCCATGTTCAAAAATGATGAAAAATGAGGATAACATTTTTTTCAAAAAACGATGGGCTATAACCCATGTTTTTTGAAATTTTGAATTTTCTTCAAATCCTCAAAAATGATGAAAAACGGCGTGCTATAGTATGCCGTACGGTAGGGGCTATAGCCCATGTTCAAAAATGATGAAAAATGAGGATAACATTTTTTTCAAAAATTCAAAAAACGATGGGCTATAACCCATGTTTTTTGAAATTTTGAATTTTCTTCAAATCCTCAAAAATGATGAAAAACGGCGTGCTATAGTATGCCGTACGGTAGGGGCTATAGCCCATGTTCAAAAATGATGAAAAATGAGGATAACATTTTTTTTTTAATTCAAAAAACGATGGGCTATAACCCATGTTTTTTGAAATTTTGAATTTTCTTCAAATCCTCAAAAATGATGAAAAACGGCGTGCTATAGTATGCCGTACGGTAGGGGCTATAGCCCATGTTAAAAAATGATGAAAAATGAGGATAATTTTTTTTTCAAAAATTCAAAAAACGATGGGCTATAACCCATGTTTTTTGAAATTTTGAATTTTCTTCAAATCCTCAAAAATGATGAAAAACGGCGTGCTATAGTATGCCGTACGGTAGGGGCTATAGCCCATGTTCAAAAATGATGAAAAATGAGGATAACATTTTTTTCAAAAATTCAAAAAACGATGGGCTATAACCCATGTTTTTTGAAATTTTGAATTTTCTTCAAATCCTCAAAAATGATGAAAAACGGCGTGCTATAGTATGCCGTACGGTAGGGGCTATAGCCCATGTTCAAAAATGATGAAAAATGAGGATAACATTTTTTTCAAAAATTCAAAAAACGATGGGCTATAACCCATGTTTTTTGAAATTTTGAATTTTCTTCAAATCCTCAAAAATGATGAAAAACGGCGTGCTATAGTATGCCGTACGGTAGGGGCTATAGCCCATGTTCAAAAATGATGAAAAATGAGGATAACATTTTTTTTTTAATTCAAAAAACGATGGGCTATAACCCATGTTTTTTGAAATTTTGAATTTTCTTCAAATCCTCAAAAATGATGAAAAACGGCGTGCTATAGTATGCCGTACGGTAGGGGCTATAGCCCATGTTAAAAAATGATGAAAAATGAGGATAATTTTTTTTTCAAAAATTCAAAAAACGATGGGCTATAACCCATGTTTTTTGAAATTTTGAATTTTCTTCAAATCCTCAAAAATGATGAAAAACGGCGTGCTATAGTATGCCGTACGGTAGGGGCTATAGCCCATGTTCAAAAATGATGAAAAATGAGGATAACATTTTTTTCAAAAATTCAAAAAACGATGGGCTATAACCCATGTTTTTTGAAATTTTGAATTTTCTTCAAATCCTCAAAAATGATGAAAAACGGCGTGCTATAGTATGCCGTACGGTAGGGGCTATAGCCCATGTTCAAAAATGATGAAAAATGAGGATAACATTTTTTTCAAAAATTCAAAAAACGATGGGCTATAACCCATGTTTTTTGAAATTTTGAATTTTCTTCAAATCCTCAAAAATGATGAAAAACGGCGTGCTATAGTATGCCGTACGGTAGGGGCTATAGCCCATGTTCAAAAATGATGAAAAATGAGGATAACATTTTTTTTTTAATTCAAAAAACGATGGGCTATAACCCATGTTTTTTGAAATTTTGAATTTTCTTCAAATCCTCAAAAATGATGAAAAACGGCGTGCTATAGTATGCCGTACGGTAGGGGCTATAGCCCATGTTAAAAAATGATGAAAAATGAGGATAATTTTTTTTTCAAAAATTCAAAAAACGATGGGCTATAACCCATGTTTTTTGAAATTTTGAATTTTCTTCAAATCCTCAAAAATGATGAAAAACGGCGTGCTATAGTATGCCGTACGGTAGGGGCTATAGCCCATGTTCACAAATGATGAAAAATGAGGATAACATTTTTTTCAAAAATTCAAAAAACGATGGGCTATAACCCATGTTTTTTGAAATTTTGAATTTTCTTCAAATCCTCAAAAATGATGAAAAACGGCGTGCTATAGTATGCCGTACGGTAGGGGCTATAGCCCATGTTCAAAAATGATGAAAAATGAGGATAACATTTTTTTCAAAAATTCAAAAAACGATGGGCTATAACCCATGTTTTTTGAAATTTTGAATTTTCTTCAAATCCTCAAAAATGATGAAAAACGGCGTGCTATAGTATGCCGTACGGTAGGGGCTATAGCCCATGTTCAAAAATGATGAAAAATGAGGATAACATTTTTTTCAAAAATTCAAAAAACGATGGGCTATAACCCATGTTTTTTGAAATTTTGAATTTTCTTCAAATCCTCAAAAATGATGAAAAACGGCGTGCTATAGTATGCCGTACGGTAGGGGCTATAGCCCATGTTCAAAAATGATGAAAAATGAGGATAACATTTTTTTCAAAAATTCAAAAAACGATGGGCTATAACCCATGTTTTTTGAAATTTTGAATTTTCTTCAAATCCTCAAAAATGATGAAAAACGGCGTGCTATAGTATGCCGTACGGTAGGGGCTATAGCCCATGTTCAAAAATGATGAAAAATGAGGATAACATTTTTTTCAAAAATTCAAAAAACGATGGGCTATAACCCATGTTTTTTGAAATTTTGAATTTTCTTCAAATCCTCAAAAATGATGAAAAACGGCGTGCTATAGTATGCCGTACGGTAGGGGCTATAGCCCATGTTCAAAAATGATGAAAAATGAGGATAACATTTTTTTTTTAATTCAAAAAACGATGGGCTATAACCCATGTTTTTTGAAATTTTGAATTTTCTTCAAATCCTCAAAAATGATGAAAAACGGCGTGCTATAGTATGCCGTACGGTAGGGGCTATAGCCCATGTTAAAAAATGATGAAAAATGAGGATAATTTTTTTTTCAAAAATTCAAAAAACGATGGGCTATAACCCATGTTTTTTGAAATTTTGAATTTTCTTCAAATCCTCAAAAATGATGAAAAACGGCGTGCTATAGTATGCCGTACGGTAGGGGCTATAGCCCATGTTCAAAAATGATGAAAAATGAGGATAACATTTTTTTCAAAAATTCAAAAAACGATGGGCTATAACCCATGTTTTTTGAAATTTTGAATTTTCTTCAAATCCTCAAAAATGATGAAAAACGGCGTGCTATAGTATGCCGTACGGTAGGGGCTATAGCCCATGTTCAAAAATGATGAAAAATGAGGATAACATTTTTTTCAAAAATTCAAAAAACGATGGGCTATAACCCATGTTTTTTGAAATTTTGAATTTTCTTCAAATCCTCAAAAATGATGAAAAACGGCGTGCTATAGTATGCCGTACGGTAGGGGCTATAGCCCATGTTCAAAAATGATGAAAAATGAGGATAACATTTTTTTCAAAAATTCAAAAAACGATGGGCTATAACCCATGTTTTTTGAAATTTTGAATTTTCTTCAAATCCTCAAAAATGATGAAAAACGGCGTGCTATAGTATGCCGTACGGTAGGGGCTATAGCCCATGTTCAAAAATGATGAAAAATGAGGATAACATTTTTTTTTTAATTCAAAAAACGATGGGCTATAACCCATGTTTTTTGAAATTTTGAATTTTCTTCAAATCCTCAAAAATGATGAAAAACGGCGTGCTATAGTATGCCGTACGGTAGGGGCTATAGCCCATGTTCAAAAATGATGAAAAATGAGGATAACATTTTTTTCAAAAATTCAAAAAACGATGGGCTATAACCCATGTTTTTTGAAATTTTGAATTTTCTTCAAATCCTCAAAAATGATGAAAAACGGCGTGCTATAGTATGCCGTACGGTAGGGGCTATAGCCCATGTTCAAAAATGATGAAAAATGAGGATAACATTTTTTTTTTAATTCAAAAAACGATGGGCTATAACCCATGTTTTTTGAAATTTTGAATTTTCTTCAAATCCTCAAAAATGATGAAAAACGGCGTGCTATAGTATGCCGTACGGTAGGGGCTATAGCCCATGTTCAAAAATGATGAAAAATGAGGATAACATTTTTTTCAAAAATTCAAAAAACGATGGGCTATAACCCATGTTTTTTGAAATTTTGAATTTTCTTCAAATCCTCAAAAATGATGAAAAACGGCGTGCTATAGTATGCCGTACGGTAGGGGCTATAGCCCATGTTCAAAAATGATGAAAAATGAGGATAACATTTTTTTCAAAAATTCAAAAAACGATGGGCTATAACCCATGTTTTTTGAAATTTTGAATTTTCTTCAAATCCTCAAAAATGATGAAAAACGGCGTGCTATAGTATGCCGTACGGTAGGGGCCATAGCCCATGTTCAAAAATGATGAAAAATGAGGATAACATTTTTTTCAAAAATTCAAAAAACGATGGGCTATAACCCATGTTTTTTGAAATTTTGAATTTTCTTCAAATCCTCAAAAATGATGAAAAACGGCGTGCTATAGTATGCCGTACGGTAGGGGCTATAGCCCATGTTCAAAAATGATGAAAAATGAGGATAACATTTTTTTCAAAAATTCAAAAAACGATGGGCTATAACCCATGTTTTTTGAAATTTTGAATTTTCTTCAAATCCTCAAAAATGATGAAAAACGGCGTGCTATAGTATGCCGTACGGTAGGGGCTATAGCCCATGTTCAAAAATGATGAAAAATGAGGATAACATTTTTTTCAAAAAACGATGGGCTATAACCCATGTTTTTTGAAATTTTGAATTTTCTTCAAATCCTCAAAAATGATGAAAAACGGCGTGCTATAGTATGCCGTACGGTAGGGGCTATAGCCCATGTTCAAAAATGATGAAAAATGAGGATAACATTTTTTTCAAAAATTCAAAAAACGATGGGCTATAACCCATGTTTTTTGAAATTTTGAAATTTCTTCAAATCCTCAAAAATGATGAAAAACGGCGTGCTATAGTATGCCGTACGGTAGGGGCTATAGCCCATGTTCAAAAATGATGAAAAATGAGGATAACATTTTTTTCAAAAATTCAAAAAACGATGGGCTATAACCCATGTTTTTTGAAATTTTGAATTTTCTTCAAATCCTCAAAAATGATGAAAAACGGCGTGCTATAGTATGCCGTACGGTAGGGGCTATAGCCCATGTTCAAAAATGATGAAAAATGAGGATAACATTTTTTTCAAAAATTCAAAAAACGATGGGCTATAACCCATGTTTTTTGAAATTTTGAATTTTCTTCAAATCCTCAAAAATGATGAAAAACGGCGTGCTATAGTATGCCGTACGGTAGGGGCTATAGCCCATGTTCAAAAATGATGAAAAATGAGGATAACATTTTTTTCAAAAATTCAAAAAACGATGGGCTATAACCCATGTTTTTTGAAATTTTGAATTTTCTTCAAATCCTCAAAAATGATGAAAAACGGCGTGCTATAGTATGCCGTACGGTAGGGGCTATAGCCCATGTTCAAAAATGATGAAAAATGAGGATAACATTTTTTTCAAAAATTCAAAAAACGATGGGCTATAACCCATGTTTTTTGAAATTTTGAATTTTCTTCAAATCCTCAAAAATGATGAAAAACGGCGTGCTATAGTATGCCGTACGGTAGGGGCTATAGCCCATGTTCAAAAATGATGAAAAATGAGGATAACATTTTTTTTTTAATTCAAAAAACGATGGGCTATAACCCATGTTTTTTGAAATTTTGAATTTTCTTCAAATCCTCAAAAATGATGAAAAACGGCGTGCTATAGTATGCCGTACGGTAGGGGCTATAGCCCATGTTCAAAAATGATGAAAAATGAGGATAACATTTTTTTCAAAAATTCAAAAAACGATGGGCTATAACCCATGTTTTTTGAAATTTTGAATTTTCTTCAAATCCTCAAAAATGATGAAAAACGGCGTGCTATAGTATGCCGTACGGTAGGGGCTATAGCCCATGTTCAAAAATGATGAAAAATGAGGATAACATTTTTTTCAAAAATTCAAAAAACGATGGGCTATAACCCATGTTTTTTGAAATTTTGAATTTTCTTCAAATCCTCAAAAATGATGAAAAACGGCGTGCTATAGTATGCCGTACGGTAGGGGCTATAGCCCATGTTCAAAAATGATGAAAAATGAGGATAACATTTTTTTTTTAATTCAAAAAACGATGGGCTATAACCCATGTTTTTTGAAATTTTGAATTTTCTTCAAATCCTCAAAAATGATGAAAAACGGCGTGCTATAGTATGCCGTACGGTAGGGGCTATAGCCCATGTTAAAAAATGATGAAAAATGAGGATAATTTTTTTTTCAAAAATTCAAAAAACGATGGGCTATAACCCATGTTTTTTGAAATTTTGAATTTTCTTCAAATCCTCAAAAATGATGAAAAACGGCGTGCTATAGTATGCCGTACGGTAGGGGCTATAGCCCATGTTCAAAAATGATGAAAAATGAGGATAACATTTTTTTCAAAAATTCAAAAAACGATGGGCTATAACCCATGTTTTTTGAAATTTTGAATTTTCTTCAAATCCTCAAAAATGATGAAAAACGGCGTGCTATAGTATGCCGTACGGTAGGGGCTATAGCCCATGTTCAAAAATGATGAAAAATGAGGATAACATTTTTTTCAAAAATTCAAAAAACGATGGGCTATAACCCATGTTTTTTGAAATTTTGAATTTTCTTCAAATCCTCAAAAATGATGAAAAACGGCGTGCTATAGTATGCCGTACGGTAGGGGCTATAGCCCATGTTCAAAAATGATGAAAAATGAGGATAACATTTTTTTCAAAAATTCAAAAAACGATGGGCTATAACCCATGTTTTTTGAAATTTTGAATTTTCTTCAAATCCTCAAAAATGATGAAAAACGGCGTGCTATAGTATGCCGTACGGTAGGGGCTATAGCCCATGTTCAAAAATGATGAAAAATGAGGATAACATTTTTTTCAAAAATTCAAAAAACGATGGGCTATAACCCATGTTTTTTGAAATTTTGAATTTTCTTCAAATCCTCAAAAATGATGAAAAACGGCGTGCTATAGTATGCCGTACGGTAGGGGCTATAGCCCATGTTCAAAAATGATGAAAAATGAGGATAACATTTTTTTTTTAATTCAAAAAACGATGGGCTATAACCCATGTTTTTTGAAATTTTGAATTTTCTTCAAATCCTCAAAAATGATGAAAAACGGCGTGCTATAGTATGCCGTACGGTAGGGGCTATAGCCCATGTTAAAAAATGATGAAAAATGAGGATAATTTTTTTTTCAAAAATTCAAAAAACGATGGGCTATAACCCATGTTTTTTGAAATTTTGAATTTTCTTCAAATCCTCAAAAATGATGAAAAACGGCGTGCTATAGTATGCCGTACGGTAGGGGCTATAGCCCATGTTCAAAAATGATGAAAAATGAGGATAACATTTTTTTCAAAAATTCAAAAAACGATGGGCTATAACCCATGTTTTTTGAAATTTTGAATTTTCTTCAAATCCTCAAAAATGATGAAAAACGGCGTGCTATAGTATGCCGTACGGTAGGGGCTATAGCCCATGTTCAAAAATGATGAAAAATGAGGATAACATTTTTTTCAAAAATTCAAAAAACGATGGGCTATAACCCATGTTTTTTGAAATTTTGAATTTTCTTCAAATCCTCAAAAATGATGAAAAACTGCGTGCTATAGTATGCCGTACGGTAGGGGCTATAGCCCATGTTCAAAAATGATGAAAAATGAGGATAACATTTTTTTCAAAAATTCAAAAAACGATGGGCTATAACCCATGTTTTTTGAATTTTGAATTTTCTTCAAATCCTCCAAAATGATGAAAAACGGCGTGCTATAGTATGCCGTACGATATGGGCTATAGCCCATGGTCCAAAATGATGAGAAACGAGGCTAACTTTTTTTTTCAAAATTTCAAAAAACATGGGTTATAACCCATCGTTTTTTTTTTTTTTTCAAATCCTCCAAAATGATGAAAAACGGCGTGCTATAGTATGCCGTACGATATGGGCTATATCCCATGGTCCAAAATGATGAGAAACGAGGCTAACTTTTTTTTTCAAAATTTCAAAAAACATGGGATATAACCCATCGTTTTTTTATTTTTTTATTTTTTTCAAATCCTCCAAAATGATGAAAAACGGCGTGCTATAGTATGCCGTACGATATGGGCTATAGCCCATGGTCCAAAATGATGAGAAACGAGGCTAACTTTTTTTTCAAAATTTCAAAAAACATGGGCTATAACCCATCGTTTTTTTATTTTTTCATTTTTTTTCAAATCATCAAAAATGATGAAAAACGGCGTGCTATAGTATGCCGTACGATATGGGCTATAGCCCATGGTCCAAAATGATGAGAAACGAGGCTAACTTTTTTTTTCAAAATTTCAAAAAACATGGGCTATAACCCATCGTTTTTTAATTTTTAAATTTTTTAAAAATCCTCCAAAATGATGAAAAACGGCGTGCTATAGTATGCCGTACGATATGGGCTATAGCCCATGGTCCAAAATGATGAGAAACGAGGCTAACTCTTTTTTTCAAAATTTCAAAAAACATGGGCTATAACCCATCGTTTTTTTATTTTTTCAGTTTTTTTCAAATCCTCCAAAATGATGAAAAACGGCGTGCTATAGTATGCGGTACGATATGGGCTATAGCCCATGGTCCAAAATGATGAGAAACGAGGATAACTTTTTTTTCCAAAATTTCAAAAAACATGGGCTATAACCCATCGTTTTTTAATTTTTTTCAAATCCTCCAAAATGATGAAAAACGGCGTGCTATAGTATGCCGTACGATATGGGCTATAGCCCATGGTCGAAAATGATGAGAAACGAGGCTAACTTTTTTTTTCAAAATTTCAAAAAACATGGGCTATAACCCATCGTTTTTTTATTTTTTTATTTTTTTCAAATCCTCCAAAATGATGAAAAACGGCGCGCTATAGTATGCCGTACGATATGGGCTATATCCCATGGTCCAAAATGATGAGAAACGAGGCTAACTTTTTTTTTCAAAATTTCAAAAAACATGGGCTATAACCCATCGTTTTTTAATTTTTAAATTTTTTAAAAATCCTCCAAAATGATGAAAAACGGCGTGCTATAGTATGCCGTACGATATGGGCTATAGCCCATGGTCCAAAATGATGAGAAACGAGGCTAACTCTTTTTTTCAAAATTTCAAAAAACATGGGCTATAACCCATCGTTTTTTTATTTTTTCAGTTTTTTTCAAATCCTCCAAAATGATGAAAAACGGCGTGCTATAGTATGCCGTACGATATGGGCTATAGCCCATGGTCCAAAATGATGAGAAACGAGGATAACTTTTTTTTCCAAAATTTCAAAAAACATGGGCTATAACCCATCGTTTTTTAATTTTTTTCAAATCCTCCAAAATGATGAAAAACGGCGTGCTATAGTATGCCGTACGGTAGGGGCTATAGCCCATGTTCAAAAATGATGAAAAATGAGGATAACATTTTTTTCAAAAATTCAAAAAACGATGGGCTATAACCCATGTTTTTTGAAATTTTGAATTTTCTTCAAATCCTCAAAAATGATGAAAAACGGCGTGCTATAGTATGCCGTACGGTAGGGGCTATAGCCCATGTTCAAAAATGATGAAAAATGAGGATAACATTTTTTTCAAAAATTCAAAAAACGATGGGCTATAACCCATGTTTTTTGAAATTTTGAATTTTCTTCAAATCCTCAAAAATGATGAAAAACTGCGTGCTATAGTATGCCGTACGGTAGGGGCTATAGCCCATGTTCAAAAATGATGAAAAATGAGGATAACATTTTTTTCAAAAATTCAAAAAACGATGGGCTATAACCCATGTTTTTTGAATTTTGAATTTTCTTCAAATCCTCCAAAATGATGAAAAACGGCGTGCTATAGTATGCCGTACGATATGGGCTATAGCCCATGGTCCAAAATGATGAGAAACGAGGCTAACTTTTTTTTTCAAAATTTCAAAAAACATGGGTTATAACCCATCGTTTTTTTTTTTTTTTCAAATCCTCCAAAATGATGAAAAACGGCGTGCTATAGTATGCCGTACGATATGGGCTATATCCCATGGTCCAAAATGATGAGAAACGAGGCTAACTTTTTTTTTCAAAATTTCAAAAAACATGGGATATAACCCATCGTTTTTTTATTTTTTTATTTTTTTCAAATCCTCCAAAATGATGAAAAACGGCGTGCTATAGTATGCCGTACGATATGGGCTATAGCCCATGGTCCAAAATGATGAGAAACGAGGCTAACTTTTTTTTCAAAATTTCAAAAAACATGGGCTATAACCCATCGTTTTTTTATTTTTTCATTTTTTTTCAAATCCTCAAAAATGATGAAAAACGGCGTGCTATAGTATGCCGTACGGTAGGGGCTATAGCCCATGTTCAAAAATGATGAAAAATGAGGATAACATTTTTTTCAAAAATTCAAAAAACGATGGGCTATAACCCATGTTTTTTGAAATTTTGAATTTTCTTCAAATCCTCAAAAATGATGAAAAACGGCGTGCTATAGTATGCCGTACGGTAGGGGCTATAGCCCATGTTCAAAAATGATGAAAAATGAGGATAACATTTTTTTCAAAAATTCAAAAAACGATGGGCTATAACCCATGTTTTTTGAAATTTAGAATTTTCTTCAAATCCTCAAAAATGATGAAAAACGGCGTGCTATAGTATGCCGTACGGTAGGGGCTCTAGCCCATGTTCAAAAATGATGAAAAATGAGGATAACATTTTTTTTTTAATTCAAAAAACGATGGGCTATAACCCATGTTTTTTGAAATTTTGAATTTTCTTCAAATCCTCAAAAATGATGAAAAACGGCGTGCTATAGTATGCCGTACGGTAGGGGCTATAGCCCATGTTCAAAAATGATGAAAAATGAGGATAACATTTTTTTTCAAAAATTCAAAAAACGATGGGCTATAACCCATGTTTTTTGAAATTTAGAATTTTCTTCAAATCCTCAAAAATGATGAAAAACGGCGTGCTATAGTATGCCGTACGGTAGGGGCTCTAGCCCATGTTCAAAAATGATGAAAAATGAGGATAACATTTTTTTTTTAATTCAAAAAACGATGGGCTATAACCCATGTTTTTTGAAATTTTGAATTTTCTTCAAATCCTCAAAAATGATGAAAAACGGCGTGCTATAGTATGCCGTACGGTAGGGGCTATAGCCCATGTTCAAAAATGATGAAAAATGAGGATAACATTTTTTTCAAAAATTCAAAAAACGATGGGCTATAACCCATGTTTTTTGAAATTTTGAATTTTCTTCAAATCCTCAAAAATGATGAAAAACTGCGTGCTATAGTATGCCGTACGGTAGGGGCTATAGCCCATGTTCAAAAATGATGAAAAATGAGGATAACATTTTTTTCAAAAATTCAAAAAACGATGGGCTATAACCCATGTTTTTTGAATTTTGAATTTTCTTCAAATCCTCCAAAATGATGAAAAACGGCGTGCTATAGTATGCCGTACGATATGGGCTATAGCCCATGGTCCAAAATGATGAGAAACGAGGCTAACTTTTTTTTTCAAAATTTCAAAAAACATGGGTTATAACCCATCGTTTTTTTTTTTTTTTCAAATCCTCCAAAATGATGAAAAACGGCATGCTATAGTATGCCGTACGATATGGGCTATATCCCATGGTCCAAAATGATGAGAAACGAGGCTAACTTTTTTTTTCAAAATTTCAAAAAACATGGGATATAACCCATCGTTTTTTTATTTTTTTATTTTTTTCAAATCCTCCAAAATGATGAAAAACGGCGTGCTATAGTATGCCGTACGATATGGGCTATAGCCCATGGTCCAAAATGATGAGAAACGAGGCTAACTTTTTTTTCAAAATTTCAAAAAACATGGGCTATAACCCATCGTTTTTTTATTTTTTCATTTTTTTTCAAATCATCAAAAATGATGAAAAACGGCGTGCTATAGTATGCCGTACGATATGGGCTATAGCCCATGGTCCAAAATGATGAGAAACGAGGCTAACTTTTTTTTTCAAAATTTCAAAAAACATGGGCTATAACCCATCGTTTTTTAATTTTTTTAAAAATCCTCCAAAATGATGAAAAACGGCGTGCTATAGTATGCCGTACGATATGGGCTATAGCCCATGGTCCAAAATGATGAGAAACGAGGCTAACTCTTTTTTTCAAAATTTCAAAAAACATGGGCTATAACCCATCGTTTTTTTATTTTTTCAGTTTTTTTCAAATCCTCCAAAATGATGAAAAACGGCGTGCTATAGTATGCCGTACGATATGGGCTATAGCCCATGGTCCAAAATGATGAGAAACGAGGATAACTTTTTTTTCCAAAATTTCAAAAAACATGGGCTATAACCCATCGTTTTTTAATTTTTTTCAAATCCTCCAAAATGATGAAAAACGGCGTGCTATAGTATGCCGTACGATATGGGCTATAGCCCATGGTCGAAAATGATGAGAAACGAGGCTAACTTTTTTTTTCAAAATTTCAAAAAACATGGGCTATAACCCATCGTTTTTTTATTTTTTTATTTTTTTCAAATCCTCCAAAATGATGAAAAACGGCGCGCTATAGTATGCCGTACGATATGGGCTATATCCCATGGTCCAAAATGATGAGAAACGAGGCTAACTTTTTTTTTCAAAATTTCAAAAAACATGGGCTATAACCCATCGTTTTTTTATTTTTTTCAAATCCTCCAAAATGATGAAAAACGGCGTGCTATAGGCTATAGCCCATGGTCCAAAATGATGAGAAACGAGGATAACCTTTTTTTCCATTTTTTTTTTCAAATCCTCCAAAATGATGAAAAACGGCGTGCTATAGTATGCCGTACGATATGGGCTATAGCCCATGGTCCAAAATGATGAGAAACGTGGATAACCTTTTTTTTTCAAAATTTCAAAAAACATGGGCTATAACCCATCGTTTTTTTATTTTTTCATTTTTGTCAAATCATCAAAAATGATGAAAAACGGCGCGCTATAGTATGCCGTACGATATGCCCATCGTCTTTTTTTCAAACCCTCAAAAATTATGAAAAACGGCGTGCTATATAGTATGTTGTTTTTCATGATTGGAGGATTTCAAAACACTATATCCTCCGAAATAGTGAAACATTGCCACACCAAGAGTCTATTCAGGCTTGGTTCCTTAATAAATACACTTGGTGTTGGTAACCTATAGGGAGTAGTAGTACACAAACAGTAAAGACCTCAGGAAGAGCAGCTGCTGTAACTCACACGCTAATGGGGATCTAATAAATAAATCAAAAAATAACCTGGGGGTTATCATCTATGAAAATGCAACACAATGAGCAGAATATAAAAAATAAATCATGTAAATACAACAAATTGAGCAGAGCACTGCAGGGTGTTTAACCCTGTTCTGGTAAACCAGGAAGTACCACACCAGTGCTTTGAGTTTGTTTTGTTGTAATTTACAGGTCCATCCTACCAGACAGTGGCCTTGTGGTTAGAGTGTCCGCCCTGAAACTGGGAGGTCGGGGGTTCGATCCCCAGCCGGGTCATACCAAAGACTGTAAAAATGGGACCCAATGCCTCACTGCTTGGCACTCAGCATCAAAGGGTTGGATTGGGGGGTCAAATCTACTAATCAAATTATTCCCGAGCGCGGCACGGCTGCAGCTCACCTCTCCTTGGCTGCGGCTCACCGCTCCAAGAGATGGGTCAAATGCGTAGAACAAATTTCACTGCGGTAACGTGTGTGACAAATCGTATGACTTTGACTTTTGACTTTGATCAGCAATCACATTCATTACATTTCTTTCAACAGTAAAGTCATTTCACAATTTACATTGTCCCCCTGGGGCACACTGGGAGGCACTGGGGGACACTGGGGAGGCACTGGGGGCAAGGGTACTGGGGAGACATTTGGACGAAAATCATTCCGAGACCATGGGCTATAGTCCATGGTCTCGGAGTGATTTTCATCTTTTTTTCATATCTTCAAAAATGATGAAAAACGGCATGCTAGTATGCCGTCCAAGGTCATGGGGCTATAAATGATGAAAAACGAGGTTTTGAAAAAAAGAGGAAAATCACTCAGAGACCATGGGCTATATAGTACATGGTCTCTGTTCATCATTTTTGAAGATGTGAAAAAAAGATGAAAATCACTCCGAGACCATGGACTATAGCCCATGGTCTCGGAATGATTTTCGTCCAAATGTCTCCCCAGTACCCTTGCCCCCAGTGCCTCCCCAGTGTCCCCCAGTGCCTCCCAGTGTGCCCCAGGGGGACAATGTAAATTGTGAAATGACTTTACTGTTGAAAGAAATGTAATGAATGTGATTGCTGATCAATGATTAATTTTGTCAGTACTATACTAGTCAATCAAGTGCCAGATATTTGTCAATGGCTGTCAAACAATGAAGACTTTGCTCACAAAATGATTAATCTATATTCTACAAGATTGTGGAAAGCTGTCTAAGAATGTACACATTAAAACCCTCGTTTAGTGTTCGTTTATTTAAATTAATACTGCAGAGTTTTATGGCCATGTGGAAATAGATTATAGCCAACATAAGGTTTTGCCATATTATACAAAAACATAATTTATTTAAAGGGAATATAAGGAGGTAAGTTAAATTTACTTTCTTTAAAATAGAATTCCCTAATACCTCAATATCATTATAATTGAGTGTGTACTCAAATGTTAATTCATTTTGTCTGAGAAGGTGAAACAATCCAAACGGCAACATGATTTGTCCTCAACCTGTACAGGCTGTACAGTACTTCATTGTGGAGCTTCTGGATCTACTATTTCCGCTACTTTTGCGCATACAAGGTTGTCATACAACGTAGTATAATATAGGACATTAATTTACTGTAGCATCCTTACACACTTGCAACAAGAAATTACCCTGTTTTCCACCCTGGATTAGCTCTAGTCTACTGTATGCTGCGTTGTCTGAAGGAAAATAGCAGACCTACAAGCCTGTAGCACGGCACTCTGTGCCACGCTATATGAGCTTGTAGATCTGCTATTTCTCAATAGCTAACAATGCTTAAAACACCAAAAGGGGTTTAAGTACAACCTTGAACCTTGATACAGACAGACATCCATATCTATATGTTATCTATATGTTGGCCCAAGCGGCGACAACCCAAAATGGAGAATGAGGTTCCCCTCCATGCACTATATGGCCACACAGCAGGTGTGCCATTACTGATAGAAGGTTATATCTACATTATTATTATTTGTGGGGGATGATTGTCAGCTTGGAGTTCTGCAACATGTTTTATGTATTTGATGTCTGACATCCAAAGTAGTTCAAGCCCTAAGATTTATGGGACTGTTCCCGACGGCAAGGGAATACCACTCAGCCTGTGTCTTTGTGAAGGTCGTGGTGGTGTGGGGGGGGGGGCTGACTGGAGGACGATATGAATTACATGAGTGGCATCTACAACTTGGACACCGCCATAATGGTTTGGTCTTTAATTAACCTGTTCTGGACTGAGGTTGATAAAAAAGGCTTCAAAATCCTAACATTTTTCTAAAAAACCCATGTTTCTATAAGTCAGTGGTGCTCAACCTTTTTCATGTCAAGGACCCCCAGAATTATCTCTATTGGGCCACGGACCCCCATCTCAAAATATGTAGTTTCAGGGACCCCCCAGAAGCCAATACTTTAGTTAAAAATGTTCGCTCTGAAATATATATTCAAATATTTGTGCCACATTTTCACGACTTTTCAAAAATAGCAGACCTACAAGCTCGTAGCGCGCCACTCGGTGGCTCGCTATGAGCTTGTAGATCTGCTATTTTTCAATAGCTAAAGCATAACATGATGCTTGAAACACCAAAAGGGGTTCCCGCCCAAAATGGATTAACACCAGAGGCAAATGTTTTTTGAGGGGCACTAGCCCCTCCTACACAGCTTTTGTCCACACACGTCTCAATATTTGACATTGACAATAAAAGGAGAAATTGGGTAAAAATGTCCGCCCAAATATGACGTATATCTTGTCCCCACACATCTCATATTATATTTGCCATTGACAATGAAAGGAGAAATTAGGTTAAAAATGTCTGCCGAATATGACGTACATTTGTACGATGACAAGAGCGCCCCTCACTTCACACAGGTGTGATTTTCACTCTGCCACCATCATTCAGGACAAAGACGTTCACATTTGAACCAGACCATTGGCTGAGCATGCCTTCTATACTGTAATTCTCACATTCAGTCTTTGCCTGTAATGGAGAGCTACAGTATACATGTATATTTTGTGGACAAGACCTTCAATGATCTGTGAAAAGTCTATCCGTTAATTAACAGGATCTTCAATGATCGATCTGTGAACATGCCATAATTATGTCTTTTTGAGTGGTGCAACCACTCCTACAACCAGCAATGTCCGTGTAGACCTATGTGTTCACCTATGTATGTGTTCACCTATGTATGCATGTGTTAATGAGCACCAGTAGGGGCGCCGTTGTGCCATGCAGCGAGACAGAGACAGAGAGACAGACAGACAGACAGAGAGACAGAGAGAGACACACAGACAGAGAGAGAGAGACAGAGCGAGAGAGAGAGAGAGGAGAGTTGCACCACTCTGTTCACACAGGTGTGATTTTTAACAGTAGTATAGTGCATTTGGTTTTATTTGCCATAGTATAGCATGTGAGCTTGTAAATTGGCCATTTTCACATGCCCAGGAAGTAGGGTTAATTTGGTTCAGTTTCACATTACAGACCACCTGTGTGTATCAGTCACTCATCACTTTCTCCTGTCAATTCTACCCTGATATCTGGTCTGGAAAAGACAACCTGTGACCACGAGTCATTTTCCTGCCGAGCATCAGCAGCGACATCATAATGGCATTCGGAGATTAGAAAAGGGCTCCTCATGACCTTGTGGCTCGTTTTGTAATCTTCTTTGTGGAAATTACATTCTCACTTTATGAATATATTGTAATTAGGCATATGTATTTGAGCAGTTCAGTAAAGATACTTTTTGCCTAATCTCTCATTTATATGCAAAGGAGTACCGGTTAAAGAGCTTAGATTTTCTTCAGTCTTAATGCTTACTAACCCCCCAATCAAGTTTTGCCCCCATCACACACACTATTGGCATGAGAAAACATACATGCAAATATACTGTAAAATTGAGATGTATGCATGTGCACGTTTGTAATTGTATATCTATCTTATCACTCTGTGTATCTATCTAAAATGACGCTAAAGCATTTTTCTGCATGTGCACATGCCACACAGTATATGTAACAGTTTGTTTCTGATTTGTGATCCATGTCCATTATACCATGATGCATTAAGCCCCTTATTCTCTGGGTGATTAGGTGGAGTGGGAGTGGCCAACTTGGGTTTGATGAATTTAGAATTATATCTTCACATACAGTCACATATTTTTAACCAATAACTGGTTGAATACAAAAGTATTAAACTGCTTCAGTTTAACCATTATATCAACATAAAATACCTCTTATTAATCATGAACTAAAAATAAATTTAAACATGTGGAATGCACCTTTAAAATGCATTTGCACCATAAGGAGTAATTGTAACATCTCCATTTTTAAAGGGCATCCTATAACTCAAACCCCATTTTTGTGCAGTTAGTACAATAACAGTAAAATAATATATTTCCCAGCACACTAGTAAGTTACAACAACATTTCAACAGCCACAGATATCTCACCGAATCACATCTAATGTTCCAGTACTGAGCGACGTCAGGAATCAAGTCTCACAACAGGGATTTGCCTGTATAAAACAAGGTAAACTGGGTTTTCCACCTGGACATTACTCTATAAGCCATATCTCCAAAACTGGTGGGTCAAACTGAACAACAGATACATCAATTTGAAGCCATGATTCATACAACTTGAAAAAGCAAAAAATCCAATGGCAGTCTCAGACAAATTTGGTCACATATCTTTTCGCGAAAACCCGACGGTTCAGCCAGAACTGGCATTTTTGGTGGAAGGAGAAGAGAAAAATAAGGGACCAAGAGTCCATTTGGTCTTGGTCCCTAAATGGACTTGTAACCCAACTGTAGGGAGTACAAACACAGCAAAGAACCTATGAAAATGAACCATGTAAATACAACAAATTGAGGGCACCGCAGGGAGTTGAACCCCATTCTGGTAAACCAGTAGTACCACACCAGTGCCTTAGTTGGTTTTGTTGTAATTTACATGTCCAAAAGCAATCATTCATAACAATTTGATTCATAACAGACTATAAATGATAGCCATGATTATGTCTTTATACAATTGAAAGAGAGAAGAAGAAGACTCACTCCACAAATACCTTAAAGAAAACTCCTGCCATAAACTAAGAACATCTTTATTTTTCCGTGCTCATAAAGTGCTCCAAAGTGCTAAAAGTGAAAAGTGCAGCAGAAAACCTTTGGGTCATAGGACCATCATCAATGCCTCGCCTACTGACCGGCATGAATGAAGTTTTAGCTGCAAATGGCAGCATAAATAAATCACATCAATACACACCACATAATGTGATGTGTATTGACACGATGAAGCTTCACTCGCACATTATAAAAGACATACATCACATCAATCCACATCACATACCTAACCCTACCCTAACCCTATGTTCATTATGTGATGTGTGGATGACGTGATGAAGCCTTACTCACCAATGTGAAATGATACGAGACATAAACACACATCACATACCGGGCCTGTGTGCATATGTGATGTGGGCTTAGATGAAGCTTTACTCAAAATTAGATCTGATAATATAGCACCAACAATGGTCTTATGACTCCTAGAGGTTTGCTGCTGGACCTCACTTGAAGCACTTGGAGCGCTTTATGAACATGAACAAAACAAAAAGATTCTTGGTCTCTGCCCAAGCAGTTGGCCTTAGGTTTTCGTGGTGCAAGATTTTCTAGCCAGTTGTCCCTGGTCTTCTACATTTTTATTTTAAAATTGATATTTAGTGTTTTCAAAATAATTGCCTACATTTAAATATATATATATTACAATTTATGCCATTTGTGGACGATTGACATAAATTATACGAGGTGCAAATTATGCAATGGCAGCAGCATTCTTTGGACCCCAGTATTTGTCAGCAACACTATGAACATGAGAAAACACTACAAATGACATTAGAACACAACAGCAATGAACAAAATTCGTATGGCGTGCGACGACACAGACGAGCTATCCGCAATTACTGTGGAAATAAATCACAAAAATATCACATAAATGCACATCACATACAGGGTGTGTTCATATCTGATGTGAACTGACGTGATATCGCTTTACCGGCAAATGACTCAACGCAAATGACGTGAAACGACATACAGCTCCAATCAAATGATTAGAAACTGTACGCGAGACACGACCCGACACACGCACCACATACACTAGTGAAGAACTAGTGATAGGAAAGATCATAGGAAAGAAAGAAATTACTTTAAAATATGAAGCAAAATGCGATTAAAAACTCTGAGACCAGAAAAACCAATACGTTTATTAAAGCAAAGAATAGAAGAGGAGATGAAAGGTCGGGTAGAAACCGTGCAAGTCCAAAACAGTTACTTTTCTGGACCAAAAAATATATAATCTGTGATACGATGATATTTATTATTAATATAATAATCTGTGTTCCAATGTTTAGTCACAAACTCTTGTTTATACTTAAATGGTTCGATACATACTACAAAAATAGGTTATATTCAATAATGGATGATCTTTGCATCCTGAGCTTGTAGATCAGCCATTTGCTACTTTAGTGTGTGACACTGTAGCATGATCAAGTAAATAAATTAAATTATAAAACTATGGAGATACAAGGTTTCTGCCCGACAGCCAAAGATAATAAACTACGCCCACTTACCTTAAATATCAGCACTAAACAAAACACACTAACGAAGGAAGAAAATCTGCCATAATTTTCTTCCCGTTAGTGTGGACAGATCTACAGCATAGAAGGCTGTAAACAGTGTTAAGCAGGCTACATGCTACCATAATGATACCGGACATAAGTCACATCACATTTGTACACAGTCCACTAGTGAAGAACTAGGGCGATAGATAGGCAAGGAGAAAGAAATAAAAGTGTTCTTTTTTTCCTGAGACAACCAAAACAAATAACTTTATTAAAAGCAAAGAAGAGAAAGGAGACACTAGAACAGAACATACATATGTGATGTGACGTGAAAGCTTTACCCGTAAATTATGTTAAACGATAAATAAATCACATGCCTACACAAACATCACATAGCCCATAGTGGCATGTGATGTAGAGTGGCATTATACACAAATGATGTGAAACGATACACGGTGCAAATGACAACCTACGGGTAGCCTACGGTAGCATGTAGCCCACTTACACAAGCAGCAGAAATCAAAAGGTTAATTACCAACCTCCACTGCTAACAGCACCCAGCAGCGGCAACAGCATAGAGTTTGTACCTTCAATACAGACGTCGCCTTGTCAGCTTCAAGTTCTGAAATGACAGGGAAAATAGGAAACATTAGTTGTCAGCCTACAGGATGACATTTTGGAAGTCATAACAGTCAGTCTTTTTACTGTATTAACAACAGTCACTGACAGGGCTGTGCCAGCTTATTTTAATTATGTTTGGGAGACAAGAAACACTTTCCTGGGTTTTTTATGTGTGGGTTGTTTTTAGATATGTACGGTAGCATTTCAAAAGTGTCCATGGGCTCCATGATGTCATGGACACTGGGCTCACTTCCTTCCTGGACTACATGTTGTCTCAGTAAGACAGCCCTCCCCCCTATCCACAAGGATCAGTGTACCAAAGCATTATGGGAATTGTAGTCTGGGTAGGAAGTGTCCATGACATCATGGACACTTTGAAATACTAAAGACGCATTAAAAACCTCAGTAAAGTGTTTTATCTCCCAAAAATAATTAAAATAAGATTTGGTTGCAAAAGGGGTATAAAAGTAATAAAATGCATATAATTAGTCATATCTGCCTCGTGTAACTTTTTTTTATGAAACCTAAAAGCCATAAAGAAATGTAAATTTTATATTCATGTGTTAATCACAATCATATGTTGACCATTCCTTGTCATACATAACATGTAATGTGACACAGCCCTAGTTTCTACTACAGCCACATGCAATCACGGTACGTACCGTGGTGGGGCTTCCGTCGCTCGGTTGAAGATAGCCGGTATTAATAGAGCCGCGAAGGTTGTATGGCACAATACGTCCCGATCGTCACCGTTCGCCTCGTAATCTCAGGAAGAGCGTTCGTTGACACCGTTAGAAGTTTCAGCTCAACCGAGTAGACACTCCATTAGCAATACCAGCCATCTCCTGATGACCCCATCCAAGGTCACACATGACACCAAGGTCACATGATTAACCTGTAAGACACATAAAAAAACAACATTACACTTTATCCAGATTTCATACATTGTAAAATTCATATAATAAAGGGATATTTCACTTTATCCTCTACTGAGGCCTTTTGAAAATAACAGATCTAAAAGCTCACAATGTGTCACATCAAAATGCATTGTGAGCTTGTAGATCAGCCAAAATATGGCTGTAGTGGTAAATGAGCAATGTAGGCTAGTACGTTTAGTAATAATACAAATCTACAAAGTAACTAGTAGTTAAACGTTTCCAAATAGAGTATATTTTCTACACTATACTAAAGTTAATGATTTAATTCCCACCACTGTTGGGAACCACGGTTTGTTTATTTGTGATTGTTCCTTCTCTAAGGCCTCGATCATACCTAAAAACACCCCTTCACCCCTCTTGTGTCTGTTTGATGGCCACCTCAATGCTTTTCACATGGTTTGAGCAAACATTTGTTTGATGGCTGTGTCTGTCCCCCTCCCCTCCAGCAAACAAATGTTTGGTCAAACCATGAGACTTCCATTGGAAAAGCATTGAGGCGGCCATTAAACACAGACGAGACAAATGTTTCACACAAACGTATGTTCTGTGCTCTGCCTGTGTTTGATGGCCGCCTCAATGCTTTTCCAATGAGAGTCACATGGTTTGACCAAACATTTGTGTTTCATGGAGGAGAGGGGGTTCAGAACACGGCTATCAAACACAAATGTTTGGTCAAACCATGTGCCTCCCATTGGAAATGCATTGGGGCGGCCATTAAACAGACAAGACAAATGGTTTTTTTTGTGAGATAGAGGCCCAAGGCCTCATTAACACAAACATGTTCTGTGCTCTGCCTGTGTTTGATGGCCGCCTCAATGCCTTTCCAATGGGAGGCACATGGTTTGACCAAACATTTGTGTTTGATGGAGGGGGGCAAACAAACACAAGTGTTTGGACAAACCATGTGCCTCCCATTGGAAAAGCATTGAGGTGGCCAGCAAACACAGGCAGGGCAAAAGAACATGTGTTGTTTGTATGAAAAAGGACAAACATTCCTGACATTGTCCATTTAGTGTCACAATAAAGTCCTATAAATCCTCTAATGTCTATACAAGTGTTCAATTCTCTAATGTTTATGATTGATTGATTGAAATCTTTATTAACAGTTTGCAGAATTACAGTACATTTCAAGCACAAACTCAATACAAAGACTGTTAACTGTGAGTGGACGACCCAATTAAGCCTTACACTTGTTTACAACAGGGTCCACATTGTTCAATTCATCAAAACATACAACAGTGTTCAAGGATAAAACTGTGTTTCTCAAACAAACGCTCCTTACCTTGGAACAAACTGCATGCAGTCAGTGAACCAGCCTGGCTCAGTGGCTCCCAAACCAAACTGCATTCTGGGAAACAACATGGCCACTCCTATTTAAATCCAAAGCCACGCCCACTGGATCCGGTCACCTGTTCAACTAGTCCGTCCGTCATTGGTCCGTTGGTCAGAGTGATAAGTGATTGGATCATCCACTGTTGATCATCACAGCTGTGTGCACCACACACACACACACACACACACACACACACTGTGGTAGTCTATTAATAGTTGTGGAGAGGGATGTAGATGGAAAGTCTAGAGATATAGGAGTCATTTTAATTAACATTATCCTATGGAATATGCAATGAAATGTTGGTATAGCGAAGAGGGATAAGGTAACTGATATACTTCCAGTAATAAAACAATCTAATTGCCCATAATAGCCTTATATGTAACCTGGCAAATAGGGCACAGGACACAGACATATATTGGGGTTCTTTATTTCCCAAGAAGTTGGTGTTGGTGTATCTTATTTGTGTAAAGAATGCCACAGTTTGGCAAATATGGCATGCAAGCCTGTAACATAAAATAAACCTAAACTAAATACGGTAGTGGCTCTATCACAAACAGTGTGAGGAACGGCCAACTCACACACTGAGCAAACACTGGTCCCCCAAGCTTCACCCCTTTCCAAGACAGTACAAAGACACAGAAACTCAACCAAGTTGAGACTTGAGTTACTAGTTACTAGTTCAGCTTTCACCTCTTGTTTACAATCATCAAGATCTTCTCAAAGAAACCCAACAAAGGTTGCTTCTTATTATTCAAGACGTTTTTCAGTGTAACCCTTGACCCCCAGAACATGGCACTCACAAAGTGACAGTGCCACCTGGTGGATTTACATAGAACTACAGGCATATATGCCACTGGGCTACATATAGATCAATCTGTACCAGCTGGACAGGGCCGGCTGATCCAAGATACAATATGAGTATATGACAGAAGATATTTACAGACTCAATAAAAACAATCATACTGTATGTCCATATATCTAGTAATAGATGAAAAATAACCCAAGAATTGTGAAGATGTGTCGCAAATCTTGGAATATAATTATATTCTTTCAGAGCGAACGTTTTCAACTCAAATCTTTTCAGATGGGGGTCGGCGGCCAAATACAGAAAACTCTGGGGCTCCTTGACATGAAATAGTTTGAGAACCACTTATTATAGAAACATGGGGTTTTTCAGGAAACTGTCATGATTTAGAAGACATTTGTAGAATCGTCCTCAGGTCTAAATGGTATAAACTACCTAGAACTATAGAGGAATGCTCTCAGAAATACTGTAAATACTTTAGAGAAAATGCTTTCAGCCATTCGGAAAATTAAGCTCCGAACCAGTTAATTCACTCCCCAACAACGTTCAATTGATTTTGCACATCAACTTCAAAGGGACAGAAATCAGCCTCGTTGGGGCATCGCGAGGAAGGCAGCGGCGTCTCTCGGCTGGTTGACTGCAGACCTGATCAGATTCCAACCTCCTGAGTTCCGGAATCCCTGGAACCAAACATTTTATTCATTAGATATGGTGGCTACATCAGGCATGCAAAGTAAAAAAAACCATTTTGGGTGGGAACCCCTTTTGGTGTTTTAAACATTATGTTATAATTTACCTTTTGAAAAATAACAGATCTACAAGCTCATAGCGCGCCACGAGTGGCACTTGTAGGTCTGCTATTTTTGAAAATCGTGAAAATGTGCCTGAAACATGTTCCTGGAACAACGTTTTCAGATGGGGGTCGATGGCCAAACACAGATAATTTTTGGGGTCCTTGACATGAAATATTGAGCACCACTGATACAGAAACATAGGTATAGGCCTATTTCAGAAAAAGGGTTAATACACTGTACCCCTCTACCATCTGCACTGATGACAAATGTGCTACATTATTTGCCTTAGGTTGTACTTACCCTGCAAAAACATACAGTAGCATGGTAGCAGACACTGTCTTTACAATTTAAGAATTAGCATTCTCTCTCTGGTTCCTCTTTATGTCACTTTGGTAGATATTCACCAGCACACACACATCTCGTAGCCTCTTTGCTTATAAGTGCATATTGTTTTGTCAGTTGCAATGACTGATTGCATTGCATTTTTTGAGTGCTGTTATTCAAATGTAACAGTGAACAGAGGGGTTTAGGCTAGGGTGTTGTTCACTTTACTAGAACCCCTTTCCAAAATATATATATTACTTACAGTTGTTTCACTTAAATGCAGAGAGAGAGAGAGAGTTCCATTTAGAACAAAGTGGGTTAAAAATGGCCTGGATGCCTTTACAGTATCAGGAGAACACGATATATTTTCCAAATATCCCTAAAATCAGTTTTTTGACACCTCGTTAAAACGGTTTAGGCTACATGCATTCTTCACTCTGTAAGCGGTCTACACTAACCTGTACGCATTTCACATCAATTGCTCATGTTTGGGATTTATTTACCGTTTATGAAACGTGAAATGTCAAAATACTACTGTATGAAAGAAGACGTGGAGCAGGTCATTATTATTATATATTCTTTTAAGATTTACAGTATTTTGGGCTTTTTATGCCTTTATAGTCAGGGAATATATTATCAGTATTACCAGTCAAATCTGGGAATACATTTCTTACCAAGAACTTTCTTCACCAATGTGTTTGTAAAGGTGTCTACTAACATATCCCACATTGGTTTATATTCAACCACCCTAGGGGAATTTTTGACAGCTGCTGAAAGTTGGGGTACCATCAACAACCAATATAAGGCAAAATGTTCTAAATTTCATTAAGCTTTAAATAGCATGTGACGTGTCAAGCTAGGTGGTTTTCATCATTCTGAATCCATTCAAAGCATTTGTTTTGCACGAAAAACACTCCGTGGGCTAAAAAACAGCCATAGACACTTGCCCAAATGTGCTCAAATGTGCTGACCTCATTTGTGATGACGTCTATGGCCTTTTTCGTGCAAGTGGAATGCTTGGAATGGATTCAGAATCACCTTTACAAACACATTGGTGAAGAAAAGTCTTGGTAAGAAATGTATTCCCAGGTTTTATTAATATCCCCTGACTATTAATAGAGAGTGCGTTCGGATATAGTGCACTGAGCGCACTGTGCAACTGGGCAGTTAAAAATGGCGAGGGGGCACACATCATTTTTATAGAGTAAAACAATATGTACATAAAACTTAAACTTAAACTGAGGGGGCAGCATTTGCAACTGAGGGTGCCAGGCCCCCTCTGGGGGGGGGGGGGTCAGTCACAGGATTCCTGCCCAGCAATTTAGTAGTGCAAGCTGGATTCGGTCACTGAGTTTGGAGTTGAGATGGTAATATTCATTCCATTTTTAATTTGGCTTGGAGCCTAAAAGGTTAAACTAAATGAAAGCGAGAGTAGGGCCAGCTATAGCCAACCAACAGGGTCTTGTCAGTGTTGGGTATATTATGTGACTTCATGGGCCGGGGAATGTGACTTAACCCATTTTGGTGTTAGCATTATGTTATGCTTTAGCTATTGAAAAATAGCAGATCTACAAGCCCATAGCGCGCTACGAGCTTGTAGGTCTGCTATTTTTGAAAAATCGAAGAACGACTGACATAGAAACATAGCTTTTTCAGAAAACTGTCAGGATGTAGAAGACATTTTTAGAATCTGATCCCTCCCCTTCCTACTCTCCCCCTGCCTGACCCCTCCCCTTCCTACTCTCCCCCTGCCTGACCACTATACCCTTCCTACTCTATCCCTGCCTTCCCCTCCCCTCCCCTACCTACTCTCCCCCTGCCTGCCCCCTCCCCTATCTACTCTCCCCCTGCCTGCCTCCTCCCCCATCTACTCTCCCCCTGCCTGCCCCCTACCCTACCTACTCTCCCCCTGCCTGACCACTCGCCTTCCTACTCTACCCCACCTGCCCCCTCCCCTATCTACTCTCCCCCTGCCTGACCCATCCCCTTCCTACTCTCCCCCTGCCTGACCCCTGACCTACTATCTACCTACCTGACCCCCCACTCTGACACCCCCTGACCACCTCAACTACTCTCACAATTTATCTGACCCATGAACTATTCTCTCCCTATCTAACCTGGTCTGCCTCTAACCTTCCTACTAGGTATTCTACGGATATTATCTGATTTATCCAGTGGGTCGCACCTACTCTAGGTGTTGGTGATTTGAACCAGCACCGCCTACTAGGAGTATGTCGGGTTTGAACCGGCACACTTCTACTAGGTATACTACGGATATCGTCTGACTTACCCGCTGGGCCACTTAACGGCACACAATCATGGTGAATTTCTGGGCTAGTTTAAAGTTGTCCTTGTGGAAATCAATGTGCAAAGCAAAGTGTCACAGTTATGACTAATGTGGGATTTGAACCCTGGACCTGTGGATCACAAGCACAGCCACTCATCACATTGAGCTAACTGCTGGTTACTATAACACAGATTTTCTGTTTTACTTGAAGTTGTCCTTCTGAAAGTCAGTGTGCAAAGCAAAGTGTCACAAAGCCACATGACTAATGTGGGAAAAGTTAGCCTCGTTTCTCATCATTTTGGACCATGGGATATAGCCCATATCGTACGGCATACTATGGCACGCCGTTTTTCATCGTTTTTGAGGATTTGAAAAAAATGAAAAAATGAAAAAAACGATGGGTTATAGCCCATGTTTTTGAAATTTTGGAAAAAAAGCTTTTTTTATCAAGCACATTTTCTGTTTTCACTTTACAAATTATGACTATAAAGTTGTCAACTAGTTTAAGTCTAATCAATAATCAATTCGGCTTGTATCAAAACTCTTTTTTTCAAAATTTCAAAAAACATGGGCTATAACCCATCGTTTTTTTATTTTTTCATTTTTTAAAAATCCTCCAAAATGATGAAAAACGGCGTGCTATAGTATGCCGTACGATATGGGCTATAGCCCATGGTCCAAAATGATGAGAAACGAGGCTAACTCTTTTTTTCAAAATTTCAAAAAACATAGGCTATAACCCATCGTTTTTTTATTTTTTCATTTTTTTCAAATCCTCCAAAATGATGAAAAACGGCGTGCTATAGTATGCCGTACGATATGGGCTATAGCCCATGGTCCAAAATGATGAGAAACGAGGATAACTTTTTTTTTTCAAAATTTCAAAAAACATGGGCTATAACCCATCGTTTTTGTCAAATTGCGGAATTGCGGAAATTGCGGAAATTGGGGAAATGGTAATTGCAGAAATTGCGGAAATGGAAATTGCGGATTTTTTTTCCCATTTTTTTCAAATCCTCAAAAATGATGAAAAACGGCGCGCTATAGTATGCCGTACGATATGGGCTATAGCCCATGGTCCAAAATGATGAGAAACGAGGCTAACTTTTTTTTTTCAAAATTTCAAAAAACATGGGCTATAACCCATCGTTTTTTTCATTTTTTCATTTTTTTCAAATCCTCAAAAATGATGAAAAACGGCGCGCTATAGTATGCCGTACGATATGGGCTATAGCCCATGGTCCAAAATGATGAGAAACGAGGATAACCTTTTTTTTTTTAATTTAAAAAAACATGGGCTATAACCCATCGTTTTTGTCAAATTGCGGAATTGCGGAAATTGCGGAAATTGGGGAAATGGTAATTGCAGAAATTGCGGAAATTGCGGATTTTTTTTCTTCATTTTTTCATTTTTTTCAAATCCTCAAAAATGATGAAAAACGGCACGCTATAGTATGCCGTACGACAGTAATACTCAACCTCAGGCCCGCGGGCCACATCAGGCCCGCGGGACCATTATGACTGGCCCACCAATGAAAATCTAAAAAAAAGAAGGAAAAAAAATCTGGAAAATGAAATAAAAATAAATAAATCTGAATGAAGTTATCTTTAATTACATTATTATAAGTAATACTATTAGAGTTGTACTATTACTCGAACGAAAATAAAAGCTTGGGGGGGGGGGGGGGGAGATGCAATGCAAATGAAAGACATATACTGTGTATCCCTATTCCCTGACATAATTTTATAGCTAAACGGACAGAATTTTATTTTATTTGAATGATGAAACCCAGCTGCCATTAATAGTTGGAAATGGAAATGGAAATTGCGGAAATTGCGGAAATGGAAATTGCGGAAATTGTAATTGTGGAAATTGCGGAAATTGCGGAAATGCGGAAATGGAAATTGCGGAAATTGCGATTTTTTTATTTTATTTATTTTGCTGGCTGTCTTTTGGTTCAGACAGCCAGCAATTCAGACGCTCCCAAAAAATTGTAGTCCCTGTGACACATCTAGGGGCCACAATCTGCATTCAAAGATGTTCCCACAATGGAAGATTGTGACCCCTAGATGTGTCAGACTAAAATAATCTTTGGGAGCGTTTTACCCATTGCTGGCTGTCTGAATACCAAAAAGGTCATTAAATATTTGACATATTATTGCTTATAGCAGCTTTAACTGTTAAACTACCGGTAAGCAGCTACGTATATGCACCCCAGGGCAGTTCACTGGTCCCTTGTAGGGTTTATTTATAGTATTACAGTGTACAGGTAGCTAATAGCACATATTTTATGAAAAGGTTAAATGCAAAACTGTGATCTGACTGTCAGAGCAGAAGGATGTGGCGCCACCTTTTAGAAGACTTACAATATTTTGAACGGCTCTTTGAAAGAAACGGCTCCCAGAGTTCCGGCTCCCTTCAAAGAGCCATAAATCCCATCTCTACCACAAAGTCATCCACCACAGGCCCATAATCCTGTTCCTCCCCTCCAAGAACTTTAAAATGTATTTTCTTATAGCTGCTGTGACACTTATTAGTGTAAGCTGTAAACAAAAGGGGAGAATCAGCAACCTTGAGGGGAACCTGTGTAGATCGTAGGCAGTTTAAGCGAGAACTAACCTATCAGTTTAAACGTCTACTATCATTCTTCATCCAATCAGGTTAGTATTGAGTTTAAAATGACAGATTAACCACTCAACAAGCAGGACTGGCTGGATAGTATTGAATGTCAAAGAGAAATCAATGGGTCTGACATGGAGTCGTGTGGCCCTCCCAAATGCTAGTACAGAACATTTTACAATAACAACATGCATCCTCCATATCTATCGGCGTGTACGCAGATTTACAGATCATGACACAACTCTTGCCCAATACAGCAGATCTGAAACCCTTCACAAAATATGAAAACTATTATGGTGAAGAGCTCTCGTTCACAACTTGACTCCGTCGCGCACAGACACAGACGCTGGTGTAAAAAATAAACAAGTTATTTAAAAAAAGAATGTCCCCCCCTAGAGTAATAATACCTATCCCGAGTCGACATTTTCCCACACTTTATTTAGATTACACAGGCGAGACGACAGACAGGTCTCCTCCTCTCCTTTTATTACTCTATCTATGGTCTCCTCTACTCCTGTTTGACTCAGACTGTAAAAAATTCACCTGTGTGAAGTGAGGGGCGCTCACTTCGCATTATCTAACGTTTGGATAGTTGGTGTAAAGGTGACGTATGTTTGCTCAGTAGTTGCTGATGTCTGCTCAGGAGGTTTGAGTGTTTGCTCAGACCGATTTCTTTTTTAGAGGGAACATTGATTACAACTATGCTTATGTAGTTCAATATTGACAACCAGGAATTAATTAACAACCAACACTGAAGTAAATATATTATTTTATTTTGCCATTCATACACACACATTTATATAGCCCTACACCATTTGCAGGACATTACAAAAATAACCTTTTAAGTTTTTTATTTAATTGTTTGTGTCTCACTCTGCGAGGAAAAATAACTATTCAACAGGATTGGCAGCCTCTTCTCTAGGTGGTTTAATGGAAAGAGCAGTCCATCTTAGAACGTATATTAAGCCTCTTTTAGTGGCAAACAATCAAGAGAGTGAGAAAGAGAAGAGAGAATGTGAGAGAGAGTGTTCATACAAAATAAAAAGGTCTCACATCTGCTATAAAACTCCAACACTAAAACTCAAAACTATCTTCATGCTCCATGCAGTCTGGAGCATGTAGGAACTATCTACATGCTCCATGCAGTCTGGAGCATGTAGGAACTATGTTCATGCTCCATGCAGTCTGGAGCATGTAGGAACTATCTTCATGCTCCATGCAGTCTGGAGCTGTAGGAACTATGTTCATGCTCCATGCAGTCTGGAGCATGTAGGAACTATCTTCATGCTCCATGCAGTCTGGAGCTGTAGGAACTATCTTCATGCTCCATGCAGTCTGGAGCATGTAGGAACTATCTACATGCTCCATGCAGTCTGGAGCATGTAGGAACTATCTACATGCTCCATGCAGTCTGGAGCATGTAGGAACTATGTTCATGCTCCATGCAGTCTGGAGCATGTAGGAACTATCTACAACATGCTCCATGCAGTCTGGAGCATGTAGGAACTATCTTCATGCTCCATGCAGTCTGGAGCATGTAGGAACTATCTTCATGCTCCATGCAGTCTGGAGCTGTAGGAACTATCTACATGCTCCATGCAGTCTGGAGCATGTAGGAACTATCTTCATGCTCCATGCAGTCTGGAGCATGTAGGAACTATGTTCATGCTCCATGCAGTCTGGAGCTGTAGGAACTATCTACATGCTCCATGCAGTCTGGAGCATGTAGGAACTATGTTCATGCTCCATGCAGTCTGGAGCATGTAGGAACAATCTACATGCTCCATGCAGTCTGGAGCATGTAGGAACTATGTTCATGCTCCATGCAGTCTGGAGCATGTAGGAACAATCTACATGCTCCATGCAGTCTGGAGCATGTAGGAACTATCTACATGCTCCATGCAGTCTGGAGCATGTAGGAACTATGTTCATGCTCCATGCAGTCTGGAGCATGTAGGAACTATCTACATGCTCCATGCAGTCTGGAGCATGTAGGAACTATGTTCATGCTCCATGCAGTCTGGAGCATGTAGGAACAATCTACATGCTCCATGCAGTCTGGAGCATGTAGGAACTATCTACATGCTCCATGCAGTCTGGAGCATGTAGGAACTATGTTCATGCTCCATGCAGTCTGGAGCATGTAGGAACTATCTTCATGCTCCAGACAGTCTGGAGCATGTAGGAACTATCTTCATGCTCCATGCAGTCTGGAGCATGTAGGAACTATCTTCATGCTCCAGACAGTCTGGAGCATGTAGGAACTATCTTCATGCTCCATGCAGTCTGGAGCATGTAGGAACTATCTTCATGCTCCATGCAGTCTGGAGCATGTAGGAACTATGTTCATGCTCCATGCAGTCTGGAGCATGTAGGAACAATCTACATGCTCCATGCAGTCTGGAGCATGTAGGAACTATGTTCATGCTCCATGCAGTCTGGAGCATGTAGGAACAATCTACATGCTCCATGCAGTCTGGAGCATGTAGGAACTATCTACATGCTCCATGCAGTCTGGAGCATGTAGGAACTATGTTCATGCTCCATGCAGTCTGGAGCATGTAGGAACTATCTTCATGCTCCAGACAGTCTGGAGCATGTAGGAACTATCTTCATGCTCCATGCAGTCTGGAGCATGTAGGAACTATCTTCATGCTCCAGACAGTCTGGAGCATGTAGGAACTATCTTCATGCTCCAGACAGTCTGGAGCATGTAGGAACTATGTTCATGCTCCATGCAGTCTGGAGCATGTAGGAACAATCTTCATGCTCCATGCAGTCTGGAGCATGTAGGAACTATCTTCATGCTCCAGACAGTCTGGAGCATGTAGGCTACAAGTTACTTGAAAAAGAACTTTGAGAAAAATGACCCATCATCCCTCATGTCAGAAAAAGGGGTTTCACCACCTGGGGGGGAAAAAAGAGGGGAAAACATATAGTTAAAAAACTCTCTTGTAAAAAACCTTATGGTAAGGATTCGGAACAATCGTTTTACAGCAGGCATTATGGTATGTTTATAATGTCGGTATTTAGGTAAGAAATGCCATTTTACATCACTGGGCATTAATGTAAGAAACTTTACAGTAGGCAATAGTAGGCATGTAGCATACACTCCTTTCCAGCATGACCAATGGAAGCTATTGATAATATTTAGGTAAAAGAAAATATTAAAATACTGATTCATTGGCAAAGGCTGATACTCACACACACACTTTTAGGAAGGATCCCTCAAATTTGGTAAAATCAAAGAGTTGTGACAAAAATAAGTAGTTAGCTACTACGTGGCTAACTAGCCATAGTATCTGACACAAAGTACTGTAATTGTGATACAAATGTGTCACATGATGGTTGTCAGGGTTATATTGAAAATTACAGCATTTCACAAACCAATTAGCAAATTGCCATGAAACGAACATAGGAGTCAGAGCATGCTTTGCTGTACTACCAAACCAATATATCAGTCTGGCTCTATTTAACATGGCTCTATAGTCAACATTATGAACAATTTATAGTAAAGAGTCACCAGCATTACTAAATAGACCACAGATAAGATTGTAGTGTCTACTCTACAGTATATTTTAAAAAGAATCTTATCTGTGTGCTTCCCATCAAAAATAGTTTGACAATTTTTGTATTTGTTGTGGCTTGCCGCTTTTGTGACATCAGTGTTATTGTCCTGCCTGCTGAAAATGCTAAACCGCTGAGAGACCACTAGGTGGAGCACAATCGCAATGATTGTTGATACTAAAGCCATGTTCTGCATGGGTGTCATTACAAGTCAGCTGTCTTTATCTGTCTGATCTATTCTGTGACAATTATTTTACATTCTCTAATGGTGTAAACTTCTTGTACATTAAGTAATGCCAAATGACAATAGTTCTAACAATAGTCAACTCATGAGAGCGTAAATTGAATCCAAATGGACCCGTAAGGCTGTCCATTTTACACTTTTAGGAGTTAAAGAGATATAAGGGTTACCAACTCCCCTTTCTATTAGCTGGGGCTCACCTGGAACCCCCTCAAGGACCACTGGTTGAAAACCACTGGACTATACAGTATGATACAATATAGCAATAGTATGTACTGATATGGAAACTGCTAAAAAATAGTCATGGACTCAAAGTGTGATGTTTACGGCCTAGAGGCAGCCAGTAGTGATCAACTAACCTGGAACAAGAGGACCAATGTGATCATGTGTTTGTTTCAGGCTTCCAGAGCCTCCTGAACGTGTAACTGTGGTTTCCTCGTTCCCCTGGCCGTCTCTGACTGTTCGCCTTTCCTCTACAGTCTGACACGCACGCACGCACACACACACACACACACACACACACACACACACACACACACACACACACACACACACACACACACACACACACACACACACACACACACACACACACACACACACACACACACACACACACACACACACACACACACACACACACACACACACACACACACACACACACACACACACACACACACACTTCAATCTTCTTCTATTGTGGATTTAAATAATTGTATGACCTTTATCAAAAAATAAAGTAGCCTGATGAAAAGAAAAAGGCTGATCAGGGCTTAATACCGGTAGATCGATCTTAGATGTTTTTTTAGGGCCTATGTCCAGCTTTGAGGGTCTGTGTAACCACAATAAAGTATATCTCATCTCATCATCTCATCACAAACACTGACATTAAAGACGCAAATTGTGTGTGAGGGCGCAAATTGTGATTGGCCACCCGGCCAATCACAATTTGGGGTGGGAGCCATTGGTTGAGAATGAGATGATGTATGATGACATATGATGATAAGAGCGGCCCTCACTTCTTTTTAGATAGACAATCAATCAGTTAGTTGTATGTATTATGTATAGAAATTGTGTGATGCTTTAGTATTTAGTATTAGTACAGAATCAGAATAAGCTCACAGACTATACTATTTTTGCCTGCCGTCTGCCCCATTCCCCCCACCCCATCCACCTGACCTACCCCAGATGTCATGGCTTTATTGTGTTTTTATTTTATTTTTAAGCACTACCATACATAGTACTGCAGGGCAGATACAGATTTTATGTATTTTTAAATGATCAAATAAAGTCAATCAATATGTTTAAAAAAACAATACAGATATCTCGTACTGGTACAACTCTAACATGACATGAGTTGTCTCACCCCATCAGGTTTCACCACCTTGGTGACGGTGACAGATTGGAAGAAGGAACGAATCCTGGGCTGATTTGGTGACTCCGTGGGGGGTGGGGTCAGAATCTGGTCCAGGACCTGGTCCAGACCTCCCGAGGACACAGCAGAATCCAGATCTGCACAGGAGAACACCACAGTGGCTTTTTGTAGATATCGTCGCTGTCGGGGTGGCCCCTTAGATAGCACTTTATGTAGACTTAGATAGTACTTTATGTAGACTTAGATAGTACTTTAACCCATTTTGATCCTGACAGTTTTCTGAAAAAGCTATGTTTCTATGTCAGTCGTTCTTCGATTTACTTTTCAGGAATTGGCAAAAAAGAACCAGTATTCCAAATGCATCCTAGTTAGTATTTAGTCACAAAGAGCTCTTGTTAATTAAAGGCCTATTCATAGTCCAGTGTGTAGAGATGACCACCGGTGTTAGTAAAAACAGAGAGTTGTGATGTTCGAGCGGTGGCTACCGCGGTGTGACGTCATGTCATTTTCGGTGGTCACCTCTTCATTCATTAGTTAAATATTTCTAAAATTCACACTAAATCACTTTCACTTTCAAAATATTTCAGAAATGTAGATCTGCTATTCTAGCATAACACTTTAAGTAGGGAATTAACTTAATTAAATTAACCCATTTTGGGCGGGAACCCCTTTTGGTCTTAGCATTATGCTATGCTTTAGCTATTGAAAAATAGCGCGCCACCGAGTGGCGCGCTATGAGCTTGTAGATCTTCTATTTTTGAAAAATCGAAGAACGACTGACATAGAAACATAGCTTTTTCAGAAAACTGTCAGGATGTAGAATTTTTAGAATCTGATCTCAGGTCAGAATGGGTTAACTTAATTAACTTAAATTAAGGAAAATAAATAAGGTTAAAATATGGATATATATGGTACCAATGTGAGCTTGTGTCTACCTGTGTCTTCCCTCGTCTCTTGTGCCCTCGGTGGTCCCCCTCTCCAAATATCGGAATGTCTGAACTGAGGACAGAAACGTTTCTAGTCATGAAAGCCTCAATTGTACACTTACTATCCCACGGCCACGTATTCCTGATGAAGATCCACAGGATCAACAGACAAATAAATAAAGGCGTATGGGTGTGACCAAAATGGTGTGTGGGCTCCATCCATCTCTAAACTGAAGTCTCTTTAGCACAGCACCCACCTGTCGATGGTTACGTAATAAAAAATAAAAATAAATCTAGAGGATAATAATCAACGTGTTGTTAAGGAGGGGTTACAGTCTTGATTACCTTTGGGGTCCAGTCGCGGAATGGAGAACTCGGCAAGTGTGGGGCCCCAGAAGGAGGCTCTCCTGATGATGGGGGTCCTTCTTTGAGGGGACATTTCAACATAAAATCTCTCAGAACATTCCCACTGGATTCTCCATGACTGTGACCAGGCCTGTCCTGTGGTGGGGGTGGCATGATACTGGGCCCACCTTTCACATGACAAAAGGAAAATGTTGTCATTTTATCATCTACTCAGGCTTATGTGACCCCAGAAAGTTTAGTTGCACGATTCAGTATTTAGATATGTGATATTCATTTTAGCTGCCCCGCCACCTTCCTATTACAAACCCATTGTAACTTCAAACTTCATTTTAACCATGATAGATTACTCGAAAACACCCAACCTTTTTCCTGGTGACTGATATTGTCCCTCTAATATGTGCTCCAGAAAAACACCCAAAATAATTAAAAAATAAATAATCACGCAAAATAGGGCCCATTAGTGTTAATTTTCCATTTCCACTTGCACTCACTTTAGATTAAACAGATTAAAGTCCAACATTGGCAAAGGTTCCCTTTTAATCAAAACAACAGATCTCATAGAGAAGAAGAATATAATGTGTAATTTACTTAAGTAGACAATAAGTTGTTTTAGACGGAGTGTGAAAGGGACTAAGCTATAATACCAAAGTGTCCTCCAGGCCCAGCCTGTCCTTCCCAACGACCCAGCTGGGAGAAGATTTCCTCCATCTCCCTGAAAACCTGGCCAAACACAGGTGACTCTTGGATTCTGATTCCACTGGGTCCAACGCTGAAGCCAAACCTAAACGCATCATCAAGGGTATCTTGCTGATCTCCATGATAGTCACTGTCGTAAAATCCACCCTCGTCATCTTCGTCTTCATCGTCATCATCATGAGTCATAGCATCAAAGAAAGGGTCCCTGTTAAATGAAGTGTATGGATAGATTAAATACATGCCCATGAAATTCCAAACAAGTGGAAATTCTACATTACCATTGCAAGGTATCTAGAACTAGATATTCGTAGGAACCGCCAGTTGCCTTAATACTGTGTGACATTTAGATTTTTTTTTGGGGGGGGGGATATAATAGACGCTTTTAATCCAGAATGGATCAATGTCTCTATGTCCATGGGCCACATACTGTACAAAACAAAAATAAAATGAAAAAACTGTAAAAAAAAAAAAAAAAAAGGAACTTTCAAAGGGCACATTGCTGTCCAGAGGGCAAAATGGCAGGTGCTTTAGCACCACTTGGTGTCTGCAATTTGTAACTGGTCCTAGAAAAGTCCAGAAATGTGTTTCTATCTAAGGCTCTGAGCTGTACATACTGTACTTGTGTTGGTGTCTTGTATATTTTTTAAATATATTGATTAATTGAATACACAAGACCACATGGAAACAAGCCATATATGGCTTTTTTGTTATCCTATTAGCATCATTGTAATCGTTCGATTGGTTTCACTGTACTATTTGCAAACCGTTAGCTGTGCCTGAAATCAACAAATTGGACCCCCAGACGGGTACCTCTAGCTGCTAGCTAGTCTGCTAGCACCTGTTCTCGTTTACCGTAACTCACCTTCGGCAATCCCCATTCCCACGATGGTGGACGCCAGGAACCCCAAAGAATCCTCGAAATAAGTCAAAAACGCTCATTTAAATGCCAGCTGTTGTATAAAACTCAATTCATCGCCTTGTGTGTTGATGCCCAGGAGGGAGTGTTTCAAAATGTCAACAACGCCGTAAAATGTTCTCGATGTCTCTGGAAATGACGCAGCAGGCAATCTGTCGCAATTCTAGTTTTACCGTAACGATCACAAACAAGGCACGTCAGAAAGTAATCGGTAGAATCCCCCATCCCCTTAATCTGTGAACTACGATAGTGACAGTGTAACAGTGGCGTCAACTCCGTGGGTTCAGAGGCGCAAATGAACCCACTGGCATTTTGGCAAAATATATCAATATGCAGTATATGCACCCACTGTCCACTGAAATTTCCCTTCCCCAGTGGTCATGTTGTCATGCACGTAGTCACATACCTTTACGGGGGGTTTTAATGTTATAGCTGTAAGGAGAAACACTTTCCTCTTACTTTAAATGGTAGGCCTACGTCAATAAGCGACCGCCACAAAGCGACTGCTTTACTGTTTATCATTGATCATGCTGAAAACTCGTTTTTTTTCCACCGCTGGGGGGGGGGGGGGCGTGGCTGCATGAACCCACTGCCGTTATAAGAACCTTCCGCCACTGCAGTGTAAGACTGTAAGTGATGCCCAAAATAATTGGAAATCTCCAAAAAATAGTGTCTGGACTCTCTGGAGTGAAGAGGCACTTAAATGTTTTTGGGTGCCAAATCCGTGTTTTATTTGATCAGGTCCAGACTATGCAGGAGATAAATAAAAATGATAATTTGAAATATTTAAATTTCTGTGCAATGAATATATGATATATTAGTTCAAATTAAATACAGTACAAATGAACTTCTCCATCATATTCTTTATCTTTTGATGTTACACCGGTTTAACCGCTGTATGTGTTTATTTATCTTCTTATATTGCCTCCTACAAGAGAGAATGGGCACCACTGTTGTGTTGGGGGTGGGGATATGCATTATGGGCTAGTAATCAGTGCTTACTGCTTTTGTAACACTTGCTATCTCAACCAATGGTCCATTGACTAATTTGACTATACTAATATCCTAATAATGACTCGACAAGAAGTATGCTCCCCCTTCCCCCTCTGGCTCCAACTCCCTTTTTCTGTTGAATTTCTTGACCTCCAAATTGTCAATAAATGATATAGGTCACCAGGACAAGTTTCTCAACTAGTGAAAAGACAATTTTTTTAAAAATCAACAAATCCTACATTACTATTGGTCAGGGACCACATGTATGCAATACCTTCACGGACCATCAGTGGTCCACGGACACCTGTTGAAAACCACTAGCCTAGAAGAGGGATGGAGCTGATGGACATACAGTTGTCAGTTGGTCATATTAGTCACAGGTAACATCCAGACTTGCAAGGCACCAAACTTGGCACAAACTAGTCTTCAGGAGTCTGCCATGTAAATAGTCAAACCAGACGGCACCCAGGTCAAGGGGACACGCTGTCGAGGCGCACGTACCATTGTGCCAATTTGCATCAAACTTGGCACAAGTTCAGGGGTCTGTCAAGATAATGCTCACCAGGGGTCACTTTGTGCAACCCAACTTACTGTCATGGGCCACACCAATCCTGTTCGGAGCATTGGCACAATAATTGTCATACCAAAAACCTAAATTGCACATATGGGGTGCTACATAAGTGTTACAGCAGTGACTAACAGTGTTGAACACTTCAACTGGTCATATGTTGGTGACCATTGATCTGATCAACGCATGTATCAGTATAGGACTAGTTTGATTTGCCTTTTTTCCCCCTGTACATTTTTTTTGCTTAATAACTTACTGCAAAATGCAATATTCCACAGTCACTTGTTGAATTTGCACTTTAAGACTTACAAGTATAGTACGGGGAATTAATTAGGATTCCATAAGAGGTTTCATAAAGTGTACTTTGCAGCATTGTTTGTCTGTTAAATCACACCCTGCCTATGTTTACTCTGTGAGGACCAGCAGCAGTGGTGTGTGCGGGTATACATCTATAATAAGACATGAACTTGATGGAATGCTTTCAGATTAAACATGTGTAGAGTGAATACAAAGATTTATGTGATGAAGTAACTTGTTTAGCCAGGCATATATACATAAATGTCTTTTCTGTAGAATCAACAACCAGATTCTAAACCAAACACTAGTTCTGAATGAGTGTAAAATGACAAAGAACAAACGAAATGCAACTGTATGGAGAAACACTGTTTAAGTTTTATTTGGTACTGCTGGTCCTCCAGAGTCAACTATTAAGTTAACACAGCCCTTTAACGCACACCTACAACCAAACACCCTTTTCCTTAGTTCTAGGTGGGCATGTTTACATGCACACAATTAGATTATAATACAATACTCCAACATCATGATAGTCTGATTACCAACTTCCACGGTGGCATGATTATGGATTCTAATTAAAACGTGACAAGTGGTGAAGACAACAAATAATTGTGAATCTCAATGAATACCATCCTGAGTAAACTAACCCATCAAATACATCCTAGGTGGTTCATTAGGAAAAAATAAAATAAACCAACTTAATCTTATTGTTCATAGTAACTGAAGTATTGCGTGCATGTAAACATCCAGTGATGCGAAATGTAGCACAGGCCGAGAATTGGTCAGCGTTCTCCTGAACACACCGTTCCACTGTTACAGTAAGTTGAAAAAGATATATGTAGACTATTAAAATTGAATTTCACATTTCAATTTGTCAAATGACTCAAAAGGCCAACTAGCAGAATGACAGCCCACAGTACACGTGTAGGGCATCACAAACAGACTTTGAAAGAAATGCTGCCATATTTACAAGCCACAGGATACAAAAATAAAGTTTCTTAAAAAAAAAGAAAAAAAAAAAGACATTCACATCCAAAATGATGAAAATGTCTTTTTCCTGTTTATTTACTTAATATTTATATATTTTTTACAAAATAAAAAACATATGAAACCAAAAATCAAAACAAAAAAGCTAACAAGTCTGCGAGGATTTGAGAAGGGAAAGGGGGCATCAAACAAACAAGGACTACAGTACTTGTGTTTATATATATAGTATATATATATGTACAAGACAAGTTTATCCATTTAAATTCTTTTTTAAATGCACGGTACAAAAAAAAATGTCACTGACAGAAAAACCCCAAAACAAAACAGTACAATTCTGTCCGTCTGAAATCACTGCTTCCATTATAAGTGGAGGACAAGGGAGGGGCCTTGTGTAGAGGGAGGGAGGGAGGGGGGGGTACTTAGAAAAACAAAGTCACTCATACGCATTAGGTTAGAAGGCAGACGGGGTGTGTATAGGTCTTGTTCACTCTCACCATCTCTTCCAGAATTGGTGGGAATTTATGTATAAACATTTATATTCCAGATATTGTACATTATCAAGTTAATGGAAAATAATTTTGTACACTTCTACGTCTTATGTGATAAGACAAAAAAACTGCACACACAGCCTCCTGAATGTACAACCACGTGCTCAGGCACACAACACCCACCAACAAATACATTCTCCTCACATTCCAAGCCAGCACACACGCTTACACACAAACTCAGACTCGCAGACATGCACACATACATATAATATTCTATATTTGGTAAAAAATAAACTTCACTGCCAATTGGGAGAATGACTTTTGAAGCTTAAAACAATGTCTAAAATAAATCTGAAAAACAAAAGAAAAATGGGTTGGATATTGTGTGTTAGGGGTATTTTCATATACAGTAAGTGGGGATTTGAATGTGAAAAATACAAACCTGGCCTGCCTTCAGATATTTCTTAGTTTGTCCTCATAAAAAAAAAGTGAAAAGGGTATCAACCAAAAAGCAAACATTCATTCTTTTAGAAAACATCTCTATGTTACACACATCTGAAATTAAGGGGGGTTTGAACATGATACAAATTTCCCAACACTCAATATTTCAGCTCTTTTAACGGTGCATCACTACTACAACCATAAAACCATTTAGCTCCAGCTCCCCTCTCTCAAGACTGCCCATGACCCTCCTGCACGTCCCGGTGTTTCTTTCGGCACAGCGCCACCTCTGGCAGGGGGACGGGAAAGAACTGCAGGTTCAGCCGAGAGCATGGAGGGAATCTCTATATCAGAGAGCGAGAGACAGAGAAAAAGGAAGAGAGAGAAAATGACACAGAGACCATTTGTGGGGTGGGCGGGGAAGTATGGGCCCCCTCTGTGGCCCCAGTTTCTGTCAAGACTTGGAACACCAAGGGGCCCAGACGGTGGATGCTAGTTGGTCCCCCAGCTATAGCTGTTATATGCAGTCTTGTTGATCTGAGACTTCTGTTGAATGGAGGCGTTCTGGCTGCGCTGTCCAGTGCCGCTCTGTGGGTAGAGAGGATCGTAAGCATTTCATCCCATTCATTGTGGATTTCTGTGTCAACTATAAAAACAATTGGGAAATACAGATGTTTATTTAACAATTTGACCGATATTCATTCACTCTTTTAATGTCAAGGAAACAAATCTTCATTATATTGTTAGTATTGCTGCCCTTCCTCATACTATGTTTTACTGAGCACAAATGAAACCATGTAGCTTTATCAAACACCACATTATGGTCCGCTGGTATCGTGAATGTCATTATTTGCCGACTAACCAGCAGGCTCTTTACACCTTGTTTCCGCCTTGTTTATGTTGAATTTGCTAAAGCATCATTTTTGGAAAAAACTAAAAACAAACATATGCCCAGTCACCATGCTGCACCTGTGATGTTCCTTTTTACTGACAGAATGCACAGAATTTCAATAAGCAACTGAAAAACACCTTATTTCAATGGTAGTGGGTGGAGACTGGAGAGAAAGGATTTTTGTTCAACCACGAAACGGCAACCAATGGGTGCAAAGAGGGGCACAGCCATGGGCGGGAATTGACAAAGGGTGAACTAGATAAAGTGCCCCCCTAGTAGAAAAGTCTGTGAAATTGCACGCTGCGTTCATGATTTTATGCTTTTTGTTCAAAACGGGCCAATGCTGCAAACTTTGAAAGCCAATCTTAGCAAATTAGGATGGAATATGAAATATCGGACAGATCCGTCTTGAAGACATGACTATAGTCAAAGTCATACGATTAGCCACACACGTTACCGCAGTGAAATTTGTTCTCCACATTTGACCCATCTCTTGGAGCGGTGAGCTGCAGCGTGCGCCGCGCTCGGGAATCATTAGTTGATTTAACCCCCAATCCAACCCATTGATGCCGAGAGGCATTGGGTCCCATTTTTACAGTCTTTGGTATGACCCGGCCGGGGATCGAACCTCCGACCTCCCACTGTCTGGCTACTGTCTGGTGAGATAGAGATACTGTGTAACGATTTGCGGGATTTTTGGACAGAATCTGAAGGAGTAATATCAAAAACCTCCTGGTATATAACAGGATATAACAGGCCGCTCTGGAAAATTTGGGGCAGAGGTTCATCGTTGGCATCCAGGGAGTGTGTGCACAAAATTTGGCATCGACCAGGTTGACGGTGCCGGATATTAGCTGGTAACAGACGAACACACACACACGGACGGAGTGCAAAACATACTCTCTCTCCTCATGCCTTCGGCCTGGTGGAGACAATTATATTGACCAATAATGCATCCGATTCGCCATGTGTCAGTCGCTATGACTGACACATTTCCTGTTGACAGATAAGAAAATAAACCGTAAAATGTTTCAGAATCATCTACCTGTCCATCCTGTTGAAGGTGGTGGTGCAGGATTTGAGAGTGAGGCTGCTGATGCGGTGCCAGGATGTGCATGAATGGAGCCGGGGCGTAGCCAGCGGCAGCGGGGGGGTTGATGGGTCCACCACTGCCCAGGGCCGAGGGCAGGCTGAAGGATGCTGCCGGTGTACCAGCATGGAAACCCTGCTTCTCAAACGACTGCAGAAACAAAAACATTTACTAAATCGACTGCACTCGGTAGAGTACAATATCAAAGACCCCTAAGAAGATATGCAAACTGAATACTCGTGAGACAAGTGTCTGTCGACAGTGGATAATAATGGATTCTTACGCCAAAAGTGAAACTTGACACACTGGTGTTAAAAGTAATTTCCAAATGAAGACTCCATGGAGGATGCATTATTCTTTCAAACTTCCCTGCCATTTCACAATCAGAAGTCCTGTCACCTGTCAGTGACTTGTTATACTGACCTGAGTCTTTGTGTAAACAGACCCTGAAATGTCTGGTACCCCTGTGTTGCTTGATGTCACAGAGACTCCTGAAGGGGACACAGAGGAGACAAACTTAGCCTGATAAATCTGGAAGCCAATCGTTTTTCAGAACACTTTTAAGGAAAAATCCTATGGGCATTCAGCCAGTGATTCAACAACATGATCACTGCCCAAGGGAATATTCTCTCATTTGAATTAGTGTGGCTGTAGTCTCACGTGGCCAAACTGTTGACTCTCACAATCTTCAAATGCTTCCAGCCATAAGTCTGGAGCACGAGAGCTCTGTTGATGATTAAGCGGATACCCCACTTCCATAACATCTTTACACTAGCGAAAATGTATCCCAATATTATAGCTTGCCGCTTAGCAGAAATGGAAATTAAAAAAGAAAATGTAAAGACATTTTAAATTATATTTTTGTGAACGAAAATGAGATGCCAGCTTCCAGCCTTGAATTTCAGGAGTTGTAGTTCAAGAATCTATATAACATAGATTGTGGAATAGTTGTCTGGCTATACAAGACTAGCAGTCTACAAACTGCAGTCTGTCATACAAATAAGCGTTCAAAGGGAATTCTACAGTTTACAGTGTTTTCATGTCGCCATGTGTTTACCATGTTTGATGATTTTTACCAGAGTATCATTCTTGATATAGCTATGAAACTAAAGTGTATAAATTAAACTTGTATTATGATGCCCATCAACAGGTCTTGTAACAAGCAAAGGATGTGATAAAAGTTCCATTAAAGGACCACTTCACCACTTTTCAACCTATCTTCATATAGGTCCTCACTAATAATCATGGGAAAAAAATGGCGCAATTCTTTGACTCGTTCTGTGTCTCATAGGAGTGCTGTGGGCAGTTCAGAAACCGTCCTCCAGTGACATCATCTATGGGGAATACAAGCCAATAGAAACTGCAGGCTTTCTAGTCCTGAAAAGTTGCAATGTGAAAATGGAAGCCATCGTTCTCACAAAATCGAAACATTTTTGTAAAATCTGCCTAATGATGTCACTGGAGGACGGTTTCTAAACTGCCCACAGCCCCCCTATGAGACACAGACTTCAGAGTAGAAGAAAATCGTGGTCCTTTAATCCTGGGAAATAAAACATAATAAATGCAATAGATTAAAATAAGGTTTCGCATAATTCTTTCAGAATGAATACCAACCTAATGAGTAAAGACATTTTGGTGGAATTACCCTTTATGCATAACAAAATATAAGGAAGGGGTGAGGGGACAGGATGAGATGATGAAGAGGGTAAAGAAAAAGGAGATTTAGGGTAAAAAGAAAGTCCAGTCAGCCACAGTAGTCAAGGCACCGCTGTCTGACTGTTACCGCTATAGTTGTTCTGACTCACAGATCACCTGTATTGCCATGGAGACGCAGAACATGGTCCCAGAATAGGAGGACACTCAAAAACAGACATGTTTGGATATTTCAATGAGACTGAACACCTTGTTTCAAATACAAATCCCACAGTGCCAAGTTAAATGAAATTAGACAAAACTAATGTTCATAAACAGATGATTGATCGTCGAGTTAGGCAAAGTGAAAGCTTACAGTCTTTCATAAAAGTCTGACACATTCATTAGAAATTGGTTATGGATTGCCACCGTCACCATGTGGAGAGAGAGAACAATTTGTATTTCCTAAAAACGTGCTTTCTAAAATATTAGAGAAAGAGAACCATCTCCTTTCTTTTTGTCTCCGCTTGTCCAACATGGTGGCCCTTCCCTCCTATACACTGGTATATCCAACCTCTAAACATTCCAAGACAGGCTTCTCTTCCATTCCAACAGCAGGAACATGTAAACGGATGACCAAACCCTCATACACATCTACAGCAGGCAACATCGTTTCGTCTCAGATGCCACCTCAGACAAACATATGCCTCAAAAGTTCCAGACCAAGTCCATCCAGTTGAATAGTCACGTAATCCTCAAGTAGTCCGTACAATCACCCTTTTGGAACACAGGATTGTGGGCAATTCCAGTACTTTATTAGGATTATTTTTGTGCCTTTTTCACCTTGGGGGTGTGCGACCTACTTCCACCTCAGGATAGTGGGGTAGGTACCTCTGAGAACAGCGATGGCAACGTTGGCGGAAAACAAGCACAGAGAGGGAGAAGCATGAACCACAGCTGCTCATCACCAGTTTGTTGCGAAAGCACTGAGCACTTACTATGAGACCTAGCAGATCATGTCTGTGTGTGTGTCCGTGTGTCCGTCCCCCCTTTGTGCCCATATATGGAGCTGAGTGATTTGTTTGTGATTGATGCAACACACTCCATATTTGGACGTATAGCTGCTTTGGGGACTCCTTATATGGTTATGGCTAAGTTAAAAACTTAACTTAAAAATAACTTAAAAAAATAACTTAAAAATAAATCTTAAAAAAAACCCAAATATGTACGAGCTGCGTTCGCTTCCCGCATCTTACTGGTAGCGTATAGGGAACCCTCATTTAACTCTATACTTGTGACACGTTGATTGTATACGTTTACCTTTGTTACTATTCAAATTACTCTGGATTGAAAATAGTAAAAAAGGCCCAGATGAACACCTCTAGATGCATCAAAGTGCAGTCGGACCATAACTGAAACCACAATTGGGACAGGCATGGACCCAAAAGTAAAATGACTCCAAACCCACATGTGTGACATAAAATTTTACGAGAAACACTGGATATTTGTGTCACACATTACTAATCACAGATTGGACTCCAGCGATCACTTATATTACCAACGCAACTGATCACAGCAGAATATACAAGGCATGACTACTGCAACCGAGACTATGACCTAGTATATTTGTACAAGGCCCTGGTGATGAGTAGCTCTGGAGCAAGGGAGCTTTAAAACACAATGACAGGCTGGGCTTGAAAACAAAATGGAGGCAGGCTGCAGTAGACTGTCCAGCATACATACACAGAGCAGCAGTTCTCGCTTCACATCAGCGATGAAGGAGCGGGGACGAAGAGGGAAAATAGGCGATTTTGAAGGACGGCTGATGACACAAGGAGGATGGGAGGTGGGTGGAATGGAAGTTTTATTTTTTTCTCTCTTTTCAGTTGGCGGCACTCACCGACTCCAGGCCCGGTGACAGAGCTGGCTGGCTTGTTTTGTGCGGAAGCAGCAGCGGCCACGGCAGAGCCGTATCCGCCCTTACAGAAATCCCCACTCCCCGAAGCCTGGCCCATTTCCTCATAGCCTGCAACAGTCAGACACACAGCCGCAGCCCACAGCGTTAGACACACCAGGCGGGGGGAGGGGGGCGGGAGGGAGGGCAGACTCTGCTCTTAATAGTCGCTTATTTCTAACCGTTGTGGAGCACCAGGTGGGTCAGGATCAGGTTACAGTCAGAGTCTAAATCACAGCAAACTGAAATAATGCATGTGATTACATAAGATTCTGGTACCGTTTTTGTCCCAAGTGGTAAACGGCATCCACCTGGTACTGTATTATCTGCAAAACTATTTGAGTCAGGTCTGAGGGGACGGGGTGGATACGGGTAAGGGTCAGGCAGGGTGTGTACGTGTCCACAATGGGGGCAGGGGTGGAGGCTGGGCGAGATGGCTGGTGAGTTTGGTGAGGGGGTGGTGGCGGTAGGTAATGGCAGAAAGCAGCAGACGGTAGGGCTGGGTGCAATAACCGCAATACCGCCGGTATGTAACGCATACCACGGTATCGGGTTCATTACCGCGGTTTAAAAAATGAATTAATGAAATGAAAAGTGACAGACAGAGTAGAAAAAAACATGCCATTTTAACATGATCATTAGTGAGGACCTATTATATGAAGATGGGTTGAAAAGAGGTCCTTTAATGATTACCGTCATTATGGTAATCTCACAATTAATATCGCACACAACATAACTAATTTTTATTAGCCCTCTTATTATTTCCTTTTTTGGGGGGGGGGGTAATTACCGCGGTATAGGGGGCGGCAATAACCGCGGTAATAAAAATCCCATACCGCCCCAGCCCTAGCAGACGGTGCAATTTTGTACAAATAAAAAAGGCACTGCAGTCCGTTTTGTAGGTGCACACATTTCAACATGGTCCGAGAGTAAATTATGTGTGAATGACAATGTACGAAAGTACATAATCAACATGGATGATGGGGGGCTTTAACTGGAGTAAGGTACATCAAGAAAAGGGTCACTGTGGATAAGTGTGAGCTGGCAGCACTTAGTGTGGTGTTGACGGGGCAGTATTGAGTACTACAGTGTTGGGGGGGACAATGTTGAGTACTACAGTGTTGGGGGGGGGACAATGTTGAGTACTACAGTGTTGGGGGGTACAATGTTGAGTACTACAGTGTTGGGGGGGACAATGTTGAGTACTACAGTGTTGGGAGGGACAGTGTTGAGTACAACAGTATTGGAGGGGACAATGTTGAGTACTACAGTGTTGGAGGGGACAATGTTGAGTACTACACTGTTGGGGGGGGGGACAATGTTGAGTACTACAGTGTTGGGGGGGGGACAATGTTGAGTACTACAGTGTTGGGGGGGACAATGTTGAGTACTACAGTGTTGGGGGGACAATGTTGAGTACTACAGTGTTGGGGGGGACAATGTTGAGTACTACAGTGTTGGAGGGGACAATGTTGAGTATTACAGTGTTGGGAGGGACAATGTTGAGTACTACAGTGTTGGGGGGGGGACAATGTTGAGTACTACAGTGTTGGGGGGGGGGCAATGTTGAGTACTACAGTGTTGGGGGGGACAATGTTGAGTACTACAGTGTTGGGGGGGGGACAATGTTGAGTACTACAGTGTTGGGGGGGACAATGTTGAGTACTACAGTGTTGGGGGGGACAATGTTGAGTACTACAGTGTTGGGGGGGACAATGTTGAGTACTACAGTGTTGGGGGGGGGGGCAATGTTGAGTACTACAGTGTTGGGGGGGGGGGACAATGTTGAGTACTACAGTGTTGGGGGGGACGACAATGTTTAGTACTACAGTGTTGGGGGGGACGACAATGTTGAGTACTACAGTGTTGGGGGGGGACAATGTTGAGTACTACAGTGTTGGGGGGGGACAATGTTGAGTACTACAGTGTTGGGGGGGGACAATGTTGAGTAAAACAGTGTTGGGGGGGAATTTTGATTACAACAGTGTTGGGGGGGGACATTATTGAGGATGATGGGGCTGTAGTGGACAGTATTGAGTATGACAGTGAGTGTTGGAGATAGGGGGGGGGGGGGGGTGGATGGTGAAGCGTTTGAGGCCAACTCCTCTTGCTGAAATGAAGAAAGCAAGCAATGGAAGACAACAGAAGACCAACCACCCTAACCCCATCTGTTATATATAAAGTGAGGTCGCCAGGCAACATTGTTGATTGTTGTACGTCCTGCTTTTTTCTCCTTTATCCTTTCAGTTTATTTTCCATTGGCAATCCTACAGACCAAGACCAGCCTAGGGAATTGTTGAAACACACAATTTTGTTTTTGCCCACATTCCTTGTACAGAGTTCCTTCTGTTCACAGGCAACAACAATGGCTGCGCAAGATGCATATACTGTAGGTTAGCCATGGTCTGTCAGTGAAACTGGACAGAAATGAAAGCGAGCATTAACAGAAACCCATATCAACTTGCAAGCAGTTGCATTCTTAACTTTCAGAATCAGAGGCTCTAGAAGACAGGTTTCAAAAGTTGAATCTGAACAACCTACAAACACATGCGGACAAGCATTTGGCTTTCGTTAATAGATATTAGTGATGTAAAAGAGAAAAGAAAAGAAAAACAATCATTCAAGAGGTCGAAACACAATCGGCAACAGTCAGTAATACTAGGCAGGTGTAAGTCAACTAAACGGGTATGACCACTGAAGGCATGCCGTTTCCGTGGAGAGCGCCCGTTTTTTTGCTCGGTGCCTCACCAGTGTTGTAGCCATGGGAACCGTAGCCACTGGCCTGTTGGAAGGGCGTGGCCGATGCGTTCACACCAACATTCACGCCATGCTGCTTTGACGAGGTAGGAGCCACCTGAATGTAGGAGACAATATGAACAGGAAGTAGTTAAGAGGCCACAGCCTGATGATAGCTCCCCAGTCACAGGAAACACAAGTAGACCTGATTCGGCTGGTATACAACTCATAGCATATTTCAAATACAGTGGGAAAAAAATATATATATAAGAATTGTCCAAACATTTCAACCAACAAAAGGCAAATCAAATTTATTTGGTGTTCCAAGTAAAGACAAAAAAAGTAAATAATCAATTTCAACCGATTCAATTTCCTGAATTTGTAAAAAACAAAAAAAATACATTTAATTGCATTGCTGAACACAAAAGTACAATTACAGATGTGACAAAATAGTTTAAAAAAAACGTAGTGACATTCCGTAGTGCTTCTTCCTCTCAGTTTAACAGGGCATTCCTCACCGGGAACACAGCAGGTCCGTACTGGAAGGTGTTGGGTAGGCCTGGCATGCCAGTGTAGTAGGGCAGGCTGGTGTAGCTGTACCCTGGGGGCAGGGCCGGGTTGAGGAACGGCTGCTGTGCAGTGTGGTGCGTCTGCGTCTGCTGTGTCTGGGCCAGTGTGGTGGCTGGAGCCGGAGATGATGAGTCACCACGGCCAAACTTTGACAGGTCACCTGTGGAAATAGGAAGATGGAGAGAAGAGGTGGAAACAGTGACTATTCAGTATTTTAGCCGTGACGTAAGCGCCCCTTCTCTAGAGTTACTTCCGGGTCCTACTTTTGTGTCACCATAGTTATACTGCGTCCCTACGTCGGACTAAATCTGAGACTAAAACAACCACGAAAGTCTAATTTTACTGCTTTCCTTGCAACAACAAAGCTACTGGTCTCCCAAATCTGACTGTGACAGGCCGTCTGCCCCACACTGAATACTATCGCCATTTTATTTCATTGTGTCAACTAAATCCTCCATTAGAGATCGTATTAATGCAAACTAGATTCAACATACTCAACCCTGCATACAGTCTAAATATGCCCCCGAAATATTGTACTGAGCAAATGGACCGTTACCACCTTCAATAATAATAGTCTTTATTGTCTCCACATCATATATTTCCTTTGTCATGGACACTTTTACAGAACATTAATAATTCTACTCGAGTTGGAAGCATTAAGACCCATTTGAACCCTCAATGGTTTCCTTTCTGAAAAATATCATTGTAAAAAGCTTCACACGTTTAGATATTGCCATTTACAATGAGAAGCGGACTGGAGCTGGTGCCACTTGGACACGGACGTAACGTAGGACTACAAAATGACGTCGACTTAAATACTGAATTGTGTAAAGCCAAATGTATGCTCGGTCGCACGCAGAAAACGGCAGAGATTAGTAGACCTGCAAGCTTGTAGATCGGCTATTCTCAGATCAAGACTTCATGGAGCGACCAATCAGACTTAACTGTCCAAACTCTTGGTTTATTCCATTCATTGTAGAGGATTACATCCTGGAGCAGAGCATTGCACTACAACTGCCAGAGCTTGGTTTGGTTTGTACGAATATCTCAACTGGTAGAATATTACACCACCATCTCTGCCGGGATTTGGATTTTGGCTTTGATTTGACCACAAGCCACTCCAACAACGTGTGCACTCATCAGGTGACACAGGCACAATCGTCAACCTGATGGATGATACGTAATGTTACTTTTGGTTAAATAAAGCCCCGGAGCTCACCAGCATAAGGGTTGTTGGTCAGGCCGCCATCTCTGCCAGTCAGTGCCGTCGCAGGAGTTGCAAATGGAATGCTGTAGTAATCCTAACAGAGGACAAGTGGGAGGCGGGAGGGGGGGAGAAAGTAATTTAATCATAGGAAAAAATATGTAATGAACTAAAATGTCTTATAATTAATGCAGTCAGTATGGCTAGAATCATTCTATTCATAAATCAACAGCACCAGGCGATGGTGCATGTCTTATGTCTATAGTCATTAGACTAAACTCACCAGTGGTATTCTGGTCTGTAGCATCTGTAGGTCGTCATAGCCATACACCTGAGGCTGAGAGAGAGAGAGAGAGAGAGAGACAAGAGGTTACTTTACAAGGTACCACTGCTACACAAATAAGACCTGAGAAAGAGATAACGGCATGCATGGGGATCAGAGCTGTCCAACTCCACTAGTTGGACTCTGGGGAATTATGCTTTGCGGAGCAAGGAACCGATATGTCAAACAGCAAAATAATCCTAACGTGAAGTTGTTTTTTATGTCTGTCACTCCGAGTCTGTCTCAACATGCTGCAATAAAATTGTTTGTCCTGACTCGAGTAGTTAGGAAACACTGGATTCATCAGAGTGAGTAATACTAGTCCATTTGTCCATCAAAAAGGTTACATTATTTTCTAGAATCATTCAATACATGAATTCCATAGCCACTTCTAATCCTCACAATAATTTTAGGCTCAAATGGAGGATAAACTAACATAACTAACAGGACTGTGCATGGTGTTGTGTACGACTCACAGGGTAGGCGTGCAGTAGTCCTGGTGCCATGATGTACGGGTTGGGCAGCAGAGGGGGCACTCCAGGGGGAAGGTTCGGTGGTGCTTTCCCTGTATGCAGGAGTACAAAGAAGACAAAACATTATATTCATTCAATTTCAAAGAAAAAAGGTGCAGCAAATTAATAGTACAACTAGTCTCTAATGTCGGTACATTAAGTAGATTAAGACGACGTTTAGTATTTTGCCATTTTAGATCAATAAATCATGCGGATTGAATGATAACCTACCCTCCCACCTCCCTCAAATGTTGATCTGTGGGGCAGAAAATAATCATGCAAATAACATATCCAACCTGAGGACACTGCTGAACTGCGCGATGAGGCAGACGAGGCCATGATCGACGTGGAGTTTGACATGGCTGCGATGGCCATTTGGGGACCCATTGAGGCCGTGTTGAGGCCCATGGCCATGCCGGCAGCGATCAGACCCGAGGGGGCCAAGACGGTGGAGGAGCCCATGGACGAGGCTTGGGGTGCCCCAAGGGAGACCTGCATAACTGCCACGGCCGCTGACGAAGAGGAGGGTACCGATGAAGAGGCCACAGCTGAGATGGAGGAGGGGTAGGAGGAGGGATGCAAGCTGGAGTCACCGTCTATGCCAGGGTGCTGCAGAGAGGATGTAGTTTAGACAAATTGTATTAGATGTCCATTAGGGGTCGAACAGATAAGTTATCACTTATCTGATGCATCCGCTATCGCAGGAAATGCAGTTTTCAATGTTGCTTTTAAGAGATGGAGGCAAATATCCTCATCACACACACACAGATAAAATATGAGATGTTTTATTATTCAGGAGCCTGGAGTTAACATTATCCAATGAATTAATTCACCCTATGACAGCATTTCATCCAACAGTTTATACTGCAATCGTTAGCAGCAGATGCAAGCGACTTCATGCCCACACTCACCCTGAGGAGGTTCTTCCCTTTTTAACCACTTTCAGCCTGACATCGCCATTTTGGGCATGTCATTAGAGGCACAAATTTCCCCCTTTCCCCCTAAAACTTTAGAAAATGTAACATTTTCAAAAAATAAAACAAATATAGCAGATCTACAAGAAGCTCACAATGCATTGCATGCAAATCATCTATATTCATTATTCATTATTAATTTTACGACGGTTAAGCCATGCGGTAAATGCCCCAACACATACTGAACATACACACATCATACAACCACTCACCACCAATAAGCTTGAACTAGATGATCTGCCAGAAGATTGAGAGAGGCTGTTCTGTTGTGTTGGGAGAGAACTATGGAAGGAAGACAGAATCGGAGCAATTCATACGTTGTGCACGACTGTTGCTCAACATAAATTGCATATTTCCAACTGGAAAAAAGTGTTGATGCGAGTCATGCCTTTATTTAGTTTAATTTAGCAAAATAAAAATGTAGCTTTCTTATGTAACTGTAATAAGTCAGGTGGGTTTAATTTGATTAAACTCTAGAGAAAATAAATATCTGAATATGCTAGTGAATTGAAATTAAGTAAGACGGCGGTCTTACTTGTTATGCTGAGGTGGGGGGATGGTGCTTGAGGGCAGGTCTTCACTGTGCCCTAAAGCACTGAGGGACGCCTGATTGGATGTCAACAAAGAGGTGGGACTTGAGCCACTGTCCGTCAAAGCTCCCATGCTTGAGACTGATGCCGTAGTGACGGAATCAGAGGCCGACGCTGCAGAACCTGCTGCAGCTAAGAACAAATCAACAGTCATTTCTGTAATATAGTCCAAACCATAATGAGACAGAGACAAACTAAGAGGAAATAAAATGGATGCTTTCTAAGATATATTCCAATCCAGAGAAATACCTAATCCTACTCATTTTCACCAACAACAACTTTGTGCACATTTATGATGCAAAACTAGGAAAAGTGCCCCTAGTCAGGCACAGGTCAGGTTGTGGCTTCCTGGTGGCGCTATAATAGGCCAATGTGATTTTTGTACAGAATCTGGAGGAATAAAAATGTGTTTTTCAAAAGTCAGCTTGTAAATCGGCTATTTTGGCCAAGAGACTTGATGTAGAGTAGACTGTAGAGGGAAGAGTGGAAGTGTATTCAAGTGGTTAATGAAAATAAAGCACATTAAGACACTCACCTTCCACAGATTGCACCATCTGCATTGAACTGAAACCATTCTGTAAAAACAAAAACAAGGTGAAATCACTAGTTTCCATTGAAACATACAACAGGGAAATTTGTAGACCTGGTGCACCCTAAACGTTGTTATATCTTTGAATCCGGGAGCTACGTCTGTGTCTCATTAGTTGTTATATGTATACATAGCAACATAACATCATATATTTTTTTACATTTTTAATGAGAATTTCCGTCCTCTGCTGTCCGAAGCTTCTTTTACGGGTTTTTAGACAGCTGGTGGATGGAAATTAAGCTCCACCTCTGCGGCTGACTGCTGCGGAGGAGAGCGTTTCCGGGAATCTGTCCGTCACGGCAGTTAGCCGCGGAGGTGGAGCTTCTTTTCCATCCACCAGCTGTCTAAAAACTCGGAAAATAAGCTGCGGACAGCTTCTTCTGTCGGCCGTTTTCCACTCAGGTGTGGAAACACTGTCAGGCAGACTCGATGCTCCAGCCACCAAACGGCCTGGCCAATCAGCGGCAGCTAGAGGCGGGATCAAGGCAGGACTGTGTATGCCTTGATCCCGCCTCTAGCTGCCGCTGATTGGCCAGGCCATTTGGTGGCCGGAGCATCGAGTCTGCATGAGAGTTCCCAGATGGAAACAGGAGGGGGGGAACCCAGTGTACTCTCTGCTGCCCCATCTGGTGGAGTCAGGTTAATTAGAATCAGCCTCAGGTCTAAATGGATGCACGATTGCACGCAGCATTGCAACTCTGTGAGGCCAAAAACCACTCATGCTTTATAATGGCCTTGACCCAGTAAAAATAAGACCTAGAAGGATGAGACATTGTGAAGCATAGGAACATGTGGACTGAGTGAACGAAATCTCTCTCTCACACACACACACACACACACACACACACACACACGTGCTGGAGCTTTGGCATGGGGGTCAGATCAACATATGGAATGAATTCTGTACTGGCCATATATGGAGCGTGTCTTGAGTGTACAGGTTTTGATGAGGTCAGATCAACATATAGAATATCAGAACAGGTCAGCTCCATATATGGAGATCTAAAGGTGGTAGCGGGGGCAGTGTCTTGAGTGTACAGGGTTTGATGAGGTCAGATCAACATATGGAATATCAGAACAGGTCAGCTCCATATATGGAGATCTAAGGGTGGTAGCGGGGGCAGTGTCTTGAGTGTACAGGGTTTGATGAGGGCCCAGGTAGGACCGGGCCTTCATTTTCGGGCCTGTTCAGATCTCTAGTTTTCGTCGGCTGACGGGCGCAGCTGCACTAATAACTTTGGGGCGGGCCCGTCTAGAGTTTGAATGGACAAGTCAATCAGTCAAAGGGGAGACATCGAAGACGAAGGACCTAGACAGTCACCCTTTTAGCGTTATAGTATAACTGTACGTTTTGCAAAGACTATGACCTCACCTTGGGCTGCATGTCCTTCTGAGGGGAGGATGAGGCTGAGGGAGGATAGCGTCTGGTCTGGGAGGTTCTCTGATCGTACAGGTCCATCTGGCTGGGGTTGGTCGACTCACTGGAGGTTGTAACAGTATAATGAACAATGGGTGCAAAAAGTTACGTCCCAAAAGAGTTATCTTTCTGGCTTAATTCGTTCCAGTACACTGATAAAGATAAAGTCATGTAGAGGTTACTACACAAATAAATTAAACAAAAGCTATCATTATTGCTTTTATCATATCATTTCAGTTACTACTGAGACTATTACTGAGACTAATAAACTGTGGTGTTTCACCTCAAACTGAAATATTGTTGTCTTACACAACCTCTCAATTTAATTATACCCGATGGGTTGTGCCCTTTATTAGTGGTACAAACCTGCTAGGACTGCTGTACATGGTGTTCTGAACCTGGTTGGCTGGCACGGTGGTGGCGGGGGTGGAGTCATATTCTGGCAACGCTGGTTCCGACCCAAACTGCAGCGCACCAAACTGGAAATTGAGGCCAGAGATGTCTGATGAGCCTGGCATCTCTACTGCCATTGCTGGAATCTGTAGACATTAGATGGAAAAGGATATTACGATCTCTTTTCAGCAGTGTTTCCGACATTGTTTATTAAAGAAGCAATGTGGCACCATCAACACTACCACATTACAGAGAAAAGAAAAAGCTGGGGATAAAATGCATAAAGATGCAACAAAGAACTTATGTCCTCCCTGACAAGCATGGCTAGTTTTGGCTACATGTATAACAGTGGGCAGAATGAGAAGTAAGCTCAGATGGAAGCTGGTAGAGCAAGTTAACATCACAGCCTAATTTTTTTTTTATACAAGCCAGATGTTTGCATTGGCTTTACAAACAATCTAAAATGACATTGTTTAGATGTCATGTAGGGATTCACCGGCCACATATCGGTATCGGACGATATTTGCCATTATCTGTAAATAAGAACCATTTCCATATCGGTGCATGCCTACATTTTACAGTTCGTTTAATTTCCTGATTCTATCACCAGTCAACATCAGTTGAGCATTTGCTTATCTGCTAATAAGTTAAGACAAAGACACCCAAGCTCAAGTGAAGTGGACACTGCAATTAGCATGCATTTCTGCCAATTCCCATTTTCTCGCTATGGCATGAAAAGAATAATTTAACGCCATCAGGAATAACATTTGAAAACAAAGTGGTGACGATACCTTTGTAGTAATGGAGGTCCTCTTCTTCTGCTGTTTTAGTTTGTGCTGCTGTAGTGGTAGCGGGCTGGAGCCCTGCGTGTCCGACGGACCCGGCGACACTTGCTGACCCAAAGTAGGGACCGCCACCATTTTGGGGAGGGACGAGGCAGGTGGAGGGGCTACGTGGGGTGAGGTGGACGTCTGTTGGGGCAAAGATGAAGGTGGAGGCAGGCCCTTGTCCTGCAGGAAAGCGTCCAACATGGACGAGGTGGAGGTGGTGGACTGGTAGGGCTGGCGCTTGGTGAAGGGAGTGTGGACCGCAGACTCTGGCTGAGTCTTCATATCTGCATGAAAGAAAAAAAAAAGCCCAGCTCAAACATTGTGATTGCAAACAGGCAGAATTACCCATGGCAAAGTTGGATGAAGCTCCGTCTTTGTGTTACAAGTATTAATTTTATTTACATTTTGGACTGGTTGTGGGATTTGTATTGCTTCCTGTATGTCCACATCTGGTGCTGCTTTGTTTTGTTTTTTGTTGTTTTCTGAATATGGCTCTACTTCCTGTCTTCCATGTATGTTGGTTGCTCCATTAATGTTTCCTGATGAAATATGTGAATAATTGTTTTGAAAATACCATGTCGTAAAGAAAACTCAATAAACATATGTTAAAAAATTAATTCCTGATGAAGGTGCAAGTTAAATGTTTGTTATCAGCATAAGGTTTGAAAACTAAAGTGACAGTCGTGTTAACCAGAGCAGCCAATTTAGTTTGCTGGTCATTTGAGAAATCCCAAACAACCATAGACAAACAAAATCACACCTGTGTGAACTGAGGTGGTGTACTCCAGACGAGGACGTATTGTGCGTGTACAGCGAATGCCGCCTATTTGCTGAAACGGTGACGCAATAGTCTCCTCGTCCCCTCCAAACCAACCTCACGTCATCAGGCTTTCCACCTCCAGTTATTTTTTTATATTTGCACATAATGTCTAGAAATCTCTTATCCGAAAATAGCCGATCTGCAGCCAGTGCATGAGCTTGTAGATGAGCTATTTTCGGAGAACAGAATTTATGGTGATTACCAATCTGGAAAGCCAAGAAAAAAATGGATGATCTACATTATTGTTAGCCTACTAATGGTGTAGTGTAGAATAGATTAGTATATACAGTAGGACATGGGTGCCCATTACGTCGATCGCGGTCGACCAGTCGATCGCAAGCGCTGCGCAAGTAGACCGCTTGGCCCCGACATGAAAAAAAAAAAAAAAAAAACAATCCTCGAGTCGCCTCGGGCAGGCGGCGGCGGCTTTAAACCCCCCCACAATGCAGTGCCTGGTTTTCAAGTGTGGGGAACGTCGGGTCTGTTATGTTGTTAAACAAACAAATTAAAAGGATATCTATCCATCATTGTTCATATAGCAAGATGCGCGCGGCAAAGAAGCCTAAAACATATCACTTCCATGCAGAGTGGGAAGAAGATTATTTTTTCACGATGTCACATTCCAAGTCCAACTGCGTTTGCCTTACTCGAGCCCATCGCTACATTCATGTGCTTCCCATTCAGAAGCTGATGTTGATTCCATTGCCTCGAAAATAGCAACACTTTTTAACATGAACTCTTCTGCGTTGGAGAATGAGATCATGGCACTGCAGGCTGACATACAGTTAAAGTTGCGCGCCCGCGATAGAGAGTTTTGGAATTTACTCGTGAAGGAAAAGTATCCAAACATCAGGACTTGTGCAGCCTCGCTCACAGCGTTATTTGGCTCCACATATTTATGTGAATCAGCGTTTTCCCACATGAAGATAATTAAGTCCAAATATCGTTCCACGTTGACGGACGATCATTTGGAGGCCTGTTTAAGACTAGCTGTCAGCAGTGACTGTCCGGATTACGCAGCGCTGACGGACTCCATTCAGTGCAAGGCTGAAAGCAGTCATCTGATTAAAGGGATAGTTCAGATTTTTTTAATTTAAATTGTATGAAATACTTTCCATTAATATAGTGGTTGCAACTGTAGGCCTATTAATTGATTGCCAGAGACCTGTGGTAGGAGTTCTTCTCTGGTTGAGTTGAGTGCATTATTCCTTCATGTGATTGTGATACTTTAGCAATATGTTATTACAAATTGAAATTGATTGACGTTATTACAAAGAGTAACTTAATAAAAATGTGGTTAAAAATAAAGGTGGTAAATAAATAGAATTTATTGATTGAAACAGTCCTAATGCCTTAATGTTATTTATTTTGAGTATTTTAAGCAATGGGATAATATTTTTTTGGTTGGTAGATCACCTTGAGCTGGCAATTTTAAAAGTAGACCTCAAGTCAAAAAAGTGTGGGCACCCCTGCAGTAGGCTATAAAGCTAGGCTAGCTAAGCTAGTCCACGTGGTGGCTGCATGCATAATTAACATAACCACAATGTGAACGATCGAAACTTTAATACCGTTTACAAACTTGCGCGGCTAACAGCCCGAGCCGTGTGTGGGGGTCCCCGGAACTTCCAGACCCACAGGAACACGCCCAGGGTGCCGGGCCGGTTCTGACAAGCCACCCACGTCCGAAACGGTTGAGAAATGACAGAGTTACCGTGTGGAGGTCCCTCTAATGTACTGTCACACCCAAAATCATCATATATATACATATAGTGTGTGTGTGTGTGTGTGTGTGTGTGTGTGTGTGTGTGTGTGTGTGTGTGTGTGTGTGTGTGTGTGGCTGCGCAACAGTGACACTTGGTGGTGAAAACCAACCAAACGCTATTTTTGTGCTGGGACGGACCCAGCCACGGACTAGGCAAGGCAATGGAGTAGCTGCACCACTCAAAATGATATGTGCTCTCACCATACTGCCCCAGTGTCGAGGGGCTTGTATCCCACGAAGACGGAGTTGTGTTGGGAGGCCCAGTTTGTGAGTGCTGGGCAGCCAGCTGGGCCAGTGCCTGGGCTGTTTTGTACTGCTCCAGGAACTGGGAGCCAGTGGTGGTCCCTGTGCTACCTCCTTTAGGGTCTCCCACATCCCCAAAGCCCTTGCTCAGCATGCCAACCTGCAACGATAGTTATACATAGAATTGTTTTTCAGTGGGATGTGGTGGGTTTCAAGCACATGCTGACTTGGACGAGTTTCTGCCGGCCTGTTATGTTGCTGGTCATGTTATCTTGCATTTCTGTCTCTGTCAACAGATTCAGAGGTGCATTGCATTCCAAGGGAACATTTGATTTTCTATCATTATTATTATGTAGGATTATTGAAAATTGGGGTTAGCTAATTATTTCAAAACTCAGCTTATCACTCACCATTCTTCAGCCATGTGTGACATTGGGAATTACTGTTCAATTCTAATGGTTGAAAAGATTTGTCTCACCCAAATGCAAGCCGATTTTGCAGACTGGCTAGTGGCACAAAAATAAACGAAAAAAGAAAACGTAATTTCAGTCAGGGAGGGCTGAATTAAGTAAATTAGGTAGATTGCCATTGTTGTAAACTTCCCCAGGAGGAAATTGTACAGCCAGTATAATTCTTATTGGAAAGCACCACAGTTCCGTTTGATCTCCATGAAGCATCATCATCCTACCATTATGCAGGGTCACTGAGCAGTATGAGTTTTGATTGAGGGTTTTCTTTCCGTCTTTTTTCGTTGTTTTTTTTTGGGAAAATAATGTATACTATACCAATTATATCATTTATAACCTGTTCTTAATAAAAAGTTATTTGACAAAAAGAACTACATGAAGCATAACTAGCTAGCGGAAAACTAAGGTTACTATCACATTGGGCTATCAACCTGTCAATTAAAGGACCACTTCACCACTTTTCAACCTATCTTCATATAATAGGTCCTCACTAAAAATCAAGAAAAAAATGGCGCAATTATTTTCTACTCGGTCTGTGTCTCATAGGAGGGCTGTGGGCAGTTCAGAAACCGTCTTCCAGTGACATCATCGATGGGGAATTACAAGCCAATAAAAACTGCAGGCTTTCTAGTTCTGAAAAGATGCAATGCGAAAATGGAAGCCATCGTTCTCACGATAATGGAAATCTAAACATTTTTATGAAAATAATCTTGTTTAAAAAATAATCTGCCTAATGATGATGTCACTGGAAGACGGTTTCTAAACTGCCCACAGCCCTCCTATGAGACGCAGACTGAGTAGAAATAAATTGTGCCATTTTTGATGATTATTAGTGAGGACCTATTATATGAAGATAGGTTGAAAAGTGGTGAAGTGGTCCTTTAAATGACACCACCACCATTAGACAGGGGTAGAAGAGGTGGCTGTAAAAGTATATATTTTATAAAAGATGCTTTTAGTAGAATGACTGCACTTAAAAAATTATATAGAACAATGCCAACGGAATGAGTCTTGGGGCGCTTTCACACATAATGTTCCGTCTGATAAGCTTGAAAAGTTGATAAATGCGATGTCCCCTCTCTGTTTACTGCTGTGTGTTCAACAGTCTCTCCCTCTCTCAAAAATAACAAGCCACCTTGATACAATATAATCGGTGTGTTGCGTGCCCTGGCCGTGCTGCCTATTCTCACACCCAATCAACTTTTCATAAAGTACAAAACGAGATGATCACCTTCCCAGCGGAGAAGGGCACCCAGCACTGCTCAAAGGGTGAAAAAAAACGTAAAGACGTAAATATATCTACCCGCCCCTATCCAATCAGAAGCCTTCCCAGCCCCAAAGTGCTGCGGAATTAAATAATGGGATTTAAAAGTATCATCCATGACCATTTCCCCATGTAAACTCGTAGCAAAAACATTGCTTATGAATTATTTTATTCTGAAGTTTTTATTCTGAATACACTTTCTGCATAACCTCTAAATATGTAAAAGCATATACATAATATAGGTCATTACACCAGTAACAAATAAGAGTACAACTCCAACTGCAGCGGAGGGAAAAACAATAGTATACAGACAGAGGAGAGCAAAAGCTGAAATGCATATTCAATCCACTACACAGGCTTACACTGTAGCTTACCATGCTGTGCTGGGTATAAGGAGTGCTAGAGGGTGCCTGAGAGAGCGGCACCCCTTGCTTGGAATTGCTGAAGACCAGTGACTGGTTCAATGAGGGGGGCTGGGAAGTTTCCATGGGGGCATTCTCTGGCTCTGAAGAGGACGACGGGGGAGTCTTGCCCAACAGCACTGCCAGGTCAATCCTGTGGGAGGGGGCAGAGATCAAGGTCAGAACAAGGTGTAACGAGGTACTAACTAAACCACTCTCTCAATGTGTGGTCCATGAGGCGGTCCCCAGCTACATGACTGATAGTAACAAAACCGACCCTTAACCGATTTAGACCATAAGTCACTCCTGGTGGCGCTATAAAGAGCAGATATGAAAAATACAGGTGAAAGGTTTGCTTGGCCTCTAGGGAGTGTGCATACAAAGGTTTACACAGATGGAGTGTGTGTGCAGAGTTTGGCTGCAATCAAGCCAACGGTGCCAGAGATTAGCTGTTCACACACGCATCGGTGCATCGACACAAGTCGATTCAAATTAGAAAAAATATAAATTTCATTTGTTTTCCCCATATTATTTTTGCTCTATGCGTTGTGCTGCTGCTGGCTGAAATAATGTTAATTATACCAATGACCCATGTCTTCTATTGTGTTCTGAAGGTACACAAGGTATTTTGCTTGAAAATATTGGTAGTTTACCAGTTGCGGTTTTTATTTAAGCTTGTTCCCTAATGTTTAAACCTCATAAAGGACCCCCATGTATTTGTGCACACGGACCCCCATCTGAAGAATGTTTTGTGCCAGGTTTTGATTTCTTTTCATAGACCCGATTGTTTCTTTCTCACACAATATGGCAACAACTACCTCTCGTCTCCAGCTGTTATATACAGCAACATAACAACCGGTGTTGCCAGATTGTGTGAGAGAAATAAGCAATCAGGTCTATGAAAAGAAGCCACTCAACAAATGAGCTACTATAAACTTAATATGTATTACTAAGACTATACATCACGGCAGCTACTTGAGAATAGCAGATCTACAAGCTCACAATGTGTCGTAAGATTGTAGATCAGATATTTTCCAAAATAGTTTGTTTTGTACAAATAAAAAATAAAAACCTGGCCCACAATTTTTTTCAGATGGGGGTCCATTATGACAATGTTTGAGCAGAATCACAGGTTTAAACAACATTAGGAAACAATCCTAAATAAGCAACTACACTTTAGAAACAAGCCCAAAAAAACACAACCTGCAACTACTGTCAATATTATCAAGCAACTTTACTGAAAAACAAGCGGACATGGCAACACCGGTAACAACTCCATGAAGAAGACGTTTCTAAGTCATGTCATCATGTCAACATCGCAAAACAAATAATACAAACTATGAAAAACTATGCCATCACATTATCAAATGAAATAGTGTTGTTTAAAGAACTGAACTTTATTCCTACAAAATCACGACCGTACATTCACAGTGAATGAGTAGCTGCCGACCGGAAGCGTTCCGGCAGCCCAAACTGAACGCGGAAATGTTGGCTGCATAGAGCCCATTATGCCTCGTCTCAGTCTGTTGCGTTCTCTTTTCTGGTGTGTGAGTGTGTGCCTGCACCTTTTAGTGTTTACTATAAAATGTATGTTTTGATAATCAGCGCCTTGCCATAGATAGGCCTACTGTTTTCTAATGAGTTTCTGTGCCATATTGGAGAGGCCACTGTGTGTTTAGTGGCTCCTTTTGACATGCTCCGTATTTGAGCACATGCACCCCAAACCGACTGGGAAGAATCGCAACTCTTTTTTAATATATTTTTTATCCGACGATTTTGTAGCCCATTTTTCACCACTGTGTCAATCATCTAATGTGATCCTGGGCTCTACACACCCTCCACCAACCTAGTCCCGATATATGGGGGACAAGGGGAGAGCATTGGACTTGAACTCACGCTTCCTTCATGCCGAGTGTCCAAGTTGCTCCTTTACACCTGACAGGGGGGAGTTTCCCTGGTTGGACGTAGCGCGTGGAAGGAACACGTTATTCCAACCAGTTCCTTTCCCCTCCATCAGGCACCTCGGCTGGCAGTTTAGTGACCAGGATTACTGGTCAACTCTTTAATGCCCTAGTACGCACGCAGGCACACAGATGGAGTACAAAACATAATCACCCAGAGCCTTCGGCCTGGTGGAGACAATAAACAACTGTTGACTGCATTACCCAGACATGAGTCTCAAGCAAAGAACCTTGAATACAAGTTGTATGGACTAATTCATTGGGGCATCACAACCCACCTCTGTCCCTTAGTGATGGTGACATTCTCTTGAGGCAGAGGCATGGTGGCCACACTGGATGCTGTGAATATCTTGGTCTCTGACAACTGAGAGAGAGACAGACAAGTATCAACACCAGCTGGCCTAAATGCATTAGTGGCACCATCAGTGCCTTGGCTGTGGTTTACTACAAGTGGTTTTGAGCTCAAGAGACGACTCACATCCTCATTCCAGTCCTCAGTACCCCACTCTTCTGTTGGGGTCCTCCAGGCACCTACAGCATGAAAGAGAAATGGCTCAGTACTCACACAAACGGAATAAAGTTTGCCTAAAAATAAGTCACACAACTCAGACTGGCTTACCAGGAGCGGAATCAAACTTGGGCTGATAGTTTGTGCTGATAGTTTGTGCCTCCTCTACTGCCGAGTATTCCAGCCCTAAATAGAAAATAAAAAGAGGGAGCTCAGTTTTCATTCATAACGTGACTGAATTTAGAGGACTAAAACTCAGGGTTTCCTGCACAATGTTGTTGGCATGGCGCTGCGCCATGCTTGAAATAAATCGTGCCATATTGCCAAGCTGCCCAAAAAAAAAAGGGGGCTAGTGAATCATGTGTATGTGTGTGTGATATGAAATTTCCAGTACCTCCCCAGTGCCTCCCCAAGTGCCACCCCAGTGTCTGCTCTGCAGTGTCTGCCCAGTATCTGCCCAGTGCCTCCCCAGTGTCCGCCAAGTGCCTCCCCAGTGCCTCCGCAGTGTCTTCCCAGTGCCTGCCCAGTGTCCCCCCAATGTCTCCAATAGCAATACAAGAGGAATAATAGCAATAATTACAACTTATTAATTAATCAAATTAATTAATTAATTAATCAAAAGTTTCGACACGCGGCCAGCCAGAAGGCCCCCCCCCCCACGCCCAGCACCATGCCAAAGCTTTTTCCTGCAGGAAACACTGAAACTGTCATTGAAACCATATACAAGACTTCCATTGAACATACAGGTGAAGACATCTTAGCTTTAGGAGCCTCATAGATGAAGCTGGACAATAATATTTAACAAGCAGGTACATTGTCTATGTCATTTTAGTCATAGGTTAAACATTAGTTGATCAATTAACTTACTAGGTCCTTCCTCAGGCTCCATGCTCACTGTGTTGTTCCAGGTACTGCCCCCGCCGTAGCTCTCCTCTGTCTGGGCTGCCTCAGCGTAGTCAGCAGGGTTGAATGTTCTGAGAGACAGTGATGAAGCAGGCCTTATGAGCATACAGAGTCTTGTCTACAGGCCTGTCTGAAAACTCTCGAGCTCAATGTGAACACCGACCACTGGTTTACAAACAAAAAACCATGGTTCTGTGTTTTGTCAAAGCACATATAGAGTGACAGTTGCACAGGCCTCAGTCATTTGCTGCTGAAGATGAAGCTGGTTAGTCTAGTCTGGGAGCACACTCTGCATCCCTATCCAGTGGTTCAGAATAGTTTCATCCAGTCAGCCATACGCTGCCAATGTTTTGAGATACCCTGTACTAACTGAAGAAGCAAACATAAGGATGAGACGGCTACCACTTGGGTGAGCAAAAGGTTCCCATTTTCTTGGTGAAGGGGTTCTAATCTCCATTCATCCGTGAGTTTTAAGTGGGGTGTAATGTTGACATATGGTATGTCATTTGGCGGGTGGTTTTATGCAAAACTACTGACAGCACCATGTCAATTTAATGTTAATATGAGGCGTAAGGGAATTTAAACTAGAACATGGTTAGCGTTATAAGGCGTTGCTGAGCTACTGAAACTGTGGGGAGGAAGTAAGGTCAAAGCAGGAAGTGATCGTAGATGCAGGCTACCAACGGTGCATAACTAATCATCTGCAATGACAGACTTATAGGAAGTCAAGAAGCAGAAACATACCCCAAGCATTGTTTTACTCCACCCCCCCAACCATGTGTTCCACAGAGGTCTCACAAATCTGATGTATAACAGCAGTAGTTTTGCAGATTATAGACAGGAAAGAAAATCCACACACTCAAGCTTTAAGCTTCAACACTTCCCATCAGAACTTGTGGAATTTTCCTAATTTTAATCTGTAGGCTTCTAGAGGGCTTGCATGGACAGGTTGAGGCCTGAGTGTTAACATTCTGCCCATATCCAGTCGCTGGAGAGCTTGGCATTTATTTATAGCATGCGCCGAATACTGCATCATCATAACTTCTGCTTTCATGGCACTGGAAAATACCACCCCCTGGCAGAAAGCAAGATTGACACACTGACACACCAATGGTGGTGCACTCACCTCTCATCTCCTGACAAATCATATCTGGGCCCTTTATCAATCTGGCTTTAAGAGGGGAAAATAATAGCAAGGATTAGAAGCAGCACAATAAAGGGGAAAGTACAGGATACATGTGTGTGTCCTCCATGCATAGTCACAACTTCAAGTCACTGTCTGCAACACTGAGCACTTTACAAAAACATACAATAAAACACTGCAAGATAGAAGCAGTGGCACTTTTCTGCAGGTGTTTTGGTTAGTCTAAAAATAGGGAACGGGAATGTCACACGTTTGTTTAATGTTTCCTTTTTATCATAGAAGCATCGGACTTACAGGGCATACAAGTTAGAAAGGCATGCATGTAGTGGGTGTGGGAAACTTCATTAGCTTTTAAAGAATAAATGAAGGTAAATCACCCTCTTAACAAATAGTCGTTTACACACTCAAATGGGTAGTAGAGTGTGTAAGCAAACTTAACCGGCCACAGTTCAAATTGACCAAGTAATGTCCTGTAGCACAACCAGTTATTGGTCAGATAATTCTAACATTGTGGATTTGAATCACCACACATTATCATCATCAGCCCCCCCACCCACCCACCAGACACTTTCCTAGCTGTACCATTAAATGAGGGAGAATAGCTTGAAGATACGCCTTAGAAAGTTAGAATACTATAATACACCAGCATTTGGTAATTGTGTGATACCAATTTCCCACCCTTCTCATGCAGCTCGTAAGCAAGGTATATAAACCACACAACCCAGAGAAACGGTGGAAGCAACAGACCCTTCAACAGGGATATGTTGAGGGACGCACTAATTATCCATCAGTCACACTACAGTAGCAAGCAAAGCCAGTATGCTATCACTCAGAGTGGGCCATTAGTGTTATGTGGGTTCCAAGAAGCCAAACTTGTCAGCAGCATATAAACAGGAATGGAAGCTGGATTTCTAAAGCCGTTCTGCAGCAGCAAATGCATTAGCCCTCCATTTACATTGTGCATCCCTACACAACCCTGAAATTACACATACACAGGTTAAACAGATGGGAGGACACACTTCAAAAGTAGATAAGAAAATCCATATTCATGGTAAACAGCCAAATTAATTGTTTACCACTGGTATCAGAAGTTATTGCAAGATTCCATTGGCCTTGGGCTGACAAGGGTGTTTGTTAGATGTTTGGATTGGAGGTTCAGCCGACTCTTGACAGCAACTGCATTCCATACATTGTAAAATCCTGAATGTTAATGAATTTAAATTAACACTCAGGATCTTGCCATTTTCTCTAGTCTCTCTAGTCTCTTGCACACCTGAAAATCTATTTTACAGGTACGCTGTTTTATACACACCGTTTTCACTTTCAGGCAACATTTCTGTCAAAGACCCTCTTCATGCATAACAGACCATTTTAGTATCCAAATGGTTTCGATATTAACACTGCTGCTGCGGAATATAATATATTCCACCTTTAAAGAATCATATTGAAGGAAACTAGGTTTAGCAAACAAGGTCTTTGATTAACTTAACTAAGGAGCCGCTTGGAATCCTACAGCCCCATGACAAAAAATGAAATAAAACAATTACCGGTAGTCATTTACAAATCTTTGTGGGACCCTCGTCAACACATGATCACTGGAATTTTGCCAATATTTCATCCAAAACCCCTGGATTTAGCTCATAGTGATTTAATGACTACAAGCTGCCCTACAATTCTCTCAAACTTGTTTGCATATTGACAATACAATATTCAATTAATCAACAACCTTACTGCCAATGCAGGCGGTGCATTCCTTCATCCTATTTTCTGAATATAAATAAAGGATACCCCGTACTACAAACTAGATGTTTATTTATGTGTATTCCATCAATCTCATTTCATCCCCTTTTTTCTTCCAACAGAGTGCGTCCATCCTTCCTTGCTGCAAGAGCAGACCTGCCAACCTTGCCAAAATTTAATTGGTACCACTTTCGCAGTTTCGGCATACACCGCTTCGCCTGAACATGGTCATTTCCCACCATATAATCAAGTTTGCTTTTTATGAGTAATCGAAATATTGTGATACTATTATCAATAACATTACATTGATATGATATAATATATATGCAGCCCTAATGCACCAGTAGGCCTGTTACCTAGTTAGTGCATGCATGACATGTATGCATGTACATACGTAACATAAAACAGTGTACGGTAAGGCTGCCCAGATGCTCATTAACATTGGAACACCACAATCGCTCACTCTATCTGAGCAAGCTTGTTATTGTGGCCTGCCATTATATAGTATGATTGCGAACGTAGTGAGCACTTACTATATACAGTATATATATATAGATGTTGATAATTCTTCTGTGACACTTTATTGGTGTGGCTTAATTTTCTCATTCAAAACAAAGGGGCTTCGGTGGTGGTTAGTTTGGATGTTTGGACTTAAAGCTGTATAAAAAGCTTGCCATTAATATAGTGGTTGCAAACTGCAACGGCATTAATTGATTGACCGAGTCCAGTGGTGGGAGTTCTGGTCTTGGGGAATATTAAGTAGTTCCAGTGGGCACTGGGGACCACGCATTAAAAATGAATTAATCCACAAAACTAGCGTAATTTCTATTATTGACCTATTTCTACCATATAGAGTAACTTTGATCCCTCTGTCACATGGTACTATTTATCTTAGTTCAATATCACTGCGATGCAGCTTCGCAGCAGCACACTATCAAAGCTAGTTGTGCATCTGCTTCAGCTGCCCGGTCAGCTGTTTTAGCTACGAGGTGGACGGCGCTTGAAAACATTATTTTAGACTCGTTCTGGCTACTTTAATATGTACGAGCTGCGTTCGCTTCCCGCGTTTGCGCGTCTTACTGGTAACTTCATAAGTTTTGTGTCATTGGAACATTATAGTAGTTTCAATTATTTCAAGCTAGATCTGCACATTAGCGTGACTTCAGACTACAGAAGTAGACGCTCCTTCCGGGTGCTTCAAAACGCCACTGAGCAACTTCTACTGACATGAATAGCGGGGGTGGCGGAGCTTCGTGCCAGAACAGTCTCTATCCTTTTAATACTCATCCTTTTAATATGCATAGAACGGGGCGACAGGCTGAGAGCGAGAGAAGCCGTGCCAACAGCTGCAACGCGTTACCTGGTGGTGTCCTTGTACCGAGTGCGAGCCATATGCCCAAAGAGGTGGTGGAGAGCTGACACTGTAGCTGACACTAAACGTATAAAGTAGCCGGAACGAGTCTACAAGTAAATGAACGCTGTTCACGTTGAAACCTCGTAGCTAAACAGCTGACAGAAGCGCACTTAGCTTTGATAGTGTGCTGCAGCCACAAAGTGCTGGATTCTATGCGGCGCAGTAATACTGAACAACAAAAATAGTACCATGTGAGCGATCAACATTGAACGAAAGTTGAAAGTTTATACCGCACCCATCCCCCGAATTGCGTAGCTTTCAGCAGGCATTTTGTACCTGCATAACCGATAATTGCGTTTTAGGTTGGCAGGTATGCAAAAGGAGTGCATAAGCCCTACCTAGCTCTGTACTCTGAGTGAGCTGAGGGTTTCTGTGACTTCATCAGCTTGCATTTCAAACAAGCTGCTTTGCTTAGAAGTTAGAAGCAAAAAGAAACGGTACCACTTTCAGTTGTCAAATGTGAAAATCTGAAGCATGTTGGAAGGAAGCCAGTGTGCCTGCAGCCTCACTAGAGGAAACCACACTGAAGGAAGCCAGTGTGTCTGCAGCCTCACTAGAGGAAACCACACTGAAGGAAGCCAGTGTGTCTGCAGCCTCACTAGAGGAAACCACACTGAAGGAAGCCAGTGTGTCTGCAGCCTCACTAGAGGAAACCACACTGAAGGAAGCCAGTGTGTCTGCAGCCTCACTAGAGGAAACCACACTGAAGGAAGCCAGTGTGCCTGCAGCTTCACTAGAGGAAACCACACTGAAGGAAGCCAGTGTGTCTGCAGCCTCACTAGAGGAAACCACACTGAAGGAAGCCAGTGTGTCTGCAGCCTCACTAGAGGAAACCACACTGCATACAGTGCATGTGTGATTTACCAAATGTAGAGCTGTACAGTGTACAGTTAGAATGTATGGCAGATAAAGGACTGCTCTAACTTTCCCGACTTTTTGGAATAAATTCAAATAAGGCAGTCATCTCACTTCTGTCACGACACAGTAACCTACAACACTTTAGAAATGCCAACACACAATTATCACTGCAACCCACACACACACACACACACGCACACACAAACCAATTATCTGCATAACTTGTAGGATTAACACACAAATTAGAAGAAACCCATATGCAATGGCCAGAAAATGTTATGTTTCATTGTTAGCCAATTAGGTTGTTGTTGTAAATGTAGCAAAAATACCCAAATTTCACTTTAACGTGGTTTGTTTGGACACCCTGCACTCTGAAGGTTTGAGTTACATAAATGCTGTGTTCGGCCCACGCTGTTCCACTCCACTGGTCGGCCAAACGTCCCGCCTCCTTTGGATTAAGGCTAAACAATAGGCTGGGGTCCTGCTCTCTGGTGACCATGGCAACAGGTAAGAGAGCGAGGAGGAACAAAAACCCCTCTGGTTTTAGGCGACACAGGTGTTATCTTACCCCATGCCCTGTGCAGAGAACCTGCCCCCTCCTCGCCGTCCAGCTACTCCTGCAGGTGACAAGACCAGAAACATATTTTACATTCCAAATGTTATGACTGGTTATCCTTCTTCTTGAAGCCCTCATCTGATCAACTTCACACTACTGCCCATGAATGCAGGCGTAATACATTGAGCTTGTAGATCAGCCATTTTATCCATTATTTTTTGTATACCATTATTATATATATATATATCGCAATGTTGTGATATGGCATAAATTTAATCTCTTCCTGGTTTAATCTTTCCATGTATGTGCGTGTGTGTGTGTGTGTGTGTGTGTATATATATATATACATATATACACACACACACACACACACACGGAAAGAGATTAAAACCAGGAAGAGATTACATTTATGCCATATCACAACATTGCGATACCCAAAATCAAAGATCATATCTTGTCTCATATCATAATATCAATATATTGCCCAGCCCCACCGGCTACTCAACACTGCAAGCTTTGAGTGTCAAAACAAACAGACCCCTGGCAACGCTGTCAACACCCCGAACGCCCGGGGCCACTGAGCTGGTGGCAATACAGTGAACCAAACTATTTGCCCGCTCAGAACAAGCACTGCACCAGTATGTTAAATATTACTTTGTTCCAAGTTGTCAGCAAACTCCATCACCAGACCTTGTGGCTCATGTGTAAATGTATGAGGCGGCATCTCTTACCCACACCCACACCCACGGCCCCTCCTCTTCCTCTGCCTCGCCCCCTGCGGCCTCGCTCTGTGCCTCTTCCAGCAACACCACCAGCCTTGCCTCCATCCAGGCCATTCTCCTGACCACGAACTAGGGGGACAAAGTTATTTTTTTAATTTTTTTAAGAAAAGATCTGAGCATTAAAAAAATCTGGAGGAGAGGAAGTAAAGTTAATACAAATCTTATTCTATTCTATAAAAATGCCAACATGTTTTGACCGGTTAAGGTTTTGAAGGGCAAGAACTGATTGAGTTGGATTTGTTGCCTTTTAAAAACCAGTGTCTGTTTGGCATGACAATATCACAATATCATGTTCCGTTTAACATTTTATCACAATCCAAATCGTATCCATAACGTTTTGATGAGCAGGCATAATACAAGAATGGAGATGTGAGGAAATGGAAACCTGCATGTTGTAATAAAATATCAATATTTGTCCCACCCCTAGTTCCCACAGAAAAGACTAGTTTCAGAAGCAACTTAAAATGAATTATTAAATGACACAATTATGTCTAGGCAACATTGGGAAAATAATTGTAGGATGCTAGGCTATTTGGCTGCCAGTCTGTAGTTCGTAAGTTTACTTGTCAGTGACGTGGCTGGTATGCACACTGTCACTGCTGTACACCATCTTCCATCTCTCCTATCTTTGACTTTGACTCTTCTACTCCATCGCTCTGGATCGACGGCGGCATTATTATTATTCAGCGTTAGAAATATTTCAGGTGTTCTGATCAGATAGCTGCCTCCCCTCCCCTCACGTCAAAACACTGTTCTCAATGTTTATATCTTACTTGACGAGAAGACATGTGGACATATCCTTATGGAACCAGGGAGAGGGGGGAAAACACCACAAGAGTGACGAGTGATCAGTCAAACATGTGTTCTCTCCTCAGTAAATAAATCTGTATGCGATCTGACCATAATTATTTTGATTACACCGTCATGCTCGTTTGAGGACAGGTAGAGAGCAGAGCATACATGTGTTTGGGAATGTTGCTGAATGTTATTTTGTCAGCCGACAGCCAAATCAAAGAAACCATAGAATATATTTAATTATTTGATATCTCCGACAGTCAACGCACTGCGCCCTACAATGGAAGCATAGGCCCTCATTTATCAATCGAGTGTAAAATCTGCCCCAAATTCGAGTGTAGGTTTTGTAGTACACTCACATCGCCACGGCATTTATAAAGTGATCGCAAACAGCTGATCCTTCCTTAATTTCGTTCCGACGTTAATAAATGTGACAGCTGAAATCTATCTGGCACGTCCTATGAAAAAAAGCCTCGCCCTCGTTTTTGTGACATGAACAACTGCAGTACGACCTTGGAAACCATAGTTACATGACGGGGGAAAAAAGCCAATAAAAAAGTTTCCCCGCGCTTGCCTGGCTGCCCGCAAATTTCTGGTTAGTAAACCACAGCATGCAAGCCGCCTTTGTTTTAAATGGTCCCCCAAACTTCACACCTATTGGGCGGGGATGCGCTAGTCCCCACACAAAACAGTTCTATTCCCCAGACATTGTTTTGGGATATTTTGGCTGAGATGGCTCCGTTTGTCAAGTCTCAAGTCAGTGTGGAGATTACCCGGCACACAGACGGCAGCCTCTCCGCTAACCGTGTTGCTGCAGGAGTGTGAATGAACCGTGCGGGCTGCGGCCACTGGAACAAAGCCACCATATTAGCGTTTGAATACCTGTTCCGTGAACACCGTAAAAGGTGTGTGCCTATACGTGACAAAATGACCAGGGGGAGGGGAGCTTCAGCCTTCAGTCAGTGGGTGCCATTTGGCTTACTATTGTGTCAGTGGGTGCTTCAGCCCTCAAGCACTCCCGGAGTTCGTTGGATTAGGCTACAGTAGGCTACCCATGTTGGGACTCTCCGCAGCTGCAGCACTGCACTATAGAGCCTCGTACAAAACACAATTTTCCGGGCTGAACAAATAATTAGAAAGAAGAAAACGGCAGGTTAGGTTACAACATTTTGTGTTTGTTTTTCTTCTTTGTAATTATTTGTTTGGTCCAAAATATTGTGTTTGTCGTCATGATTTGTCACAACTCGAGTTGATTGATTTAAAAAAGGAAGCTCACACTCTCGTCCCCTGCTGGCTCCGCGGCCTCTACGTGGGGCCCCACCTCGACGGCGTGCAACATCCCTCTCTCCTTTGTCCCTGTTCTCTTTTCCTTCCTCTCCAGTCTCAGCCTGGCCTGTCTCCTTCTGACCAGACACCCCTTTCTTCTTCCCCACCATCTCCCAAGATTCCTAGGGAAGAGGTGGAGAACACAGTAATGTTTTTCTGGCAGAAAGTTTTAGGTTTTAGGAAAAGACACAAGAAAGCAAGCTGTGTGATTGTTCATTAAAATCCATGGTTTATCCACATAAATGGCATAAATCACACGCATGCTAATAAAATGTATTGCCTCGGTTTTAAGTTTTAACCTATGGGAGTCAAACTTTAAAAAGAACACCATTCTTCGCCTTCTTATGCATTAGGGACACAAAAGTGTACACATGTTAGCATTTAACCCTAATCTGATATACAATTTAGGCATTTAGCAGACGCTCTTAATCTTAAAACATTCACTGCCAGGTTTCAATTATTCCAAAACAGCCTGTGGTTTTCAGTGAAACCCTTATTTTGAAGTGCCATCGGGATCCAAGAGGTGAACCGGATGTAGGAAAACGCTGTGTGCTGTGACAGACGTCTCTTTCACCCGGAAAATAAATGTTGTGGCCGCAAATAATCTGTACATTGAAAACTATACAACCTACAGCATGCCAGTCAACAAATTAACCTGGCATCTGTCTATATAACATGCTATATACATTTAAATGAATAAATTGAACCTTTGCATAAGCCTGCAAGGTCGTCAAGGTTAGGGGAAAGTGCTATGGAAGTGCTACAGCCTAACTTGGAGACTGAAGAGGCGAGTCTTCAGATTACGGCATAATATTTATACAAATGAATATTGTAACACACATCATGAGCCTTGAACATAGCAACGGTATGTAGTGCAACTAACACGGTGAACAAAGCCATCCATGTCACTATTGAGTGAACAGAGTATTCAAGGTGAACAGCATCCAAATAAAGTTGATTAATGAAGAAAAAGGGGTGATCCGAAAAAAAGAACATAGGGCGGATATAAAATCAGGGTACATTATTAACACCCCGAACGCCCGGGGTTATTTAATTCATTAAATCATAGCACCCAGCGATTTATAGCAGCGGAGCACTTTTACCGACGGACCGGATGTTATCCCGGATGTGGCTGAAGCAGCTACATGTAGCCAAAACACTCTAGAGGTGGGAGGTATGATTAATTCTACCACGACCAGCAACGGGACCGTGGTGGGCCGTCTAACACATGATCTTTGCTTAGAATTGGACGGGATGATTTAGATCAACGTTATTAACGTTTTAAGATTTTCGGTCTCGTCTGCTAAACAGGGGGGGAACATTTTCGATGATGTCCTACTGTTGCGCAACATTCGATGTTGCGCAACAGGCGCTCCCAGGCTGTGGAGCGATGTGATCTGTTTTGAATCAATAACCTCCGTCCTTCTGATCAATCGTCGTCCTGGGCACCAGGCATTACTAATTGAAAGGAGAGCCTGGCCCTCAAACAAAGCTCATGGTACTCACAGTGTCTGGGCTTCCCTCCAGCAGGACGTTGATGGCTCTGTTAACATCCCCATTGCAGTCATGCAGTGCGATCATAGACTCATCCTGGTCCTTGCCTGTGATGTCAATCAGCTGGAAAATGTAGAGAGAAATGAAGAGATGAGGCACTGCCCCCAAAACACAAAGACTCAAAGCTGTGTAAACTATCAACTTTAATAGCAGCAAACTGTGTGGGGTGGTATTATTGTTATAGGCATTTCTATGCTGTATTGACAGCTCCAATGAAAGACTACATTTATCAATGTATCATTTATTTAAATTATACATTTTAAACAAATAGTGTCTTGTTGGCTCTGGTCTGCATCTACCGGTAGTCTTGGTTCTGATAGGCTATTTATTTGTACAAAACCATTAACACAGTACCAATGCCTTTGTTTACTCATGACAGCTGCAATCTGCTTGCCAGCAAACAAACTGGACATGTATCAAATTATTTTCCCAACATTCTGTATATATGGTCATAAGAATTGAGGAATGCTATTCAAGCAACAATAAATTGGATGAACCTGATCTGATGATAACTCTGGCTTCATAGGCCTAAGAAGATCTCATTGTTCAATACTGATTTTACAGAGACTAAAGAGGGAAGCTATGTGTCCTGGAGCAATGAGATAGTGTGCCACTGACTTCTCACCTGCTTGACCTTCTCTTCAAAGTCAGCATCATTGTGGTCTGAAATCATCTGCGCGAGTCGGATCTGCTCAGCGGTGGCCTATTATAGGAAAACAATTAAGTCGTTAAACAGAATGTGAGAGTACGTTCCAGAGGCTATTTAGCATCTGTATACCTTTTTGTTATCACACAGGGAAATTCTATTTTATTGGGTAGGCCCTAAAATTATGATCACAGTGAATTATTTTGGGTACCGTAGTTCTTATTCCGGTTGTGGTTCCGGCCTGATGACTACACACCAGTGACTACAACATGACGTGAGATATCATCCTCTCCCGACCGGATCACATGGCGATTTAGTAATACAGACCAGGCTTTGCTCTGTAAAACACTGACAAATGTGTTTCGTTCTATGTAAATCTGATTAATATACTAATATGACACGCTAATGACTATAAATCACTGATCCTCTTAGGTGGGTTCTGAGATCAAATTATCCACCTGATAAATTCTGACTGCCTGTCAAGTCTGTTCCTTTGCCAACCACTAGGCTGTAAGGCACTTACTGAAATTGAAAATGTCCAAATACAGTGGAATTTACCACCCAGAATGTTGGTGGATGGATAAGGTTTAGTTTCCTGCACGCTCCTGTGAGAAAGATTGAATCTCTTTGCTACCTATGTTACAGGTGGTTATGGTAGGGTATATGTGGGTACCTGGGGCCTCTGCTTATGCTGTGTCTGGCTCTGTGTCTGGCCTTGTGTCTGCTCCCAGCTGCCCCGGGCTCGGGTTCCGCCCACGGACGTCATCATTTACAGTATATACAAATAACAGTATTTACAAAGGAATGACACCTGAATGGGGATACATTTATGTTATAGTTTATAGTTACAAATAACCATGAGAAATGCATGTACGCTAAACACACACTAGGTTCCCAGAGCATTTCAAGGAGTGGTTGGACTAACAGTGGATGCCAAGCCATGGCATTGATAACGACAGTGGGGTACTAAAACATGCAACTATCAGGGTTGCCATGTTGCCATGTTTCTCACCAATTGTTTTTTTTGATGGCTTGTTTTGAATATCAAACAAGCAAAGATTTCTTTGATATATATGCAATAATTACCCATAGGTTTGGGTAAGTGTCACTCACACTGAGAGACAGAATGGGTCTGGTGTCTCTACTATTTGTGTAATAGTATAATAAATGACCAAAACATTCAAAATTGTAGACATACATAGTATTTATAATGATAAAACTATTTATGTATTATATAGCGAATGTTATTGGACTTGTTTTGGCCGGTTTTCGAGGGAACATTTGTCATATTTCACTCGCTAAGAGTTGGCTTGGCTTATTTCTCTCACAAGAGTTGGCAACACTGGCAACTATGCAATATAGTAGAAACAGATTATAGTACCGCTACTGCGGCTTTTCAACGCGCTGTTTTGGTGGCGGGGTCTCTGCCGGGAAATAGTGTGTAGCGTGGCATCTGGCATGGGACCGTTGAGGTGTACAAGTAGATAATGTAGTTACATTGTGTACGTGTTTGTATTAAGTTTATAGACCCAGCAGCACAACCTTCGTGTACAATATCATACTTCAAACTAATCTCAAAGCAGCAAGGTAAAAAAAAAACATGAATTTGTTCCGACGACATTGATGTGCGTTGAACGATTCAGGATGTACACAATCATCACAGCATCACAGTGCCAGTACATGGCATAGTACACGACACGCACGCAGAGCAACAGAGACGGCCATCCATCCGCTCGGTAACTAAACGGTAACGCTGGTTAACGTTACGTAAACGACCACTTCTTGAGGACAGCCTGGCCCTGAATTAAAGCCTACGTCCAGGGCCTGTCTGTCGGATATAGCCACATCAAATAACCACAACCACATGGCAAATATGCTAACGTGCTAATAATGTGTTGCTGGTTGGGGTGATGCCCGTCGTCGAGTCTCAGTCGGACTCTCGGAGCAGAGGGGCTTCCGCTTCTTCTCGCAGCCTCATGGCGAGCGAGAGCCAGGCTAGGACGTCTCTTCTTAGTGAGACAAATATACGTTATTTTCAAATGAAAGATGGCATTGTCTTTTTTTGCAGCTGAAAATTGCGTCATATAGTGAAGTCTAGTCTAGCTAGCCTTCTAGGAAACGACATCACCACCAGGGTTGTGTGGGTAACGTTAGCTGGTTAGCTACTAGTGGTAACTGTAACCTGCCAACAAGCGAGCTAACCCGAGTCTGTATTCCACCACACAGTGCACTTCACCGTCACATAAACACCCCAAATACGACTGACGGGGTCTGGAAATACCACACAAATATGCCCTGCCATACTAGCCATCTGCCATATATGTTGGCGAGTGTTAACGATGCGACACCGTTAGCACACCACCACCATGAAACACCATCGCTGTTCGGGTTATCCCCAAATACACCAATGTCTGCCGGGTTCAAAGAAAGACCAGACACCGAGGCTCGCGGCTGGCCTGCAAGGCCCCGAGCTCACATGAAAATAAATAACAGGCGATCATACTAACCAGAAACCAGGCTCAACCGAAAGATTTCCTGCAAAACAACCGACCGAATGGTCTCGTCGTCGACCTCCTAGACGAGAGAATATGCGACCCCTGGCCCTATCCCCGACGTTTAAAGAGCAGAAAATACAGTGAACCGACTCGCGCAGACAATAAAAGCGAGAGACTCGGAATTTACCTGTTTCTTTTCCACTCTGACACCACAGATAGCTGGGTCACGTGGTTAACACGCTGGGGGCTTCAAGAAAACTGTCTGGAGCCACTGCACACTATCACAACACCACATACTTTAAATGCAACATACAGCATTAAAAAAAACATCAAATCACAACATATGGTCACAAATACATTATACATACAACAACATTTAACAATAAAACCGCACGATTATCAGTATCACATATACTTTAACTCAACATGTGTAATTAATTATCTACACAAGTCATGTAGATATCTATCTATCTATCTATCTATCTATCTATCTATCTATCTATCTATCTATCTATCTCTTTCTCTATATATACAGCACCTTTAAAAAATAGAATATTGTGTAAAAGTTAATTTTCTTCCCAAATAAATTCCCATATATTCTCAATTCCTTGTGCATAAAGTGAAGTATTAAAAACTTTTTTGTTTTAATCTTGATGATTATGGCATACAGCTCATGAAAATAAAATAAAAACTATTTCAAAATATTAGAATATATTACACTAAAAAAATGATATTTTTTAAGAGAAATGTTGACCATCTGTCAAGTAGCCCTATATTAAAGGGGAATACCACTCATTTTGAACATTTTACCATGTCATTAATACACCTTAGAGCTGTTCTGTGTTTCCTAGAACTGGAGGTATGAAAAAAATCATTAACATTGTGAATCACATCTTGATGATGTCATCAAGATGTGATTCACAATGTTAATGATTTTTTTTCATACCTGCCAACAGCTCAAAGGTATATTAATGACATAGTAAAATGTTGAAAATGAGTACTGGTATGCAGTCAATACTTGGTCTGGGCTACTTTTGAACAAATTATTTCATCAATGGGGCGTGGCATGGAGGTGATCAGCCTTTGTTCACTGTTGAGGTGTTTATGGAAGCCCAGGTTTGCTTTGATAACAGCCGTAAATTAATTTGTATTATTTAATCTAGTACCAGATATAGTTTTGGCTCTGTGGGCAGGTGCCAAGTGCTGCTGGAAAAGGAAGATCAGCATCAACATAAAGCTTGTCAATGTACAGAGGCACAGTGCTGTAAAATATCATAATAGACAGTTGTGTTGAGACCAGTCTGGTTGACACCAGTCACAATAGGGTGGCCAGACATCCGGTTTCACGCCGGACAGTCCGGTTTTAGACCCACCTGTCCTCCTCCCACCTCAACCTCTGGCCGGACACATAATTGTCCGTTTTTTTGTGATATACAGTGCTTGTGCCATAACTGTCATTTACGTCGTCTGCCTGGGTATTAAAATCTCCGCAGCGCTGCTCAGCTCCGAAGCGAGCCGGCCACACTGTCTTAAAAAGAGTGAGGGTGAGGCGAGTGGAGACGTTCGGAGTGTTGCCATGTCCGCTTAATTATAAGCGACTTTGGGCTTGTTTTATATAATAGGCTACTAAGCCTAGTCAGGCTTCTTTTGGGCTTGTTTTCATAGACATGGTTGCTTGGTTCTCTTCCAAAACCTGGCAACACTGCCAGTGGGATGGTCGGTTTGTTTGTTGAGCTCTCACAATCACTTTAGTATAGTTGATGCAGAGATAAATAAGCCAAATATGCCGAAATGAAAAACTACATTTAATGAGCAATGGAGCAAGGAACTCGACATCATAAAGAAAGGGAGGCTAAAGCACTGTGAATATATAGGCTACTGGCATCATTCTATGTCCCACACCGATGACCATAAGACTGTATAAAAAAAACACAAGAAAGAGATTAAACATAAAACATATCTAAACATCAAATAAAATAAATTGATTATAAAATGAATGGCCTTTGTGGTACCCTATAATTTAAAAAGGTTAATTTAATTAGCAAATATATGTTCTCTGTGGACATAATGCTGGAGAGGATAGTGGTGAAAATCAGGTGCAATAGTAGTAGTAATAATATTAATATCTGGGGGGGGGGGGGGGTCGGGGGAGCGAGCCCCGCAAAAAGTGTCCTCCTTTCTGAGGTCTTGCAGGTGGCCACCCTAAGTCACAAGGAGGTCCTGATTCTGGAGATGGGCTGTGTCTTTGATTTGTACATGGACCAGGCATTCCAAGATAAACATTCAAAGTATCAACCATTACTTGGAAGTATAACAAACCTGGGGTATCGCTGTAGATTTGCCATACTGATATTCGGAAGCCTGGGCCATGTGCATAAACTGACCATGAGTGGCCTAAGAATAGCTGGCATGACAAAAAGCAAAGACAAACAACAGCCAAATACTGTTCTGTTTCGGCTGTTATAGGCAGTTTGTCTCTGTGGAGGAGGAGGTGCCATGTGTATCCTTAAGTGAACATGAACTGTCACTGTGTGTGTGTGTGTGTGTGTGTGTGTGTGTGTGTGTGTGTGTGTGTGTGTGTGTGTCAGTTGCTTGTTACTGTGTATAATATATAAATTATTCTTTGTTTGATACAAAGTGAAGATATGCATGCAATTGTCGTGTCATTACTTTTTACTTTCTTCGTAGGTTATTCTAACAGTATTCTAGAGTTTAATTTCTAGTGTTGTTTTCACCGGGCATTGTACACTGTTATTACGGTATTCTGGAGCGTCGTAAACAATATCATCATCTCGCGAGACCATCAGGTTAAGCCTTGATAGGCATAGATATATATTGAGAGGCTTGTATTGTACAGTAAACCTTATTCGACCAATAGCATCCCATCCAGCGAGAGACGAAGGTGTCTTGTCTTGTCTTGTCTTGTGCTGCGGGAAGGCATCTAAATTGGACAATGCAGTGCACTTGCACTATTTGAGAATGAGTAGGATCCATGATCCCTTTTATTTAGCAATATGGTCTTAACGGTACAAGGGAATTTAGTTACATGTTTTAGTTGCAAGACAGCCAATTTGAACATCAAACGGGTAACGTTAGGTAAACATGCACAGCTAGCTACGGTAGCTAACATTAACCTGATCACATACGGTACAGATCTGAGTGAGTCTGTTATCTATTCTAAACCGTCTGAATCAGAGAAACAATGGCAGAATCATTATCTGGAGTTAATGTAGTTCTGGTCATGGCCTATGGCAGTTTGGTAAGTTTTTAACTGGCAGTATGCTAGATATCCAATATCCAATCTAGCATATCGAGTCTGACTTTCCTTTTGTATCTGATCATATGTCAAAATGGATAAAATATCTATATAGCCTAAGATTTAGACTCTCGTAGATCATGTATTGATAAAAATACATCTAAGATAGTCTTCTTGATCCAGGGCTAGTTTATCCATCAAACGCTTTCTCCAGAGTTATGTATGTTGACGACTACCCGGCGGATTGTACGTTTTCAGGTGTTTGTGCTGCTCTTCATCTTTGTCAAGAGGCAGATCATGCGTTTTGCAATGAGATCTCGCCGGGGTCCCCATGCCCCTATTGGGCATAATGCTCCTAAGGTAACGTATACGACCCTGTAATACACAGTCACAGAGATCCTCATGTAATATAAAGCTTTAACCCTAAAACACTAAACCCCAGACAATTATATATTTTAAAATGTCATAATGTTGCTGATGTCTGAGGTGGGTCACCGTGGGGGGGGGGGGGGGGGTGTCTTTCAGTACCTTCATGATGCTCAAGTAGGTATTGTTTCCCTGCCCACATGGTATTTTTTTAAAGGAATATTTTTAAAATAATAGGCCTACCCACATTTTTCACCGATTTTTCACTCATTTACAAATGGATAATTGAACAGAGGGAGAGGGTGTTAATGTAGTGTATGTACAGGTCTGTTAATATGGCAGTTCATGTGTTGATGGGTTACAGGGTGTAAGAGAGGGGATTGATTCAAGACTGTCCAGGGTGCAGGACATCCGTTTTGAACCTCGCCTGCTCTCATTAGAAGATGACAGGATACAACATGATGCACAGATCAGTGAGTTTGCAAATTGAAGTTTGTTCTGTTTATTACAATCAAGTTCCTGAAACCTTGAAGAATGGCTTAAAAACATATCTATAATCCACAGGCTGCTATAACTACCTGTACAGAATGAAGGCTTTGGATGCTATTCGTGACTCAGGTGAGAGATGTATCTTGATGTCTGCATTTTTCTCCTTAGCAATAAACCATGATATGGTTTCTGATATTCATACACCTTATTCCATTCACCTTATTTCAATCAATGATTAATGCATGCAGAGCACATTGCCTTGGGGTGGGGAAGCACTCAACCAATGGCATGTGTTTGATCTTATTTCTCACACTTTTCTACCTTTCACATGTTTTTGCATCCATTACCCATTTTCTAGGAATTCCACTGCAGGATTTCAGCCGGAGTCCCAATGCTTTCACTGGACGAAGCTTTCGGAATTGGCTGCTAGAGCTTCGGAACTCCCATTCTCTGATTAAGAGCAGCCGCAGTGCACTCATTGACAGCTTGCTGGAGGGCTATGACAATGCTCGCCATGGAACTGGGGTGTGTAACAACCACAGTGTGTGTTAAAAATGTAATTGAGGACTTTATTGTGTTTGTGGCCCCCGTGACCCGTGACCCGACTACGGATAAGTGGTTGAAGATGGATGGATGGATGAATGGATTGTGTTTAGATAAGAATTTTCGTTTTGGAGCGTGTGTGTGTGTGTGTGTGTGTGTGTGTGTGTGTGTGTGTTTGGGGGGGGGGGGGGGGTATGTAATTTGAACATACTACCGATGACTTGACTTTCACTCTTCGTTCCAGGTTTTTGGGGAAGCAGAGTTCCTGAAATACCAGATGGCTCTCAATGAACTAGCTGATGTGTAAGTGTTGTGTGGCCAGGCCTTAGAAGCTGCTTAATTTTCTGAGTATGCTCAGTTGTACATTACTACTGCGCAGAGGCGGAAGGTTCCTATAACGGCAATGGGTTCAGCCACGCAGCCACGCCCCCCCCCCCCCCCCCCCCCCCCCCCCCCCCAGCGTGGAAAAAAACGAGTTTTGTTTTTTCGGTTGGTAGTTTGCTAATGAACCCCCGTACCCGTAAAGGTATGTGACTACGTGCATGACAACATGACCACTTGGGAAGGGAAATTTCAGTGGACAGTGGGTGCATATATACTGCATATTGATATATTTTGCCAAAATGCCAGTGGGTTCATTTGCGCCTCTGAACCCACGGAGTTTCCGCCCCTGCTACTGCGTCTACTACTATGACTATGGTGCTCTGAGTCAAAGACTAGACTTCCTTTTTGTTTTGTATTTAACCACTTGAACCCCAGCATCCATTTTCTGGTGGAAATATTAGCCATAAATAGCAGCTGTACAAGCTCACAACACGGGAGTGTAGATTATTATAGATTTGGTGTAGAGTAAAATAAAAACTTGAGTACAATTGCTACTTCGGTCCATTTCTCTAAGAATAGAGGATTTAAGTTAAGATTCTAAAATACAAATGTATGCAACCAATCACAGACAGTATAATCAGAGAATACTGATACATTCGCTGTAGATAAGTAATATGTTTTCTGATTCCTCCTCCTACTACTACAAATAATAATAATATTTACATAATCCTCTTCTGTGTCCATTCTCAGGGTGAAGGCATACTCCAGCACCACCAGTCTAGACCAACATCACCAGTCTGCAGCCAAGGACCTGACGGGATCTCCTGTCTGCAGCACCCCTTCCACCATCCAGGTCACCTATCTGCCCTCCACTGGTCAGCGCAGCAAAAGACCAAAACATTTTCTGGAACTCAAGAGCTTTAAAGACAACTACAACACATTGGAGAGTACTCTGTGAAAGACTGAGATTTTGACTGACTGACTTGACTGAACTCCCTTTGAAAGAGAATGTGGAGGACTGATTTAAAAAATGTGAGCAGCACTTTTATTTTTCACAAGATATAAAGGGGTTCCAATCAATGTATTCTGTAAAAACCTGGCCTTCAAATGAACTTTTAACAATGGAGAAGTGTGTTTTTTTTTTACTTTTTTAACAAGGCAGTAGTCACTTGAGATCAAACATCGTTCCTAAATACATCAAAGGAGTAGTTCACACAAAAAAATACTTATTTTCTATCAATTACACACCCCGTGAAGCCTTTTTGTTTTTGTCACATTAAGTCAATGATTTGATAACTGGCTGTCTCCGGTAGGAGACAGAAATTAGACTCTTTGTGTCTCCATAGGGAACCACTGCTGGTCGTGAAATTGTTGTCTTAGGAATGCGACAAACGAAAAAATATCCATGAATTCAAGTCTTCATAGGGTTGATTAATGGATAGAAAAAGTCATTTTGGGGATGAACTATCCCTAAGCCTCTATTCCCTGTTCCCCTTTCAAGTAAAGAAAAATACTTTAAAACGTAAACATCTTACTGCAACCACAATTTTAATTTACATATATTTTGTTCTTTCCTCGACCTAATGAGCTTGTTTCTTAAGAATGTGATTGTGAATGTAGCCATTGCTGATTTTTCTAAAACCAACTAAGTGGCCATTAGCCTCAGCACGAATGCAAACGAAATTATGTACATTTTCATTCATGGTCTGTATAGATGTAAAATAGTATTTATGACATAAATTATTTAATTGTTCAGTTCTTAAATGTGTGATTATTACATCTCGTAATTTGAAATAAATCATGAGAGGTTTCCATCAAGTGTTTTAAATATCAACACTTGGTTGCAGTTGTGAATCAAGGATAAAGGTACTTCTGCCACAGTGACAAGGTCCATGCAATGAAAACACATTTCAACACAGCTTTAATTCTTAATAATATAGGAGTCTCCCTATCTGATTAACTGCATAAGAGAAATCGTTATTGATCCCCAGAGGGTAATTCAGGCGTCATAACAGCAACAAGGTTGAAACGCACGCAAAACGCACAAATAAGAGTACAAACCAAGATGAGCTTAGATCTTGAAGACTGCATTCTTTTTTCTAATAAACATGTACAAAAGCACCAAAACAAAAGACAGTAGAAAGCTATAAAGGTGACTAGCTGCCTGGTTACCACAAGTGCTAATTGTGCTAAAATTATAGAATTAATGCACTTTTAACAACAGTGTGTTTGAGAAAGTAATTTGGTATGTGCTTCCTCCCTCCTCTGTTCCATCCACTTTCTCCTCAGGGATGCACAATATTGAAATCATGGCTAATACATTATAGCCAATTATTTCTATGGTCATATTATACCAATATTGCAATACCAGTTTCCACGTGTAGGGTTTACCACACACCTGTTATACAGTAACTACCGGTAAGTGTTTCCCAAACAGTGGGTTGGGAGACTTGATACCCATTTTGGGGTCGCCGACCATGGACCATGAGTACTTTTTTTTTTTTCTTTTCCTATTCCAATTCTATTACATTATTTCAAAAGATTACAAAAATAAAAATGTTTCAGAAATAAAAAAGAAATGTATTTATTTTGTATACATTTTCAAAAAAATCTAAGAAATGAATAAATAAAAGCAATCAACTAGTGAAAATAGCAGATCTACAAGCTCACAAACTATTTTCAATAAAATAAAGAGACATTTCTCTTTTGGGTCTCGAGCTACAAAGTTTGGGAACCCGTGCAACTCCTTTGATGCTGGATTCAGATAAAAACAACACGGCTTTGTTATGACCTGATTTAGTAGGCCGGAAGACACTGTTTCCAAGGGCCGGTTTTAAAAGAGCTGTGATAGAACAGAATGATCTCAGATGATCATAATACGCTTTTGCGCACTTTCGCACTACTGATGTGGGGAGGAGCGCATTTCTGGATTTCAGATGGTCAGGTGGCTTATTAAGTTTTGTATTTAACAACAGTGTCTTGCTCCCTCCTCACATGACTGAAGATAAAAAATTGGTGTCACTTTCAAAGAGCTGTTTTTCCCAGAAGGGGCATGTCTGAAGACCTGGAGCACAGTCAGACCTATAGTCAAAGCAAGTTATACGACCCAGTGCTGACACATGAACCAGCAGACCGACTGGAGTAGGATTGTTCCGATTCGATTGATTTTCGGTCTGGGTTGTGAAACTGTGTGGGCCGTATATCTGCCTGATCCGGGTCTACAGTCACTCAATACATCTTGGTTGGCACATAAGTAATGTGTCATCGTATCAATGCGACATATCAGGAATAATTGAATCTGTTTAATACAGATAACACGTTTTTAAGTAATTTTGGACAATAACAAAATAATGAAATGATCGATAATACTGTGCATCGCTAACTTCTCCCTCCTGTTCCCTCCTCTTGCTCCCTCCCTCGTTTTCTCCTTTCCCCTCCTCTCGCTCCTCCCCCTGCTCCTTCATCCTGGTCCCTCCTCTTGCTCCCTCCTGTTTCATCCTCTGCTCCCTCTTCTGTTTCCTCATCTGTCCCCCCCTCCCTTTCCTCCTCCGTTTCCTCCTCTGCTTCCTCCTGTACCCTCTTTTCTACCTTCCTCAGATCCCTCCGCTCTTTCCTCCTAAGTTCCCTCCTCTGACCCCTCCTCAGTTCCCTCCTCAGTTCTCTCCTCTGTGTCCTCCTTAGCTCCCTCCTCAGTTCCCTCCTCTGATCCCTTATCTCCTCCCTCAACTGTGTTGGAGATGAGGACCCATTTTCTCCCCCCACATTCTTGTGTGACATAGAGAGCTGGTTGCGCTCATCGTCTTCGAGGCCGGAGTCCTGCTCAGTCAAAGTCTTTGTGGTGGCCATGTCTTCATAGTGCTCCGTCTGCTTGGCCAACTTGGCCAGCTTGGCCTTCTCTTTCCGTGCTTTCTTGTCCGTCATGGTTTCTTTCCTACTCTGTTGGCTGAAGGATGAAATAGAGAGAAGCACACAAGAGGACTCTGCTAACTGGACATACAGAGGAGGGGAGGAACATGTATGGAGAGGCAAGAAGAAACACAACAGAATATGGTGGTAGAGAAGAGAAGAGAGAAAAGTGGATTTAAGAAAAGGTTGAGAGATTTGACAACCAAACTATGATAAACACATCCTTCTAAAGTTGTTTCAAGACCTTTTAAATGTTATAAGTTAAACCATAAAAGTATTTTTCTATGAAAGGTCTGGGGGAGATGAAGATATTCTGCTCAGTAACGTACAGTAAGAGAAGGATAGGACAATGTTGAAATTATTCATGGAACAGCTATGAATATAACTCCCATATTGATTAACATAATTGTTTATGTAACCCACACATGCTGCGGCTTCTCCACATAACACAAAAGCATTTCTTGGTCTGTGATGGGCTATTATGCTGAGAGAGAAGGAAGCACCAGACACATTCTGGATTCATGAGACCTGTACTACAAACTTCCCTAAAAACATCCACACGCCAGATTGGGAAACTGACTTTGATAGCCACCTCCGTGGGACGACTTAGCCTGTGGTTGTTAGGGTTAGTGATGAAGACAGATTACGAAAATATATCCACCTTATTTGCTCACAACGACTGCTTTCCTCTCCTCTGCACACTGTGCGCAGGCTGCTGGTCCACCACACTGGCTGCTGGCTCCATAACCTTAGTGAGAGAGTATTGATTAATTTAATTATTTATTTCACATTATGTAGAATGGGTACATTTCAAAAGAAAGCACAAGTCAATACTAAAACTGCTACTTTGTGGACGAAACCATGATAAAGACTTGTTTACAACAGGGTCCACCATTTTCAATTCATCAGAACATTTAAAGACATACAAATACTTCTATGAAAAAACAGGAAATCATAAATTAAGTAAAAAAAAAATCACACCCGTGTGAAGTAAGTGGTGCAACTCCGCGTGGCGGTCCCCGGGGGGTCCCCGGAACTTCCAGATCCAAAGGAAGGCACCCAGTTCCGGCGAGCCGCCCCACATCCGAAACGGTCGAGAAATGACAGTTACCGTGTGGGGGTCCCCAGTACATCCAGTATCATACTGACCTGACGAAGATCTATCAAGATCGAAACGTTGTCGTTTAATTCAATGAAGTAATTCTTTACCAAAAGAATGGTGTGCGGGCCCTACCTCCTTCCAGGCTGCGCAACAGTGACACTTGTAATTGTCAGTAATGATGCCCAACATTGCCCATGACACGCTGAGGATTGGGTGTGTTACACAGACAGAAACTGACCAGATACGTCTGTGTATTTACCAGATTAAACTGTCAACAAAGAGAGAAGTCGTCCGGAACTTCATTATTCCACAACACAACGCAGATCACACGTTACAGTTGCACCACTTAAAAAGGGAAAACATGTACAGTATGGGAGGAAAAGGGGTGGGGGGGGAACCCATTACTTTTTATACAGGGGCCAGTTTCAAATTCCTCGAAAAAAATAGAAAATAAATAGAAAATCATGATCCAGTGGAAAAAACTATAATCTAACACCGATAGCAATTAGAAACAAAGTAATTTCAAAGTACATTCAACCTTATCTTCATAATAATTCTGTGTACTTCACCCTGCATCTCATTGGTGGGCTCTGGTCCCTGGTCACTCAGTTCAGAAACATTCCTACCAATGAGATCATCGATTGGTGTTCCAACATACCTGTAGCTGGGCTCCAAGGGCTAATAAAATATATATACATTTATTATTATTATACCTTCCGAAATGTTTCTGAACTGCTTAGCTCTGGTCCATAGCCCTATTTCTAATTCTACCCTTAGTGGCTATGGACCAGAGCTATGAACTGCCCAAAGCCATCCTGACACACAGACCGTAGACTAGACAGAAATGGTACCAATGAGCATTAGCGAGGACATGGACATAGTCATGGACATGGAGATGTTTTAATTCACTGGGTGAGAGTGGTCCTACAAGGCACACGTTATTTAAAAACATTATGTAAAAGACAGCGGATAGCAGACTGCCCTATTTCTATGATTGGTGTGGTGATGGTGATCTACTCCAACCGGCTAGCCAATCGTACGGACAACATTTAATACAAATCATACAAAAAACAAGCACTTCTTAAATCCATTCCGAAGTCTAAATTAACATAAATGATACATTAGTTGAACATTGGCTAGGTGGTAGTATTTATTTTACAATAGTGTAGGCAGCCAGCCATTAACATTGATTGCTTGCTTTAGTTGCTTACCTTTGGACGTGTAGCCTAGTTATTATTAAAAGAACCTACGATGAGGTAAACAATATTGGAAAAAGATGGCGTCCCAAACGTAACGCGTTACAGAACTACGGTGTCCTATAAGGGATTAACATACTGTAATGGGAATTAACGGGCGAAGAGACGGTCAATCAGCGACACCTAGTGGCCAATGTAGGCTACTGCCTTACATAAAATATAATAAAACGTAATTTGAATAAAGAATTCGATTTGTGCAGATAGCCCCCGTCAGCCCGTGGCACGGGCATTATAATGAAATTATAATGAAAGAAAGGAAAGAAATGCAAATGAAAGAAAGAAATGCAAGTTCATATTACTGCACTGCACTGCAACCATGGTCACAGAGACACTGACTCACTATTTTGTCTATATTTTCTAGCACTAGAATGCAATATGTAATTTAGGCTACATTAACATAATAGCTTTTTTCTACTTTTCATGGGACCTAATGAGCCTCAGCTTCTCTTTTTATCAAGAATATGTCTGTAACAGTCTGTTTGTCATGAATCCATTCAGATTTTGAGTGGCTGTTTAATAGAGTTAATGTTCTCTCAATGTATGTATTTTTGTTTCATGTTGTTCTTAAATGTGTGTGATAGATTATCACATCTTGTGAACAAAGAACACTCAACAATAATGTTATTCACAACTTCCAACACCAACACTATGTGGAAGTTGTGAACCAAGGAGCAAGGTTTTGGATAGCCGCAATTTGCAACTCTAGATTTTTTTAATAATGAGATGAATCGGTAACAGGTCATCTCGCCCATTTGCAAACTCGCCCCCGCGAAAAGTGAAGACGGCCCGCCCCACAGCGTGGACATCTCGCCCCACAGCGTGGATATCTCGCCCCAAAGCATGGATATCTCGCCCCATGTTTATTTCATGTTTATTTTATCTTATTTCTCATATTAGAATATTTAGAATCAATGTTGTTTGTCAAAGGAGAACATTTAGAACCAGTTTGTTGTTGTTGTTGGTCAAATGAAAATGATGCATGGATAATGAATGGCTCACCCCCCTCCATTGTTCTGGAAATTTTATTCTGGCTAGGTTTTGGAGTCATAACACTATGTTGAGCAGAAGAAATTGAGGCACTGAAACATTTTTAATGTTTAAATAAAATGTATTTAGATACAAACACAAAGGATAGACTGCACTTCAATTGTTCACAAAGAAAGAAGAATAATGATAACTTTCACAGTAAATAGTCATTCATTTTATAAAAAAAAGTGTTCGGCATGGAGTTTTTACAAAATAGAAAACCGGAAGAGAAAAATACAACAGACAGTATGAACAATTTGGAGTAAAAGAAAACATGCATCAGAGGTTTATTATTTAAATAAAGGTCATTAGGAAGTATTAGATGAATATATTTTTATCCCAAGAGAATGGCTGCAGCACTAGGCACCTATAAACTAATAATTTACATAAACTTAAATTACAAAAACTAGCCTCTCGCTGATCCAACCAGCAACATAAAACGTTAAAACGTTAAAATAAAATACATAACAGGTGGAAAGTCTAACATACCTTACAAGACCACCTTGTTTTAGATTCATGCCATTGAACCATTTGTTTCCATTACAGCGATGTAATGGTCCATTTGGTTACTAACTATCAATCATTTAGGTGAGGAGCTTCTGGAACCCCCTCAAGGACCCAGCCCTTGAGAGGTTCTTGAGAACCACTGCAGAAGTGTTGAAACACTCAACAGAATAAGTGCTTTGTTTAAAAATGTTATCCCAAAACAGAAAACACAGACACCAACCATGGCACTGGAGCTGAGGTAGGTCTGCTACACTACGACAAGGGAATATATCAGATTCTGAATGGGGAAAAGAGAGGAAAGGCCCATAAGGGCAATGCAGGGAACTTCACAAACAGACAACAGTACATCACGCTACGTGAAAAAGCCTTGTCATCTAAAAGTATAGCATGGACACTTGTCTCTATATGTACTGTTTGCATAATCATTTTGCATTACATTGCCTCCTTGTTTTCTTGGTGACCGTCTGCCACCAGGTCTGCTAATATTTCTCACTGCCTGTCCTTGGGCATGGAAAAGCTGATAACGTCATGCAAAAACTAAACTAAACTAACATGCTTCATAAATAATACTAATTAAAGACTTGTAAGGGTGCTTTATTACCATGGTGTCTCACAAGCCTGCTGCTTCAAATCATAATTGACCTGAATATTACACATTTCAACAAATATGTTATTTACAATGGATGGAACACACACATTTATTTACACTGCGGCATACATGTTGTTCCTTCTTGAGTCACGCTGTTCATTCAGGACTTGATCTCAATGACTTTGATGAAAGGAAGGGGCTTGTTTTTTGAATGTGTTGATGGTGTGAGTGGTTTGCTGTGGGAAGGGGAAAATGATACAAACAAAAACACAGAGTTAAAGAGTATTGTCTGGGACATGTGGCTTTGATAAGTCTGACAAACACATCCTATACGTAGGTTTAAAATGGAATATTATAGTGTCTTACAGTCATTGTCATATTATTATTATAATTATGGCTACGCAGGTAGGGGATTTAGTGTCATGCCCAGGAGGACTGGACTGTTGCTGTCGTGGCATGACCTCCTGTTGTGGCACAGTATCTCCAACCATCCCAGAGCTTACAGGGAATCAGAATGTCATTATTATACTACATATTCACCTGTAGACGACCTGGGGTTTGTTCTCAGTCGAGGTCTGTGTTTCTGAGCTCTGTCCACCCAGGAAGTACTCCATGTGGTCCTGCATCTCTCTGTTCTGTAGACAGGAAGAAGTTAAGAAGGGAGGTTAAGGGTCATTCTGCAGAACACACACACAGGCGCGCAGGAACGCACACACACACACACACACACACACACACACACACACACACACACACACACACACACACACACACACACACACACACACACACACACACACACACACACACACACACACACACACACACACACACACACACACACACACACACACACACACACACACACACACACACACACACACACACACACACACACACACACACTTTACCTCTGCCTCCAGGAAAGCCACCTTCTCCTCCAGGTCCCCAATGAACCGATCTCTATCTTGCATGATGGTCCGAGAGTTTTGCAGCTGTATGTACACACAGTAGAGTAAGTCATGCTACCCCAGATCATGATGACCGTGTGTTGTGTTTCACCACACACGTTTCCACTTGACTCCACTCCCTCTAATCCATAGGTCTTTAAAAGGGGGTCTGGGACCCCTAGACCGGGGCCCTCAGAGTTAAGTTTTGTGTGATAAGAACCTTTTTCCCCAAACAACAGTAAAATGTTTACAATTCTATACGCAGATGTTCCTACCTGTTCAATCATATGGCGAACCTTCCTCTGCTGGCTCTTCAACATGTCGTCCAGGTGGTGAATCTTCTCCTTCAATACGGCCACCTGCTTCTCCAGCTCCTCACTCCTACACACACACACACACACACACACGTTACCAAGGAAATATAGTATCGCATAGTATAGGAAATCATAGGGTATGGACTGTGGCATATTTACATTCAACTTAAACTTTGGACCCACGATACGGTTATGTCCGATTTATAAGAGCTGCATATTGTGTCATTTACCTAGCGCTTGTGTGTAAGACCAGTAAGACCTGGGTATATTGACTTACACTGATGGATATATTGGGGGTTTATGCAACAATATCCCAAAAGAACTATAAATGTCATATAAACAGATATACTGACCCTTTTGTCTCACAGTTCTAACCCTGAACCACTTTAAACACTTAAGCCCTATTTTATACTTCAGCGACTCCATAATAGCCGATCTACCAGCTCACAACACATCGCAAAGTGACACTTTGTAAGCTTGCCGGCTAGATAAGCTATTTTCTAAACATTTACAAAAACTATTGTGAGAAATGTTGAGATACCAGGCGTTAAAATTTGAGAGTGATGAGGCTTGAGTTGTTGGTGTGACTCTTAGTGGACTTTGAGCCATTCATCATTTAACCTTTTCTTCTCACCTCTTCAGCTTGCCATCATCCCTTTCTGCTTTGAGCTGCAGCAGCTCAGCCTCTCCAGCGGCCATCTTGTCTTTGAGAATGGCGCTTTCGATCTCCATGCCTCCCAGCAGCTTCTCCAGCTCCTCCACCCTCTGACCCCTCTCCTCCGACTGCCCCTCGGCCTTCTGGAGACGCCCGGCCTGCTCATCCAGTTGGCGGCATAACTCACTCTTCTCCGCCTGCAGGAGGCGCCAGAGAGCAGATTGGAGCAGTTATGGATAGATCCTGTGGGTCTGCTGGTATGCTAAGAAGTTGAAGTAATGAATGGATGAATGATGTAGGAATTTAAGCTTGTTCTGTTTGCACTTGTAAGTTGTTATGGATCAGTCTATTAGCTAAATGTCTATATTGTCAAATATAGACATATATATTATATATATAAGTGCTGTACATAAATGAAAATCAGAGTTCAAAAGAAATGATTTCACAAAGGTAGGTCTGTCTTTTCATTTCAATATGTCACTATCCCCACTGTGAAAATGCCAATCCAATACTGGATAGAAGCCCGCCTGCGAGAGGAGAGTGGACAGCCATTGTACAGAACATATACGAAATGGAGGAACTTACTTTTTCCGTTAGGATATGTACAGAGACATTTTACTGGTACTGGTTGAAATGGATATTATACATGAAAATAGCCATGTTGTGAAGGATCTGAGGTGAACATGTAGTTATATGGTATATTTCTATTGGGGGAGATGAGTTTATTTACTTATACTTACTCAATTGGACTTTCATTACTCTTTATCATTAACAATGTTTCATTGCTGTAATTGTTTTGCTCATGCTCTTGTTTTTGTTTATTTTTTGTGTTGTCTCTTTTTCACCTCCTTTCATTGTTTTTCATTATCTTGTACATTACATATGAATATCAATTTGTCTTAACAACAATAGAAATGGAATACCGATATAACAATCATGAACACATGTTCATTCTATGACCAAAATAAAACTGAACTGAACTGAACTGAACTGAACTTATATCCACAACAATGCATTTTGCGAACAGCCAGAGTCAAGTGGAGCCAATTTAAATTCATGGAGAACATAATCTTTTTTGTGTTTTGGCATTAGATTGGAGTAATGGAAAATGGTTAGCTTTAGGGTTAAACTACCCTGAAGAAGGCCGTATACCGTCCGAAACGTTGGTTTCTCCTCTATGTCCTCAATAAATGTGTGGCATTGGCAGCTACAAGTGTGTGGCTATACATTCTTTTCATTCAGTATTTTTCCCGTTGGCTGGCACCTCACAATGACCGGTTTGCTGTGCACCTTTTGCCTATAGCTTTAGGGTTAAACCCCTTAGAATACATTGGTTATGTTTTTTGTTAGGTTATGGTCAGGATAAGGATCGGGGAGGGCGCTTAGCCAATAGCCATTGAGATTACATGACCTCAATCTACCCGATTCTGAGCTTGCAGATATTGAGAACCAGCATCGGTTGAATAAGCCACTATAATACTAGTATACACTATGTAGACTAGAGGTATAGTATTAGTGGATACTAGTGAAAGAGAAGCGCATCACTACACAAACAATGATGTCAAACAAAGAATTACTTCAAATGTGGACAATGTCCTGACCTAGCATGGTAAATGTGAATCAGACACTGTGAATATATGTAAGCCATGTGTCAGCATGACCTCTCACAGATAAGAGTATGATCTTTGATTCAATACTTTATTAACATGCTTATTAACAGTACAGGTAGTACAGTCAAAGGTGCTTGTTGTTTCAATTGTTCCTATTCCTATTGATAGCCTAAGACAGACCTGCAGTTTGTGTATCTCTTCCTGCTGCCTCTTCTCCCCCTCCTTCAGCTGGGCGTACAGACGTTTGGTCATCTCTCTGAGCCTTTCCGTCTCCTCCTGATGATCCTTGACCTGCAGACAGAAAGTCACATGCTCAATTGAACGTGTAACCCAATCGACTCCAACCTCTGACAGAGCCCGGCATAAGACACAAGAGTTGACAACTTGACACACAACAGAGCAAGACAGGCTGCAGAAAGGTCATTGGCCGAGCAGATGTGACTCAACGATCTCACTTGACTAATAGAAGCGTTTTAAGTGGATGGTTGCTAATGTTTGTATGTGGCTTAACGGTTTCACCTTGCCCTGTGGGTCACAAGCACACTTAATGACGGCATTTCGCATCAGTCAAATGGGTACTTTACAAAGTTGTGTAATAGGATACTTAGAATGGAGGACAGGGTAACTTCCTTCTAAATATCCTACATACCACACATACAGGGCATTGGGTATGGATAGACTCAATAGATGTGCTTCCTTAGATGGTATTTCACCACTTCCGAGCTAGATAATGGGTCTCTGGTATTTGGTTACCGGAGATGTTATGATGTGCTGTCCTGAGTCTCCAGTAACACCTGGGAAATTAGATATTGTGCAGAGTGTGTGTATGTCTGTGCGCATTACGTATGTGTGTTGCAAGTGGATGTGTGATTTGCCAGTATTTAAAAGGATACTTATATGCTGTGCATGGAAAATTGTGTTGAGTCAGAGTCTGAAAACGTGAAAAGTGATTGATTTGCCTACGTGAAAAATACTGCAACGGCAGGGTGATTTACATGATTTAAAAAGAAATGCCCCTCATTTTAATAAATAATTTAAATACATTCAAATTAGCAGTCACCTGCAACCTTTTAAGCAGACTTTGTAGAGATGATTCAACTATTTCTGCGAATCAGTCACAAACAAACTCCAACCATACACAAAATCCATATTCTAGATGGCACAAGTTGCAGATTTGTGAGTGGTAGCTTACATGCATGTCTGACTGAGTCCCAACAATGTTGTCATTGGTGACAATTGCTTGGTTGCAAGGCATGGTCACTCTGTAGCCATTGACTGGACACTAAAGGAAAGAGCAGCGACTGGTAAGTGTGGTTAGTCTAGCATCACTATTGGTTCAAGCACTGAGCATCAGACATTTTGGAAAGGTTCCTTGTACCGTGTTGTTGTTATTGTTCTGTCTGGCTGCCATCTGCTCTCGTAGGGTCTTCAGACAGTACCTCACCTATACACACAAACACATCAGGCAGCAATATTAACTGTGATGAAATCATCCAGATCAAAAAAAAGACCACAAGCATGGTGCACGCACGCATGCACACACGCACAGCTGCTGGCACATACAAGTACTGTTGCAGATAGATAAGGAAACACTCACACACACACACACACACACACACACACACACACACACGCACACGCACACGCACGCACACGCACACGCACACGCACACGCACACGCACACAATCAATTCAATTCAATTCAATTCAATTTCAACATCTCAATGTCTTCCACCAGCTGGGAAATGGTGAGTCATATCATTTCCGCGCAGGAAGCAGACAAGAAGAGCACAAGAAAATTAGACAAACTGGCTAATTCAATTTGACAAGGCATAAACAAACGCACAACAAAACCCGAATGGACAACTAAGGCCACACGGCACTCCTACAGTAGTTCTCACCTCCTGTATCTGTGACACTTCATCCGTCAGCATCTTGGCACTGGAGTCACGATGGCTCTCCTCTTTGTGCTTCTGGCGGGGTTCAAGGTAAACCTGGATGTTAACAAAGAGTAGGGGGGGCGGGCGGTCACTTAGGTAAACATGCTGTAGGTGAGCACTTGTACACCACATGCATGGATGAATGTATCAAGACGGACAGAAACACGCACGCACGCACGCACGCACGCACGCACACACACACACACACACACACACACACACACACACACACACACACACACACACACACACACACACACACACACACACACACACACACACACACACACACACACACACACACACACACACACACACACACACACACACACACACACACACACACACACACACCTTGATGACCTCTACTTCTGTCGGTGTGATGTGGTCAGGCGTACTGGTATGTGGCCGCTCTAAGCTGTTTTGTTTTGCCGGTGCTTCCTGCATTCATCACAACAGAAAATGAGGGTTTACTGAACAGTGATAATGTGGTTCAGTGATCAAACACACAGTACAATTAGATCTACGTGTTCAGGATGCTTTCATCTACAGTGTTCAGTGCTGGTGTGGTGGTGGTTAAGATGCCATCTTTGACCACAAATACTGTAGTATATATATACAGTATATAAAATGTAATCAATCAATAAAATACAAATATTCTTTAAGCTAAAACACATTGGCCCTCATTTATGTGTGTAAAATCTGCCACAGATTCGAGTGCAGGTTTCGTAGTACACCCACGTCGCCACGGCATTTATAATGTGATCGCAAACAGCTGATCCTTCCTTAATTTCGTTCTGACGTTAATAAATGTGACGGCTGAAATCTATCTGGCACGCCCTATGAAATCAAGCCTCGCCCTCGTTTTTGCGACATGAACAATTGCAATACGACGGCTGGTAAGTTTGGTAACCAGGGTTACAGGAAAAAATGCGTTTCTCCCGTGCCTTGCTGCCCACACCCCCCCTCTCTTGACACACACACACACACACACACACACACACACACACACACACACACACATTCAATAAAGTTGTAGGCCTACCCTGTCTGTTTCCCTCTCACCTTGCTTGCCTTGCATGTCCACGCAAGCACGCATATACATGACACATCGACATCGCATCGCCATGAATGGAATTAGTTTGTAGGCTGGCCTATATTAATTTTACCCATTTGTGCTCAGTGCACGGCGAAGACTTCACACTGCTGTGATATTAAAGTCCTGTAGGTGACTGCCGACATGATAGCCTAGCTCTCTCATGCAGCATGAGAGAGGCTATCATGTCGTCAAGGCAGTCATAATCAACGTTTATGTAGTGATTTCTGATTTGATCATTGATGAACGAATCATAAACATATGGATGAAGGCTTGCCGCTTGCATGTGTGCTGGTATGTGTTGGCGACGCACGCCGCGCGGTCCCGTCCTCCCGAGCCCCGAAAATGATCTCGCTTTTATCTGAACTGTCAAAACTGTCAAAACCTGTCTAAGCACTTATTTAAATGGTGAATGATTAAGCCCCTTACGCCTATAGCCTGCTAGTACTTACTACAAATAGGCAAGCTGTATGCTTGTCATTGTCACTTGGAAATAAAGGCATCCATTTATGCCTTTTTTTTTATAATATCATAAGCCGCATCACCGCATGCGCTCCAAAATCATCTCACAAGTGGCTTGCATAACAAGGCCAGTAAATCACTGTTTGATTAAGCACAAACTAATACATTGTAAACATGTTATATTGTTTTTAATTGCGCAATTTTAATTACTTGTAAAGTTGGAAATCTCTCCCTTTTTTTTTACATACACATACCGTTTTATATTAACATTTTAGGAGCGAAAACATATGTTTAGATGCCTGTGACAGCGTGTCAGCAGTTCAGACAATGCTGCTCCGCTTGTGTAAGACAGAAAAACAGCGTACGCCAGCTGCGGAGCAGACGTGGGTTTTGAACGTTGTCACGTTCAATTTCAAGCTTTGCCGGAAATGGTAAATGTCAAAAATGTCGGCAATTTCGGCGTGCACCCATATTTTGGCGTACGCACGGTTGATAAATGAGGGCCATTGTCCCTGAAAATGTCCTTGAATTGAATACAGCCAGTGCTCACCTTCTCGTTGTGTTGCTGTGAGTTTTGGGCAGACTGCTGGTGGTCTTGGAGAGTGAGTCTAATACTCCGCCTGCATTGGTCCTGAGATGGAAGATGAGAGGATAAGAGAAGAATGAGATGACTGAAAGCTGTGGAGAGTATGACGGCAAACAAACAAAAGGTGGTGATTCCGAAAGTATGAAATAGACGTGGACTCAGCGAGAAGAGTTGCAAAATGACGCTGAAGGAAGTCAGACAGATGTGTGAACAGAAGAGAGTGGAACACAAAATGGGGAGGGGCAGTATGCGGACGGTGAAACTGGCCACTAGGAAATGTCTACGGTTAACGGGCCGCGCCAGTGTGATTGTAAAAGCCCCCTTCTCACGCTCCTTCTCTATGGGAGACCATAATAGTGAAGAGAGGTTTCCACTGCTGGGCAGGTCTGGTGGGTCATTATGACGTGAAACGGCCCTGTGCTGAATGGAAAAGTGAAACCAGTCCAACCCAGCAGCTCCAAAAATACCAACACTAATGTTTCTGTGCAGGAATGAGTCACTCTCTGCTCTGTACCCATGGCAACTTAAACTGACAATAAAGAAACTATTATTTGTGAATGTTCAGACAGACTTTCATTTCCAATGTTATTTTTCATGGTTCAACTTCCAACTTTAAGAGTTATTTTCACATGACAAGTTTACAGGTGTAAAAACAGTGGGCAAAATTAAGCTCAAATAAGTTTGCAGTTTACAAAATATAGTCATAATGATTAGAGAAAGGATTCCAATTTTCCTTTCAACAAGAACTCAGTTGAACTCAGTTATCTTTTCTTCCGTCTTGTGCAACACAGCATTTGCCATTCAAACTCTTTTGCCAAGTCAGACAAATACTGTCCTGCCTTGAATGAACATAAACAAATGTCTCCCTGGGGGGAAACACCCTTCAACATAACTATGGACTGGGTGAAAGCACTGAGGTTGTGAATGTACAAAGAGCCGTTCAGAAGGAAAAAACATAATGACTTCAACTGTGTCTTTAATGTATGGTCAGCCCGAGGTACACTTAATCCCTGTTTCTATAGGTATATGTAGACACACCGGTAGAACTTGTAACTGAGAAGAAAAGGGTTAATGTGGATATACTGTACAGTGTACAGTATATCCACATTAACCCTTTACCCTGTACTCAATTTGGTTAACTAACCAAATTGAGTACCTCCTACATAGCAAATAGATTTCAGGTGAAATGACAATAATAGTGTTCATGAAATGATGGCTGTCAGTACATTGTTTACATTTAAGGATTAAAATGGAAATAAGCTGTCAGCTCCTTTGCGTTTTTATCTGGAGTAGTTACTTATTTACTTATTATAAACTAGTGTTACACAAAAAAACAAATCTTCTCAACGGCAAGCTGTTGTAGCTGCTGGGTAGCTGTTGCTACCCAGAGAGGTATTTTTACAGGATTCTCAGGCAGGTGCAACTTCGTTACGGCACATAAAATGAGAATGGAAACATTTTCACGCCAAAAAGCTGATCTTGAACAATACCATTCTTTCTTCTCAGACCATATTTTACATTAAATTCCATGTTCCATTTGTAACTTAATAGCATTTTATACATTTCAACTACATCATTGAGCTTGTAGATTTAAAAAATGTTGAATATGCCTTGAGACTTAAAGGGACCCCTTTTGCCCAATACCAGACCATATCTCAATGTTTTCCTCTTTTGCACCATGCAATCTTGCTGTAGACATTTCTAGATAAATTATATCTAGAAAGGTCAAAGCCCTTTGGCGAAATGACAATGTATGAGGCGGTTTCCAGTGCGAAGCAACCATCTTTTTTGCGGCCGTTACGCCAGCAAAGAAGACACGAATACGGGTGTTATTTAATGGCAACTGGGATACATCATTTAATAAGAATAGAGATGGGGAGGGTGTGATGTTAATTTGTAGAATAGTCGAAAGGTTAGTAGCAACCAAATTCCAAAATGTGAGGACACTCCCACACCATATGAAAGAATGTACCTATGGTGTTCGAAGTGCAGAAAGTGCAGTTGTGATTATTTAAAATCCGCATAGGAAAGTGTTTCTTGTCTCCCAAACATCATTAAAATAAGATCTGGTTGCAAAAGGGGTGTGTGCCTTTAAGTGGTTAAAGGTATGACACCTAACAGGTGTCACCTCTAATAGTGTTTCGTGAGAATGACACTGGCAATTACAGCAGAGGAACGATAAATATTTGACAACACGCGCTGTGCACACAACAGCCTGTTGTTTGTTATGGGAGACGAGGCTACGCCCATGACACAGCACACCAACCACAACATTTGCAGCAATACGCAAATTAGATTACAACACTATGTAAAGGCAAAATAAAATCCATTACATTAAATTATTCTGTGACTTATTGATCACTCACTGGTTCCTCTGATGCTGTTTGCTGTTACAGCATTGTTTCAATTTTGTGCTGTTCTGTGCGGTTTGAGAAGCACTTTAGCAAATGCTTTCAAATGTGCTACATACATTAAACTATTTTTATTATAAAAACATACATTTTTGTTATTACTTATAGAGTCATTTCAAAGTTATAACATCATGACTGCTATAATAAACGGTTGCGGAGAAGGTGCTGCATCTGTAAAGAACAGAGATAGTAATACTAGAATGTATAATTTCAACAATTGCTACCTTCTCCTCCAATATTTGACCTTAAAGTACACTGTGTACTTCTACACAGTATGTATGCCTGACAGCGTTTTGGGGTGGGTGGGTAAGGGAGAAGGTTGTAGGAACCAATGAGCAGAGTCCATACTACCACACCCTCCTCAGTCCTCAGTCTATCATTGTTTCAACCACATCCTGCCTGGATCAATCCTCTATCCCAGGAGAACTGAACTGACTCCTTAAGCCCGGCAACAGTGTGTTGTCTGTGTGTGTGTGTGTGTGTGTGTGTGTGTGTGTGTGTGTGTGTGTGTGTGTGTGTGTGTGTGTGTGTGTGTGTGTGTGTGTCAGATTGTACATTGTTTGTTTGGTGGGTTCATAATCGTATGCCGCTGCGAGACTGTACGTGTAACATCTCAGTGTGTGCCATCTTGCCAACATGTGTGATTATGTGTAGCTACTAGCTGTAGCATACTGTATGTGAACCATACTGTGTGAATAACATGAGCACCATATATAGGGTGCATGTGTTTGGTCCGACGTCAGTCTGACAGGCATTAGTCCGACACCCTACCCAAAACCTAACCCTTACCTCACAGGAAGCCACAGGTTAGTTTTAACCTGCCATGCATGTCGGGAGCCACGGTTAGTTTTAAACTGCCACGCATGTCAGGAGCCATGGTTAGTTTTAACCTGACATGGGTTAGTTTAAACCTGCCATGCGTGTGGGGAGCCACGGTTAGTTTTAACCTGACATGGGTTAGTTTAAACCTGCCATGCGTGTCGGGAGCCACGGTTAGTTTTAACCTGACATGGGTTAGTTTAAACCTGACATGCGTGTCGGGAGCCACGGTTAGTTTTAAACTGCCACGCATGTCAGGAGCCACGGTTAGTTTTAACCTGACATGGGTTAGTTTTAAACTGCCACGCATGTCAGGAGCCACGGGTTAGTTTTAACCTGACATGGGTTAGTTTAAACCTGCCATGCATGTCGGGAGCCACGGTTAGTTTTAAACTGCCACGCATGTCGGCAGCCCTGGTGTTGTCGGACGAATGCCTGTCGGACTCGGACTGTTAGTATGTCTAACCAACTTATGCACCCCCTGTATATACAGTACTAACAAAGGCAGAAGCAACGTCTCTCTGGTCTAGTCAGACAACTCAAGAAGGATGTAATATATATTTACTGAATATAGATGAGCAATGCAGTATATTTATTATGGTTTGCCGATGTATTGGATCTGCTTTTTAGGTACTCAGATCAAGCGCATCAGTCCCGGCCATAGGGATTCCGAATCCCCCGTACCTAAACAGTAGATCCAAAACGACAGGTGGTAGCTGGGGTGGAGGTGGGTGAGCAGCAGGTTTGTATACAGCGGCACACTGATACGGCAGCAGCAAGCAAGCAAGCAGGCAGAGGAACCTCCGGTTAAAGTAGCTGGTATGGAGATGAAGTGAGTGTATGATTGGCTGAGTGAATCATGTGAATGAATCAGGTTCCCTGACTGAACTTGCTCTGCGCATGTCTACGACAGGCACACATGCTTATCGTTAAGTTAAGTCTACATGTTTTGTACACGTTTGTCTCTGATTTGCATGTAATGGTTTACCTCGCCTGACAATGCTGTGCATAGCATGGAAGGGCCTGAAGAAAATCATCAGGGCTTTAGCTGTTGACAGGCAGACCCAGCATGTCATTTTATGTGATCTGTGGGAGTGGCAGCCTCAGGGCTTCTCTCCCCCAGAGAAAACACAGAGAAGAGAAGGAGAGGCACGTATGCACTCGCACAAACGCGCGCACGCGCACACACACACACACACACACACACACACACACACACACACACACAAAGACACAACGTTCTCTGCTTTCAACACATGCTGTTGTTCCTGTGTCTTTTTGGCACGCAAATTGTCATCGGCTTGGGTTCCAAAACATCAGCTTCAAATCAGTCAAAAACTGTGGGGCTCAAAGCCATTTCCCCAACAAACAATACATGCAGCGATGATGATGAATGTGCCCCACGACTGATCATGTATGATAGAAACTGGGGGATGTGGGAAAGGAGCTAATGATGACTGAGACCAAGGACCACACTTCTCCTCATTTCACCCAGTGGCTCATGCAGTACTTGTGATGGTGTGCCAGTGCAGTGTCATAAATCACTGAGTGCTTAGAAAGCCTAATTATGCATTTACTTAGAACCTATAATGAGAACCTTGTAGTTAGAATTGTGGTGTTCTGACGTTATGCAAGATGGCTGCATCAATACTAATTAGCCAAAGACGTTCAATGCTGCACTTATCATCCAGTTTTTATCAGAGAACTTCTGGGAACTCAGATCACTTACAAGTTACAACGCATTCCATCCATTTATCTGTAATGATGATGGCGAGTGAACACTGTAGGCCAGTGGTTCTAAATGGTGTTCCACTGAGGCACCCATATGGAAAAAAAAGTAGAAGAAACATATATGTTGTCCTGTTGCCTCCAATAGTAAGTATTTACATTTTTTATGTATGTCATTTACATGTATGTCATGTAAAGTACATACTAGATTTTATATGTGAACTCTTGAAAGTGGCACCTTTCATACAATCCTCATATAAGACAATAAAGTGAATCATGTATGAATCAAGTAAACAACATCTATGTGATCTATGAGGTAAGTACATGGCAAACTGTATTTTCCTTACATGTTCCATACAATGTTTGTAGTTTTAAATTATATGAGATATATCCTTTCCATATATAAAAAAAATACCATTATAGTATGTATTTTATAGTTTGTAACCATTTAATTTACAAGAAAAGTATGCTTCTTTTATATGATTTTTATAACATTGTTATATGTCAGCCAATACATTATCTTATATACAAGTGAAAAGGTGTACCCATACTCATTCTTCATGCTCTATCTCCGACCGAACCACACTTTTACCACACATCTCTATATGCAAAATAAATTCGCCACCCTCCCCGAACTGACATAGCCTATTTTTTAGCCGTTCAAGTTTCTTATTTACTCTGCAAATATTACTTTTATGAAAATCACGATCGAGCCAGCAGATAAACGGGTGCCACAACACGCCGAGAAACAAGGAATTTAACCACGCTACTTGCATACACTGCAACTCGCTTACAATTCGCAAACCTGGCAACACTGCCTGCCTCTTACGTCACCAGCTCTGCTCCTCCTGGCCTCCGTAGTCCGTCGCGCTCACAATCTGTCGCAGCCATCTTGCTTTTCTTTTGGATGGGCGAGTGGACATTTAATGCTAATAAATTAATTATAGGTCCAGCAAGCAAATCATGATGGTCTGATTGTGCTCAATAGGTCACAATAACATTCCGAAATTAGGTGTTGTGTTTTGTATGGCATTTTCCCCAGTAGTAGTTGCATATCTATCTCAGCTTTTGCCTGATAGCACACATGCTAACGTCAGCAGCCATAGCAACATACAGTGTGCGCAGACATAACATGAGTTGTTTACAACACAAACACACGGCCTTTTCACCACGCAATACACACAACAGCTCGGGAGTTATTAAACCGAACGTGGACGCTGTTTCAGTGTTACATTTGCTGCGCATATCGGAATAATTGTAACGGCATGCATGATAAATGTAACAACGCTAAAAAACACCATTAAACATATCGTTTTCACCTTAAAGCTATTACATTTCATTGAAGCAACTCCTTAGCATTGTTTTCATACCATGGATGTGATAAGATAATGTATCAAACATAAGGGAAATATTAAATAGGATCGGGTGTACCAGTTTGGCCATTTCTTTTTTTTCAATGGGGCAATACATTGATTAAACAAACGTTTGATTGATTGAGTTGTACAACGTTATACAACCCTAAACTAATTTTAGAATACACTACACAATACAATACAATTTTAGAACATATTTTGCACGTTCCATTTTTTTACTCAGAGATCCCTTTAGCTACACATGTAATATTTCCAGGCAACGGACCTACACATGTCAGCTACCATAAACCACTTCAAGTTATTAGGACGAAATAACTGACAGGAGTGACGGTGCTGTGCTGTGAGTAAACTAATAGGGGAGAGCCGCCAAGGATGTAACATTTTGCACGTTTCATTCTTTTACTCAGAGATCCGTTTAGCTACACATGTAATATTTTCAGGCAACGGACCTACACATGTCAGCTACCATAAACCACTTCAAGTTATTTTTTTGATAAAACAGGTCGGGAGTTATTCAACCGAACGTGGACGCTGTTTCAGTGTTACATTTGCTGCGCATATCGGATCAATTGTAACGGCATGCATGATAAATGTAACAACGCTAAAAAACACCATTAAACATATCGTTCTCAGCTTAAAGCAATTACATTTCATTGAAGCAACTCCTTAGCATTGTTTTTATACCATGGATGTGATAAGAAAATGTATCAAACATAAGGGAAATATTAAATAGTATCGGGTGTACCAGTACCAGTTTGGCCATTTCTTTTTTTTCAATGGGGCAATACATTGATTAAACAAACGTTTGATTGATTGAGTTGTACAACGTTATACAACCCTAAACTAATTTCAGAATACACTACACGATACAATACCATTTCAGAACATATAATATTGGCCAATATGTCAAATATGTAAATATTACATATAATGGCATTGAATGGAAGCGGACCATTTGTAACACATGTTACAAATGACCCGCTTTTGCAAGTTTTCTTTGCAGTTGCTTACAGACCAGAATGAACGTGAATTCCGTCTAAACACGATGCAAACTAATGAAGAACATAAGCATGAACACATCCATGTGGATTTTTATTCACCAACACCAAAGACAAAAATTGTACCACACATATACTCCAGGTGTAAAATTAGACGCATTTTGAAGGTAAACACTTCAAACTTCAAACTCCTGGCCACGTAGAGTACGTTGCTGTACACATACTGACGCGATGGCGTCATGGTGGCGTTGACCAATCAAGATATAACGTCCATGTTACAACCGTGAAGCGTTACAACCTTGGCGGCTCTCCCCTACATTTGTTACTAACATTAGGTTGTGGCGAAGTAGACACGTGGCCAGCAGATACTGTGTTTTGGACAAACAGGCTAGGTATTGGTGTTGATTTGGGTCAACTGGACAAACAGCGTGGTGTTGTTTTGTGTCTGTGTTTGTGTTGGAGCGCCTCAGTGTGGCCGTACAGGTCATGTGCAACCTCTTCCACAGAGAGATGGAGACACTAAATCTCAGCTGGACAAACATGTTTGCATGCATGCATCGCTGCCTTGCATGCTGTGTGCTACTGTTGAGTCTGTCACTTACTTTCACTGATTTATGGCATTGTCTTTCTGTTAAAATCCAACTATGTTAATTTAAGAACTCTGGGCATATAGGTCATTGTTTATTCACTGTGCACACGTGTAGCCTATTGTATGTCAGACTGTATGTCTGTCCCACAGTCACAATCCTTTAGTACTTAGGCTGTGGAAATATTCAGGACAAAACAATGGTACATTTCCAATAACCCATTCGTTACTACATGTGGAGTCAACTCCCGCCATTTATTTCTTCCCATAGTGCGTGGCAAAGTCGCTCTGGGATGAGTGCGCGCGTAGCGCGCACGAAATTCTAGTACCTTATAGTTATAAAAAAAACATATGTTTTATCTATGACTATATATAAGTTTTTATATGTGAAGTGTATGATAGGTATAAAAAACATATGCGCTATAGACCCCTGGGAGATAGTTGCTGAGATAGAGCACCACACCTACTATACCATCAACTCCCAATTCTTCCCGCATCACTTGCCGCACCCAAGCTGTGCTACTCAGTACTCATACGCTGAGTTGCCAGTGCCCAGGATCGAACCCACGAACTTGTGGTCTTAAGGCGAGAGCTCTACCGACTGAGCTACCCAGACACATCCTGACATATGTGAAGTGTTTGATATGCTCTCTTTATGTTTTTTGTTTTTTTTAGAAGATTCTTATAAGTTACCATAGCAGTATAAAATAAAATGCATTGGGAGGTACATGGGGGGACAATGGTGGTGACACTGGCTGGGGGGGCACTGGCTGGGGGGGCACTGGGGGCTTGTGTCACACTGGGGGGACACTGGCTGGGGAGGACACTGGCTGGGGGGGGGGCATCACACTGGGGGGGCACTGGGTGGGGGGTGTCACACTGGGGGGTCACTGGCTGGGGAGGACACTGGCTGGGGGGGGGGCACTGGGTGGGGGGATCTTAAATAATGTAGGAGTCATAAAATGCAACTCATTATTTTGTCATCTCATGTTATTTCATTGTAAGATTAGGTTTTGTTTAATTTGGATGTCTCTGTGACATACATGGCCTGTATTGTATGGTTTCTATACAATATCCTATCAGATTTTGGTTTCACTGATGTTTGCCCAACTCTACAAGTTTGACAACACACATATGTATTTCAATTTATACTAATTTACTAAGAATATTGTATGTGGATTTACCGTCACATATAGGTCTTATAAGATACAAAATTATATAGGTTTCACTTTACAAAAACTTACTATGGCTCTTATATGTGCTTTGACTGTTATATATAGTTCCTATAAATGACAAAATTATATAAGTTTCACTTTACAAAAACGTACTATGGCTCTTATATGTGCTTTGACTGTTTTATATAGTTCCTATAAATGACAAAATTATATAAGTTTCACTTTACAAAAACGTATTATGGCTCTTATATGTGCTTTGACTGTTTTATATAGTTCCTATAAATGACAAAATTATATAAGTTTCACTTTACAAAAAAATACTATGGCTCTTATATGTGCTTTGACTGTTTTATATAGTTCCTATAAATGACAAAATTATATAAGTTTCACTTTACAAAAAAATACTATGGCTCTTATATGTGCTTTGACTGTTATATATAGTTCCTATAAATGACAAAATTATATAAGTTTCACTTTACAAAAACTTACTATGGCTCTTATATGTGCTTTGACTGTTTTATATAGTTCCTATAAATGACAAAATTATATAAGTTTCACTTTACAAAAAAATACTATGGATCTTATATGTGCTTTGACTGTTTTATATAGTTCCTATAAATGACAAAATTATATAAGTTTCACTTTACAAAAAAATACTATGGATCTTATATCTGCTTTGACTGTCATATATATTAACTACAAGTTTCATGTAAAACATATACAAATTTAGTATTTTTTTTTCCATATGGGCACACTGGTGTGCCATGAGACAACTCCAGGTGTGCCTTGGGAATTTGTAATGACAACAAATTATTGTTATTATAGTGATCCCATGGTGGGGTGGGGACGGCTTTTTCTACTCCTTTTCCTCTTTTTGTTTTGTTGCTAATAAAGATACTAACAATCTGAGAGAAAAAATATATATTCTTGACTACCTTATGCCTAGGTCACTTTCCCTGTAACAATGTTAACTGTAATGCCATGATCAACAGAGAAGCGAAGAGAGGCTACATGTAAGACCAAGTGTGTAGTTCATCCTTAGTTTTCGATATATCTGAAAAACTAAGAGTGAATTGAAGATCGCTGAACATAAAAGCAACACAGTTTGTTTGGACAGCAGTTGTCCAGATCCAGAACCGAATAAAAATCACACTCGTGTGAAGTGAGGGGCGGTCTTATCATCATACATCATATTCCATGCTCAGCCGATCAAATCTATGCTATGGGGTACACACATTACTCAGCCAATGAAATCATCGCTATGGGGTACACTACACACATTGCTCAGCCAATCAAATCATCGCTATGGGGTACACACATTGCTCAGCCAATCAAATCATTGCTATGGGGTACACAGTACACGGACACACAAAGCTGGGCATAGCGCGGCGCCTCTCAAAAACCACAGAAGTCTGTATCTGTCTGGGTCTGTGGAGGACACACTGAATATCTGTATGTGGGGGTGAAGGGTCTTTGGCTTCCCTGATTGGTCACGTTTGTGCAGCTGCACCAACATAAGTGATAGCGCACACAATAGAACTGCATTAACTTTGGTCGATCGGTCATACAGTATGGTAGTGGGAATACAGCACTCGGTACTCTGAAAACAGGACAGGTACAACCCAGGCTCTCTGACAACAAGTAGCCTACAATGGGTACGACAAGCACAGCATGAACAGATGGTGAATGCATTCCCAAATTGTGTCGTTCCCAAGTAGGTCGTGCCCGATAAATAAGCCATTGAACTGTTGTAACTCTAACAACGTGTACGTGTACAACGGGTATTGCATAACCGGGTGAGGCATGCATTTCATTCCACATTTACATACATACATCATTCCTGACTTTCATGATCACTGAGTAGGCCAGTGCCCTTAAGGCCTATTCTAGGTGATAAGATATCCACCGAAAACCACCATGACGTCACGTTGCGGTGGTAAGCGACTCACCGCTCACCCAAACACATCTCTCTTGTTTTTACTAACCGGTTACCTTATCACCTACGACTGGAGTATGAATATCACACTGGGGGGGGCACTGGGTGGGGGGTGTCACACTGGGGGGTCACTGGCTGGGGAGGACACTGGCTGGGGGGGGGGCACTGGGTGGGGGGATCTTAAATAATGTAGGAGTCATAAAATGCAACTCATTATTTTGTCATCTCATGTTATTTCATTGTAAGATTAGGTTTTGTTTAATTTGGATGTCTCTGTGACATACATGGCCTGTATTGTATGGTTTCTATACAATATCCTATCAGATTTTGGTTTCACTGATGTTTGCCCAACTCTACAAGTTTGACAACACACATATGTATTTCAATTTATACTAATTTACTAAGAATATTGTATGTGGATTTACCGTCACATATAGGTCTTATAAGATACAAAATTATATAGGTTTCACTTTACAAAAACTTACTATGGCTCTTATATGTGCTTTGACTGTTATATATAGTTCCTATAAATGACAAAATTATATAAGTTTCACTTTACAAAAACGTACTATGGCTCTTATATGTGCTTTGACTGTTTTATATAGTTCCTATAAATGACAAAATTATATAAGTTTCACTTTACAAAAACGTATTATGGCTCTTATATGTGCTTTGACTGTTTTATATAGTTCCTATAAATGACAAAATTATATAAGTTTCACTTTACAAAAAAATACTATTTCAAATGACATGACCACTGTTAAAAGGGAACGTCTCAAGCTGCCAACCAGCTGTATCATGACTGCAGGCTGACCTATGTACTCCATCAAGCACTGTTATGATCCATATCTGTTCTCTGCTATGTAGGCATGTGTAAACCCATACACTGTAAAACTGTTCTGTACTTGTACAGTATACTGTATGAAACATCTGCATCCAGCCATCAGAGAGGCGGGGAGACACCTGAGGGCAGATCCACTCATCCAGCCCCCAGAAGAACGCTCATATCCATCGCTGTGGACTTTGTCATCATGGAACCAACGATTGCAAGATTCATAGTCTAGACACATTTAACGCAGCATGTCTACAAGGTGAGGTGGCTTGGTGACATTGCCTTGCTAGCCATTACAGTAGCAGGTGTTTTCACTCTGACTCAGCACCCTATTCCAGTGTGTTGACGTATGTATAAACTGAAGTGCATGCATACAATGTTCACAAAAATATAGTTTCAGTACTATGCCAGTACAGCCAGTATCCTGCTGCCCTGGAATATTGTGACTTGTTTTTTAATGTACTGAATAAAAGTACATCGGTTACAGGGCTGTGTCCTAACTTAACCACACAGCAAAATATTAACTCTGTTAATTTAACTGAGATAAATTACCTCTCAAAGCTAGGAGCAGCATGTTCCTTTTCCTTATCTGTCAAATTAAGAAATAACATAATTAAATGTGGTTTTGGCAGTTAACTAACTACATATAAACAAAATATGGCCCTGATGCCAGAAATAACATAATTAAATGTGGTTTTGGCAGTTAACTAACTACATATAAACAAAATATGGCCCTGATGCCAATGTGGGAAAGCCTTTGGTAATAACAGTGATACAAGGTTAAGTGGTGTCGCATTCCACTGTAATGATTCTCGCTCCCGGGTCTGTGTGAACTTTAATCAAATGCTATTGGGTGTGTGATGATGACATCAAACATCAAAGCAAATAAACAAACCGCTTTTCCGCACGACTTTTACTTAGTACAATGGAGACAGCAGGTCTAATGAGGACATTGCCATTGTAAGACATTTTGATCACACACTGCAGGTATAGCACAATTAAAGCCCTTGTGCTTTGAAATTATTTATAGCTCTAGAAATGCAACTATTTAACCACCTGTACATTATCATCCTGATGTAAATAAGTGGAACGAAGGCAAAACAGATTTTTGATAAATGGCTGTGACACGAGTCATTGATAATCTAACTTTGCATGCTGTATGGGTGCTAATGGGTGCCGAAACCTTCTCATGAGAAAACCGATTACTGAACAATGCAAAAAACAAAATATTTTAAATTCACTGTCACACAGGGATGCTTGGAAAATAATCTGCCACAGGGGAGGATATACAACTCCTTTTTCATGGGTCAGCTACCTCTCTGGCATTCCCTGTGCCTGTGAGGCTCTCTGTTTTCAATCTCCAGTGTCTCACACTCTTCATCTGACACAATGAAGTTCTGGGCAGCAGCCGACACAGTTGTGATATAGGTTACAGTGCACGTTTCTCCACTACACAAGACCTGTTTACCGCCTTGAACGAGACATCAATAGAAGAATAAAGAACAGAACTATCAAGAATAATAGATTTGTAATATCCAGTGAAACAATTTTATATCTATAAAGGCTACATTTTATAGCCTTATCGATAGCAAATGGATACTGTGGAACACTGAATATGCATAATGGTGGCAATAAATAAGGCAATATTAATATTGTATAACAGTTGTCCTCTAAAGTGACACTTAAAGGTAGAAAACATAATACTATAAATCGGTATCCAACAAGTCCATTTAGGAAGCTATAACATTGTTCTGTGACCTGTGACTAACATTGTTGCTTTCCCCCAGTTGTTGAGCCAACCACAGCACTCTTGCACCGCAAGAAGTGTCCGTCTATAATCAACACAAGAGCAACAGATCCTCAGTTAGTGTGCTGTGCTTTGTTTTTTAACTTCTGATTTAGAAGTGACATCAGCGCTTTGCTGTTTGGCATTCTCACGGCAAGTTGGTGAGTAAACACGTCTCCACACGAACACACCAAAACCATACATTAGTCGTAGGTGCATGTCATTGATCTATAAACTGAAAGTTACAAGAGAACCAAGAAACTAACTAACCTTTTTTTTTCTCCAATATTTAGCCACAGTGGTCATGTCTATGAATTGATTGTGTAGGGCCTAAATCGAAACATATTCTTTTTGTGCTATCCCTTTTAGACCATAAGTGTCTGACTGTACTCTGCTGCCGTTTTACATTTCTGTCTAATAAACTATTCAATCTATCAATCAATCAATGGCACTTAAATAATAATCATAATCATGAACATTAAACATTTAATATATTAATTTGAGTATCTGAGGATCACACACTGCATTAATGGTGCTGTTATGTAACATGGAAATGCGTGCCCTTACTTGTCTTACTAGTTCATGGAAAGCAGTTGAACATAAGAGCTCTTAGACCTTAAGTTGTATTCACAGTACCATTACAGTTCACAGCTCAGTGTGATGACCATGAATCACAGAACAGCCAAAGCCAATAAGTAATATAAATGACACACATTTCCTCCATAAGACATCACAGTGAAAGCTTTAATCAAATTAACCCCACAGTCCCCATTCTGGGCAATGTTGTATTATGCGAATGTACAACAAAGATAACTGATCTACTTGTACAAGCTCACAATGTGTCACAATGCGATCTTGTAGGCTGGCTATATTTGAGCACATGTATTTGTCATACATTGGCTATTTTCAGCAAGTGTTATTGAAATGTTAATGAAACAGAGTTGCTCTTCATTTTGAGTAACAGTATTTTAGTATGATCTTTGCAACAAAGACACAACAGAAAAACTGAATCAACTGTACTTATTATCAGACAAATCTACAACCAACAGGAGACATAACCAAGCAATGAATCACACAGATAAACAATAATACACAGACTTTATGCAATAATCCCAGTGGATTTCACTATCTAAATGTGAATTATTTAGGCATACCTCCTGGGACGCTGGTCTTTTTCCTGTGATGATCTGGCTGTCTGAGGTGTTGGTTGTGTGACTAAGTGTAAGTGTAGGAAACGGCCTGCCTCACTAAGACGTCTGGGCGAGGCTCCTCCAGCAACCCAACCCTTTTATATCAAGATGTATATTCTCCAGTCAGTAGTGTTCACTAGAGTTCACAGCAACTAGCCTCCCCTGCAGGGGTAGAAGGCCATTGCATGGTTGTTACAAGACGTACATTAGAAAAATATATATATATTTAAATTGTTGAATTCAAACTGAATGAGTATCTTGTGATGTTAAGTTACTTGTTATTTTCCAGTGTTCCAAACATCAAAGTTACAACTAAACAGAAAAGTCTCCAAAATGTTAGACTAATCGATTTATAACATCAATTATGTTCTTCATCACAGAATATTTCTAAGATAGAATCAAATCTACACGGATAAAGTAACAGTACCAACAAACAAACAAAATACTTCAGTTTTCAACTAATTTGAATTATCGCAATTTGTTTACATTTACTGCATTCGATCAATTAGCCGTCTCATTTTTGGTAATTAAACAAAAGAAATGACTGTGTTCCACATTCCACAGCTCCTATATATACAGCTATATAAAAGTGACTGGGAGCAGTGATTGGCCAGTATACATGGAGATTGGAGAGGGCATTGTTTGTTGCCACAGGGTGACAGCGGTTGGTAGCAGTGCAGTGAGGAATGTGCAGTGTTGGTTACATAAGCCTGGGTGATAAATGAAGTGTCTTTATATAAGAGTCTCTGCTGGCATTGGCAGGTAGTATAGATATGCAGTGTATATGAAAAAAAAATGAACTTTTATTATAATGTATATGATTTTTTCCATCACAGACAATATCCTAGTGTCTTTTTTATCAGCTGCTGTACCAATGGGATAGCATTGCAGCCAGCAACAACCCACTAGCGAGTGTGTGTGTGTGTGTGTGTGTGTGTGTGTGTGTGTGTGTGTGTGTGTGTGTGTGTGTGTGTGTGTGTGTGTGTGTGTGTGTGCTGGGGTGCCAAACAGAATGGTCAAGCACTGCGCAATGGTCATCCCAGCCAATTAAGTAAACAGAAGACATACTACAGACGTGTTCAGGATAAAGAAACAGGTACGAGACGAGAAGATCGGTTGAAGAAACGTACTGCAAGAGAGAAAGATATTCGAAAAAATTAAACCATTAAACAAAAGGAAGAACGAAAAAGGCGAGACAAAATATCAGCAAACCCCTACTCAAGAGAGATTGAAGCAAGGGTCGAAACAAGGTCAAAACCGATACTGCCACAAACAGGTAGCAACCGGGGCGTACTGAACGAGTCGACAGAGAACCATGCAAAGATCAGTTTGGACCAGCCAACATCTTCGTCCAGCCAAGTTACTTGCTGTCATCAGAAGAGAGGTCATCATTCTGGATTCGTAAAGAATTGACGGAAGACCTTTTGTTGAGGAATTTAAGGAAGTGAAAGGGAAATATCTCCCCAATGGATGGGTTTAAGTCAGAATATCAGAAGATTTTTCGACGTAGACTAATATGAAGACGTGATCGAAGACGGGTGATCGATTAGGGAAACGGAAGACATACTACAGACATGTTCAGGATAAAGAAACAGGTACGAGACGAGAAGATCGGTTGAAGAAATGTACTGCAATATATTCGAAAAAGTTAAACCATTAAACAAAATGAAGAACGAAATGTTAAAAGGCGAGACAAAAATCAGCGAAGTAAGTAGTAAGTTGACAAGAGTCAGAGGTAAGTTGCGCGCTCTGCTCACGCACAAGTAGGCCATTCAGTTGGCATCCTGTTTTGCAAGCCCTGTGGCTTTGTAATTCCCCTGAGGAATTACAAAGCCACAGGGCTTGCAAAACAGGATGCCAAAGAGGTCAGATATAATGTTTAACGAGAGATCACTAGTCTCATTAGAGTAGATTTAGACATCCAGTTTCATAATGAAAGATTATGGTGAGTTTTCCCAGGCTGTCAATGTCAAATAGAACCTGTAGTCAAAGTTACAGTGCATCAGCAATGTCTCTCAGCAGGGTTTGATTTGCTGGGGGGGGATGGACAGAAAATCCATGCCTCTGGTCACTCATTTCTATCGCCGTTCGCCGCTTGGGATATTTATCCTGCTTCTGGTCAGACTGAATTAAAGGGACATTTCACCGCTGGAAGAAACTGCAGTCACTCAATGTTAATAGTACTGGTATTTGTAGTAGATATAAGAGTAGCACAATTTGAAATTAATTTGCACCCTATGGCCATAAAAATAATGAAGTCTGTGTGCTTGACTAGGGTTTGACTGGATTGCTGAATTCCTACAATGACCATAAATAATGCTTTGGTGCACTGCCCCTCCTTGTGGAGAGGGGGAGGCTGTGTGGAGGTGTGACTTGTAGTCCAGAAGGAAGTGGGACTACATTTTCATGTCAAATTGATGATTTGAACATGGCATCATGACTCATGACTAAAATATAAAAAAACACATATTACACACATAAAAGCCCAGGAAAGTGTTGCTTGTGTCGTAAATATCATTAAAATAATGAATCTGGTTGCAAAGGGGTGAAGTGTCCCTTTAAAGACATGCATAATGTAGAAGCTCTGATATGTTTGATAATATCACAATTCAATTAAAATGTATGTTAATCACACCCTGACGTCCCTATTTTGGGTAAATTTTGAAAATGTGTCAAATATATTTTTCGAATCCACCTATATTTAAAAGAAATCGGATCTACAAGGTGAGAACGCACTGCAGTGTGATGTGTTGTGGGCTTATAGATTGGCTATTTTAGCTATTTGTCATATTAAGTGCTGGTTAAGTCAAGCCGCTGGCATACGAGAAAACCTTTTACTTAACAATGTTTTAAGGGGGTTGTGAAAACACTTAAAGTAAACATGTGATGCCATGTTATAGAATATAGAGGAAACACAGTTTTGTCTGGACTAGAGCACTAGACTGGAGACTTAAAGACATTTCTGAGACAGAACAATGGGGAAAAACAGGAAAGAGGGAGGATGGAGTAATGAGCTACACTACAGTAATGAGCTGAGCTGACTTCAAAACCATTACATCACGATAATTTGCCCTCTAGCATGATATACTACACGCACTAACTGGTTCAGCTAACAGAACTACTGCCATGTTGAACTTTGATAGAACCTTGGGGTTACGTATATATATACCGACATTAGATTACATACGCGACTTTGAGCATGATGCGCTCTGTGATCAAGGAGCCAGAAGTAGTGATTCCATTCTTAAGTCCAGTATTAATTATTTATTGGCTTTTGGCAAGCCCTACCAACCTTGGAAGCTGAGCCAGATACGCAGACAGCATGTCTGCGTATGTTTAGGCATGACTAGGTATTTCTTCTGGATCCACAAGTTCATTCAAGTCATCCTGACAAATCAAGTTCATAATAATAATACCACACTGTCTGTGGCAAAAACAATAGGAGAAATTAAAACACTATTCTCTTTTAAACTTCAAGCTATGGTATAGCTGCTCCAGGAAATCAACTGGAAATTCAATATATACTCAACTGTCCCGGGTGTCCCCTTTAGAACACTCATTGATGTTTTTGGATAAAATATTGACTCCTTTACAGAAAGGGCCCTATGTTTATGGATAAACATTGTTAGGAATTGGGTTTACAATGTGGAGATATTCTCCCAGCAGTGTGGAGATAACATCAGAAAACAGAACTGGTTTTTAAAGTGGGTTTTTATTTGAATTCTTTAGGGCGCTGCCTCTTGACGTGACAAAACTGTAAATTCACAGCTAGTAAAGCGAATTTACAGTTTTGTCACGTCAGAGCCCTAAAAGTGACAGTTTAATGGTCTTTCAACTACTCATTTGTACACTCAATGAGATGGAAGCAGCCTTATCCTATTCCTATAATTTATTTTTGTTGAGAAATATATTACAAACAATAGCAATCAAATCACTCAGCTTCATATATGGGCACAAAACGGGGCATGACCATTGCCCATATGGGCACATATACTGACCAGCCTTGTCATCGTATTATTGTCTCAGGAATGCGACAAAAACAAGTTAATTCAAGGCTTCATGGGGTGTGTAAATGAAAGAAAATACCGGTAAGTCGTTTTTTTGGTGAACTACTCCATTAAGGTTTAACTTGTAATAAAATGTACTTAAATAGGCTAATAGTCTATCAAAATAATGAAATTATAACATCACTTAGTTGACACTCAACTTCTAAAAACACATTTCTTGTAAAGAAAATGCAATCTCTTAAAAAAATGATATATCACACTAATGAAGTGAGGGGCGCTCTTATGTCTTACCATCATACATCATCTCATTCTGGCCAATCACAATATGTTTACACAAACACTCAAAACTGAATGGCCTGGGCCGTGGCTCAGCGGTCCAGGCAGTGTGCCGCGGGTTCGACTCCCGATCCCTACGGCCTTTACTGCATGCCAACCTCCATCTCTCTCCCCCATTACTGCATGCCAACCCCCATCTCTCTCCCCCATTACTGCATGCCAACCCCCATCTCTCTCCCCCATTTCCTGTCAGCCTACTGTCTGTCCTCTCAAAAATATATATATAAAATAAAGGCGAAAGCCACAAAAGAACATAAAAAAGGCCATTCATTGTCAATGGCATTCAATGTTTGTGTTTGCACAAAAACTAAAAACTGGCCATTAATTGTCAATGGCATTCAATGTTTGTGTTAGGACAATGTTTGTGTTAGGACAATGTTTGTGTTTACACAAACCCTCAAAGCTGGACATAGGAGGGGCTCAAAAACCTAGAGGTGTACAGTACATAGCCGCTTGCAGCACCAGTACACCAATGTTTTACACACTTTCAAAGTTGAAAGGCAGGTTAGTGTTAGAGAGTGAAAGTTTACAAGACATAGATAACAATAGTTGGTTAATGATAAACTTGCATGTGACACGGTTAAGCAAGAGGACCAATTCAAGGACATTTTGGCACACTACATAGTTTCATTGCCAAACTGTTTTTATTCTATCTATTTTGATAATTATAGTAAAATACATTAACCTATCATTTTAGTGTAGCTTATAGAATATACAGTATATCATTACAGTATTTTTACAGGGTTAAATATTAACTCAGTTCTCAGGTGGAAAATTACGTGAAAGCTGTATAACTTGAGATATCTCACTAGGCTAGAACATGATGGTAAAAGTGAAAGTCACCACTAGAATAAATAAATAAATATTAGAATAATAATAATGATGATGATGATGATGATGATGATGATGATGATGATGATGATAATAGTAATAGACAGATTTGTCTCTCTTTCTTTGTGCTTTATGAAGTGTATTGGTACCATACGTCTTACAGAGGAAAATGTTCAAATTAACAAAAATGTAGTTCTGATGACAATTCGATTCAAATGAATTTGAAAATAATGGCATGCAATAATTTCCATCACCATTTCCGTCCATATAATTCCTATTTGAACACATGTTGCATATAAGCATATGCTAGCCTGCTGCCATAATAGCAGGTGATGCCATGAGGGTAACTTGTTGCATATCTGCTGATGCTGACTTCCTTTATGTGGGAATGCCAGCCCAGGCTGAAAATGCATTTAATAACTTTTTAATAATAACTATTTTCAAATGTATTTTTTGTTGGGATATTTGTTTGTGTTGTGGAAACGTAACACACAAACAAGTAGTCATTCTTAGAACTGCTATACTATATAGCATAGGGATTTGGGAACTGTATTGAAGTATTAAAGTAATAACTTAAGTAAGTATTAAAAATAATCATATTATTTAATATATAGCCAGCCTTAATGAAAGACACAAACAGCTTATAGCCTCAAGTAGCCTAAAGTATAGTAGCCTGCCTACTATCATCAAAGACAATAATATGAAGGTTTTCTTGTTCATACACGAACTAAAAGATAGACCATGCGAGCCCAATTAAAAATAATTAATTATAATAATGAAAATGTTAATGTTGTTATAGGGGCAGCGCTTGTCTCAAATGATTGAGCCTTTTATTGTATTTGTCGAACAGCTCTGTTCGCCTTAGCAACTCGCCTTAGCGTGAATAGCGTCACACATTTGTTTGTAAACTCGGGTAAACAAACTAATGATAATCATTTTTTGAGACATCGTCACTCACATTGGTTCTGGAGCTGGAGTGTTGTTCCACATCCTCCTTGGAACGCACGGTCCGGGTACTACTACTACTCATCTCGGGGTTAATCGAAGCCGATGGGAGCATGGTTGTTGTGTCTATCTTCCCCACTGTCTGTTGTAGCTTGTAGGAAATGTAGGAAAGTTTCCTCAAAAGCCACAGTTCTCTCTAAGCTTTCTCTCGATTCGTCTCGAACATCTCAGCCGGTGGTCTAAAGTTGCTTGCTCTCTCTCTCTCTCTCTCTCTCTCTCTCTCTCTCTCTCCCTCCCTCTCTCGCTCTCTCTCCGTCTGTCTCCTTCCACTGTTGGACTCAGAATATGATCTGACCCCTCTCTTGTTTGTACTGTTAGTCTGTTACTAGTACCTACCTGTCATACCTACAGTAAACTTTAAAGCGGAATGTTCCCATCATATAATCACACACACACACACACACACACACACACACACACGCGCGCGCGCGCGCACATACACACACACACACACACACACACACACACACACAAAAGTAGCTAGGCTACAAGGCTGGAAAATATTAAAGTTCTACACAGTTACGGATGGTATAGTAGTCTCGCCCCGCCCTCTAGTTTAATGTTTAATTTTATATAACGCCAAATAAAATGTTTAATTGGCCTCCTTTATCTCAGAGTCATTGTTGACCCCTTCAGTTCACTAGAACTGTGAACATTGAACCAATCTGTCTTGTAGTATGTAGGGTATAGGCTACTCATATATCCTGCCTTATCTTCTACAGATTGATCCCATATGTATCACATATCCATGGTATGTTCAGTATGTATGTTAACATGCATACTGAAAAAAGAAAAAAGACAAAGAGGCAAATAATTATTCGCCTCAGGCTCTTTGTCTGTTTTAGTTTACAACGAACAAAGACTCCAGTTCTACGAGATTTCTCCTATTTCTCCTATACCCATGTCCAGGTCAAGTCTGTATAGGTATAATGGCTGCTGTCATACATTTGATAAGCCACTAAACCTCTTGGCAGAAATCTATGAATGTTGAGTGAGTTTTCACATAGCACAATGATTGTAGGCTACTATTGCATATCATGCATACCATGCATCATATGCTTAAATTGGCCATAAAAAGGTTATTACAGTTGATAGAGAGCCAGAGTGTGGTAGTCTATCCCTGTTTCGCAATGCATTAGACCCCTAGGAGATGGATTGCTGAGGTGGAGCGCAACACTAACATCAGGTCCCAGTCCCAGTACTTACCAATCCCAGTACTTGCAAGTTGCCACACCAAAGTCGTGCTACACATACACTGAGTTGGCAATGCCCGGGATCGAACCTAATGGCTTTGTCCTCGAAGGGCAAGTGCTCTACTGACCACATTGCAATTAAATCACATGCAGTATGTGTCACAAACCAGGTGATGAATGTGACAAAGAGGGAGTCGGTAAATGCAATAAAGGTAATTTAAACTCAAATGCCCTAAAGTAAACAATAATGAACACAAACAACAACAATGATGTGTAACTGGATTAATGGCAGGTATCAGTAGTGCCTGCAGTGCATGGATGAGTGGAGTTTGGTGTGCGCATGCATGTGTGAATGTATAACCAATAAAATCACACCCGTGTGAAGTGAGGGGCACTCTTTTGAGTGGTGCAACCACTCCCTTACGGAGCTATGTGTGTGGGTACTGGGTGGCTGGCCGGCTGGCTGGCTGGGTGGCTGGGTGGGTGTCTGGGTATGTTGTTTTTCACCACCTGTGCGAAACCTAACGCACACACAAACACACACGTATTAACTGTATGGTATTTCGGGGGTGCCAGTACATTACAGTGACAGTATAGTACAGTACAGTAGAGAGGGTACAGTAGAGGGACCGCCACATGGTAACTCTGTCATTTCTCAACCGTTTTGGATGCAGGGCGGCATACCGGAACCGGCCTGGCCCCCTGGGGGTCTGGAAACCCCACTACTTCAGCCAAATTCCAGCAATGCACTCTACAACGTATATCTTGCCCCGCGTGCGCTCTTATCATCATACATCATCTCATTCTGGCTAATCACATCCTATGTCCAGCTAAAAGCTGGACGACGAGAAGATAGATGAATGTTTGGCCATTCATTATCAATGGCATTTAGTTTGTGTCAGGACAAAGTTTGTGTTTACACGCACACTAAAAGCTGGACATAGGCTCAAAAATAAAGGCATGAACCCAACCTAGAGCAGCTACTCGCTGGAGTTTCCTCTGCCTTATATAGAATTCCCCCAATCACCCCCAGGTGAGGGCCAATGTTGATGATGTTATGTTATAAGTTGTCCATGTACAGTACACCTAAGTCTGTGTACTTGAACTTGAGATACAATGTACTTGATAATATATGTATTGTGTACTGTACATGGACAACTTATAACAAAACAGTTCCCCTCTTATATAGTACGTGACAACAAGATATGAGACATAGAAACGTGACATGATAATGACACAATACAACAGGCATACAGGCATACAACAACAGCTGCGGGTGCGGCTTCAGTTCAGGTGGATCACCACCCATCACCACCCACCAGGCACACCGGGCATACTTAATGAACTGGTTGGTGTGGCCACATAAAAAAAACCTTTAACACTTTCTGTACCCTATTTTGAAAAACATTTTTCTCCTGGTACCTGATGATCATGTTTTAGGGGTGAAAGAAATCACGGCACTCCATCTTTAAGGGTCAATGTCAGTCTAGGGTTCCTGGAATGTTCATAACATAAATTACCTTTCATTCGTTACCATTTACAATATAGCAGTCACACATACACAATGCATGTAAGATGCTTTGAATAAAAACATCCATCATAAGGAATGTACAGTATTATGTAACATACAATGATGCTATTAAGCCTTTCCTTTTTGCACCTGTCACCCCACAGTGCAATTACTCCAATGGTAAGGGTAAGAATGACACAAATTCAAAAGCAGTTCATGCTATAAAGCCCAACCCTAAGTAAACACGATACTGTATATCTAAATTCATGGCGACCTTGTCTGGACCAATACTTATCTATTGTTTACTTGTCAGTCCTGACTTCAATAATAATCACCTCCGACAATACTGTCAGTGTCATGATTTATTTCAGCATGTGTTCAATGTCATGTGTTAATGTCTGGCAATACAATCACCATCCGACCAACCCTCTTTTTTGACATCATTATTTATGTACAACCAACCAATGCTAAGTTGTGCAGTTGTTTAATTGACACTTCTTGCAAGTTAAAGACAGGGATAAGTTTAAGAGTGATGAACAGTGCGTGTAGCCTGGCTACATTGTGTATGTTTTGGAAAACCATTAGATCATCTTAAAGCACATTGATGCACACCCAGTTCTTTTGATAAACACCAATTATAATGATGACGACAAGTTGGATTATAAAGAGCTACCATTATTTTTCTCACATGTCTTACATTTGTTTGGCTTCAGAGAAATGTGTGCATAAAACAGATTCAAGGATGCAGTAAAGGACACAAATGCTGTTATTTAGCAAAGGTCCCTTGTTAGGTTATGTTAGGTATAGCTCTTTCCAATTTTGCAGAATACAGTCAGCCAGGGGTTGGTGAGAGGTAGGCTACTGACAAAAAGAAATAGCAAGTTGAGCACTGAACATGTATTATCTGACTGTGAATGACTACCACACTTGTGCACTCACACCTGTCATCATGACCAAGCTGCTTAAAGCTTTGTCATGTCCTCATGGTCTGAAAGTCCTCATGTCATGTCATAGGTTTTCAACTGGTGGTCCATACTCCATAGACCCTGACCATGGATTTAGTCAAGTAGGAAAGTGACGATTTGTATTTCATTTCATCAAACCACTAGTTGAGAAACAATGCAGTAAATTACCTGGTGATGATGGTGACTGAGACTGACACATGACAATGTAGTCAGTCAGTTACTGGGAAGTCGGACTACAAGAAAAGGGATTAACTATCTCAAGGGAAACTGTAGTACCAGCTTGTCTGGTTGAGTCACCATTATAAGGAAATGTGCCCATAATCAATCGCATGTGTCTGCTCGCTCATATTCGTAAATAAGTTGCAATGAACAGCAACTGTTGCAACATAAGTTTAATATGGAACCATTGGAATGTTGATTTACTCCCATACCACGCCCATATCCCCCCTCCCAACACAACAGTGGTCCCAAGGTTGATTCTCAGTCAGGGTGGTGGTCCCTGGTTCTTAATCAGTTGTAAACCCCTGGCTGCTATAAGTAAGCAGTGGCTACAAATGATAATGTCGAGGTAGATTCACCAGGTTATGGATTTTCTCAGCTAAAATAATAGTAATAGTAATGGTCCATTCATAGAGTAGGCTAGACCTAGTCATTCTCAGTCATTATGGTTCACCATAATGACTGTCATTAAGTACGAGGTTCATCAGTGCTTTCTGTTGTAAAATAATTTCTTAGCTTTGTACAAATTTCAGAACTCTAATGCCACGTCTGGTGTAAAATAAGGACAGTATACAAAAGAAATTGCAACTCTTTAGCATATGTAGTCCTTGAATGTACAATAATCAATAAAGTAATACAATACTGGTGACAGTGTGACACAGTCTCAGAAACATTAGGAACTATCTTCCTTTTGCCTTTTTCCTGTATGCATCCTAATGCTGTTTCTCCATGACTCTTTCACAACTTAAAGGCATGCGGATTTCATAGGGTGACACAGACAGGAGAGGTGATTTAATGGGTATTTTGTAATGATAAACAATGTTTAAAGTACATGCCACTAAACAAGCACCACTCCCAGAGTAAGAGGTATATGAAAAGGAACACAGGCATGTTGCAATGTCACAGTATTTGCAAGGACGCTGGCACCACCCAGGGCAGAGTATACGGTATGCTATATGGCTTCCATGGGCCTTGCGGAGCTATTTTGTAAGTGAACAGTTAATACACTGCGGCGCATGTGCTGACAGGTACCAGAAGAAGAGACCATATCACTCCTTCACTGGCCTACACTGGCTGCTCCCGGTTAAATACAGAATAGAGTTCAAAATTCTTCTCCTCACCTACAAAGCTCTCAATGGCCAGGCGCCACAATATCTCAAAGAACTCATCGATCCCTACAAACCAAATAGAACACCAGTGCGTTCACAGTATGCAATAATGCTTACTGTCCCAAAAATATCAAAAGTTACAATAGGAGGCAGGGCGTTTAGGTCCCAGGCACCTCAGCTGTGGAACCTTCTCCCGGCCGTGGGGCTGACACGCTCTGCACATTCAAGATTAGGTTAAAAACCTTTCTCTACGTCATAGAGAAAGGTTTTACCTTTTACATTTGTCGTAGAGTCTACGACAAAGCCTATAGCTAGACTTGTCTTCAGTACTCGCTCACCCGACAAAGTCATAAGGGTGAGAACTGAGTAAGGGGAACGTCCCGCCAAAACCGGTGTTGTGCGTCTGCTAAATGCCAAAATCGTACATTGTTTATGTGGGTTTGTCGCCCAGCAGTGCTTGTAATATTGTATAGGCTCCAGTAAGGCCTGCCACTAACTCAACATCCGGGGAGCCACTCCCCGGAGTCTCTTTACTCAAAGAAAACAAGTTCATAAGAAACTTCTCTAGTGTGGATATTATTTTCTCTGGATTAAGGGGAGACTTGGGTCACATACAAGAAGGAATATAGCCGAATTCATATTCATGAGTTCTTACTTAGTGATTCACCGGCTTGCCCCATATAATATCTCTATAAAACGTCTCTAAACAAGGTTACAATATTTTGTAAAATAAAAGGAAGTTAAAAAAAAGTTAGAAACACTAACACTTTAATTAAGTGAAGAAGAATGCAGGTGCTGTTGGCTCCATTAATGCCCACTCAGCAGAACAGACCAGGCAGAATAACAGAACAAATTTCAATAAACTAACTGACATTATCATAATACAATTAAATATGAGATGTCACAACAGCGTATTAACTGAATATGCAAAATAGAAAAAACAACATTACAAGAATTCAGCATGCATCTTTCATAATACACAGAGTCCTACATTTATTTGAAATATCCACGTCAAATTCTAACTTCATAGTATCCTCAAGCATTGGCTTAAATGTATTGTCAAAATTCACCTACAAATCATCACATTCATTAGAAGGTGGGTGCAACAAAGAATGCAAAACACTTAGTCTAAAAAACTAAGGTAATCATTTGTTGAATAGGATCAAGCACTAGCAAGCACATGGAATACCATTTAATTAATTACAGCAGCATACAAGATAACACCAGCAGTGACTAGAACATCAATTTTAAGGCATTTCAGTGACAACGTGCACTCAAACTACCGTAATATAAATAAGAAGACATATAGGGGACCATGAGAAATATGGCTGTATATAAAAATGTGATTATTCACTTTTGAAGGTACTGTACATGGTGCTACTATTATATCCGATTGTCTTGGATAGCAGGTGTGCATGGCTACAGATGTGCAAAAATACAGTATAGGCTCAGTTCTATGGCCTGTCATCATTGTCACAGCAGAAGGTAAAAACAAACAAATTCTTTGACATCATTTTTCATCAACAAAATTAAAACCATCAACAAGGTACTGTAACAAAACAGCAAATGACAGTGACATATTGTCACGCTCGGGCAGAAAGGTTGCATCCCCATATTTCATATTTCCATGTTTCATAAATGAATGCCCTATTTTATACTTCTAGTCCGGCAGCTGACAGGCTTCATTTGTTTAAAGTGGGAAATTTGGTATAGTCTTTTTAACTGGCTTAAAATATGGTCTATACATGAATCCACTTGCTGGCCGGCTGTTAGTATTGGGCAATTCTTTTTTCATTAACTTCCTATGGCAGGCAAAATTGTCAAAAATGTCAAACTTTCCTTTTGCTTTAAGTAGCATGTGACATGTCAAAATAGGGGGGTTTCATGATTCTGAATCCATTCCAAGCATTAGTTTTGCACAAAAAAAATGGCAATAGACGTCATGACAAATGTGATGAGGTCAGCACATTTTGGGCAAGTGGCTATGGCTGTTTTTAGCCCAAGGAGTGTATTTTGTGCAAAACTAATGCTTGGAATGGATTCAGAATCATGAAAACACCCTAGTTTGACATGTTACATGCCACATTTTTGCCTGCCATAGGATGTTAATGGTAGGAGAAACCCCTATAAAAAATTGCCCAATACCGACAGCCGGTCAGCAAGTGGATTCATGAATATATGTATATAGACAATAAAAAAAGACTATACTAAATTTCCCACCCGTCCACCTCGACTGCCGGACTATTCCTATGACAGCACAGGTTCTCTTTTTTTCAATTTCCTGAAGAGTAACAGCATTGGACAAGGACATACAAAGTTCCCTCCAGACAGTTACGATATGCAACCTTTCACACCCAGGCTAACACAAGCACATACTGTAGAACAAAGAGCAATAATACGGGTAATGCATCCAGACATACCTACAATTCTTTTTGTTTTAAAACTGCACAAATATTGGAAAACCGTGCATAAATCAAACGGGGAAAAAAATGATTACAGCGTTAACCGAAGAACCATGTGCATTTATGTCTGCACCATAGTTTTCATGAGCAAGTGCATACAGCTGGAAATGTCTTTCGAGAGTTTAAGTCAAGCTGATGCATATAGAGTAGAACAATGCTCTGTTTTTCTGTTCTTGTTATGTCTCAACTAAACCCAAACAAACAAAGACTTCATTTAAAATGTATGACATAATAACAGCACAAGGTACCAAGATGGAATCTCATTTTCCTGGCAATCTGTCACATTCTGAGCAATATCTGATTATAACTGCAGCTCTATAAACTACAAGGCAATTATGTAGTGCTTGGCAACTTAGTTTTCCATACAACTTAGTTTTTCAAGCCCTGAGTACCTCTCTATGAAAATATTTGTAGAATATGCAACTTTTTCACTGAAATATTGTCATTAGAACATTCTCTATTTATTCTTATATGTTATCTTTTTACTATTTACATGACTTCATGCTGTCTTCCCCCACCATATCCTCTCTACACACATGCAGGTATTTTGGGGTGTGGCCAAGTCAACCATTGTCTTGGAGGTGCAAACAGTACATGTGTCAGCATGTATTGTTTGCAGTTTATGAGACGGATCAAATAAATTGATATACTTTTATGTCCAAGTGTAAAACTATGGTTATGTATGGTAGTGAAGGGACCTCAGCTCCTGCAACAAGAAAAATGAAGACGGGATGTCCAAATATTCCTTTTTCAAGTTTCCCCGCCATGCACGAAGCACCTTTGTTTGCACCTCCAACACACTCATGTGACATCAATTTCCCGGGCGTGACGTCACAACTAAAAGTCTAGCAGTTGGTGGTCTGAAGATGGCTCTCGTTGAGGATGGAGGTGATGCTGTTGCCGTCGTAGAAGCCGTCCTCATCCTCCGAGCTCAGGTTGGAGGAGCCCAGCACAGAGCGACGTGTCTGCTGCCCCTTCCGCCTGAGACAGTCAAACGTAAAGGAGAGGTTGTACAACCGTACTGCACACATTCTCTCATTCACCAACTGTTAAGCCCGATTTATACGGATCTGTCGGACGACAGATTGTGAATTCAGCGTTAGTTCCCCTACAGGGAGTGCTTATTTTGTTCCCCCATAATAGAAAGTAGTGAGTACAAAGTCCTGCTGGACGGCCAGAATGGTCCAGAAGAGGAGAACTTTGGTGTGCATTGATTCTAGGCCAACATACATACGTGTTGTTCCAGGGGCAGAGGTTTAAAATTGCAACACCATCTCTGGTTACAGAAATTTGCCTACTTTTATGTGTTGCTGGCTGCTGAATAGCTAGGCAAACCAGTTTCCAATAACAGATGTTTACATGTGAACACTTTGCCCGAGGAGTTTCAATGTCTTTGTGGTATATTGCATGACATTGAGCAAGCACGCAATTGAAGGGTGCTGCCACCTGGTGGAAAGTACAACATTGGTCCCTAATAGGCCTACCAGTATGTACCATATATAAGTGTATGTAAAGGCATGCTTAAAACAAGCATATCATATTCTGAAGTCAATTTTAAAATCATATACAGCGTCTAATTCCACAATATAATGAACATGAATTTTCAATGTGATGTGTAATATACTATACATTTTATGTTCATGATTATTTTAACAATTATTATATTTGCGATAGGGGCGAATCTTGGACATGTGCGACTGAGTTCCTATATTGTGTATGTGGTCCTACTTCATCTCAGACTGAGTTCCTATATTGTGTATGTGGTCCTACTTCATCTCAGACTGAGTTCCTGTATTGTGTGTGTGGTCCTACTTCATCTCAGACTGAGTTCCTGTATTGTGTGTGGTCCTACTTCATCTCAGACTGAGTTCCTGTATTGTGTGTGTGGTCCTACTTCATCTCAGACTGAGTTCCTGTATTGTGTGTGTGTGGTCCTACTTCATCTCAGACTGAGTTCCTGTATTGTGTGTGGTCCTACTTCATCTCAGACTGAGTTCCTGTATTGTGTGTGGTCCTACTTCATCTCAGACTGAGTTCCTGTATTGTGTGTGTGGTCCTACTTCATCTCAGACTGAGTTCCTGTATTGTGTGTGTGGTCCTACTTCATCTCAGACTGAGTTCCTGTATTGTGTGTGGTCCTACTTCATCTCAGACTGAGTTCCTGTATTGTGTGCATGTGGTCCTACTTCATCTCAGACGAGTTCCTGTATTGTGTGCATGTGGTCCTACTTCATCTCAGACTCCAGCGCTGTGACTTTGGCCTGCAGGGCTTCCTGGAGCTCCTGCTGCTCCTCCAGGTCCCGTAGGACTTTGCGGCGGACTCCCTCCAGGCGCTCCACCTCCCCCTCACTCTCGTCCACCTGTCGCTTCAGAGCCTTCACACGCAGGGACAGCTGGGAACAGAGGGGTGGTTAGAGGGGAGTGAACGAGGGAGATGCAGGAAGGTTACGGGACGATGCAGGAGGTTGGGAGAGGACTCTGAGTGGAGGCTTTAGAAAAAGGACAGTACAATGGAGGGAGAAAAAGAGAGACGAAAGAGGAGAGAAACAGAGGGAAGGACAGTACGGGGGGCAGAGCTAGAACAAATGGTTTTGGAGAGAATGGGGGGCAGAGAGCCAGAGGGAGAAGGTAGGATGTTGGAGTGATAGAAACTGACCATATTCACACGGGAGACGTTTTGCTGGGGGTTCCACTCCTGGGTATTATGTAAGAGCAAAATGGCCACCGTGGGAATACGGCCCATGGCAGCGGAAGGGAGAGGCGCAGGGTTGGAGATGAAATATATATAATTTGGATAAGAGAGAAGGTTGGCGGGGGAACAACAGGATGCAAGAGGTAAGGGTGCAGCGGGTTGCAGCAGTGTGGTGGTTACTTGTTGTCGCAGCAAACACCTGTGTAAACAACTCAGCTACTTGACTGTCTGACTTTGGAAGCCAGTCACTCAGCCCGATTCATTACAGTTGCTGCTCCAGAGTGCCACCCAGTGGCTGTCCGTTTGCAGCCAACGACCAACCTCTCCCATAAGGACATTGCAGGAGGTTTGGAAGAGGATAGGAAGGTCATGGAAGGAATGAGGTGGATACAGGGACAGGCACAGAGTTACAGGAGGGTGGGTTATGTGTGAAAGAGGAAGACGGAAGGAGTTTACAGAGAAGGGTGGAGACCAGGAGAGGTTACAGGGGCATACAGAAGCTTATGGGAGTCAGAAAGGTTAAACGTCATGGAAGAGAGTAAAATGGCAGGGCAGCAGAAAGGGGATAGGAGGTTAGGGAAAGTTCTGGTGACCAAGTGAGGTTAAGTTTGGACATAGAGTGTACAGCTAATATTAGCCAGTCAGGTTAATTTGTATAGCCTTTAATCACTGTTAGTCTTAAAGGGCTTTACATGCCCACATTTAATGCCATGTACTGGCAGCACTGGCCCAGGAGTGTCCTTGAGGGCCCCATATTGCACACCACCTTATTCCTTATGCCTCAACTTGTATGGCATTTTGTACTATTAAAAAAAATAATCAAATACCCTATCTACAAGCTCACAACATGTCTATGTTGATCGGCTATTCTAACTATTTTCTAAATGTTTAATCCCCCCAGGCTGAACGTCTATTCTAACTGTTTCCCTAGCACTCCTGCCCACTGCTCCTAATGGTTAGGTTGGATCAAATACAGTGAACAAAATCTCCACAAGGTATCTTTACATGACAAGTTACCGAAACAAAGACCCTTCGACCCTCAATCGGACATGGAAATATCTCCCAAGAAAAATAAAACTTCAGCAGGATACATGGGCAAATAACTCAATTTATCCTAACTGGTTGGAGTATCAAATGGGCATTGTTTGATAATAACGTGAGTGCCAGAAAGTAAACCAAGGCATTCCATGCGGTTCATAGCCCAAACTAAAATGAACACTATTTGAGCTGTCTGTGGTCAGCATTATACCAGTTACAATATGCAGTAAGTCTACCTGGTCTCTCTGCTCAGCATGTTGGCTCCTCTCCTGGTCCAGAGTTGCATTTACATCCTTCAGTTTCCTCTCTGTCCGTCTGTGAGACGCCTGGATACTGGTCTTCTCTCTGGCAGAGCAAATATGGATGCCACACATCACTTTAAGATAAATACTAATAAAAATACTATTACTATAGGGTGAAGGTTGTAAATGTATCTGAAACCCAATGCATAAATGCCATAGTAAATCTGCGGGGGAGTAACTTCTGAGTTTGCCTACAAAAAAGATCACGTAATTCCTGTAGCTCTCTATACACCTATAATTTAATTTGTTGATCACACTCCTCCATGTTGTGTGTGTATGTGTTTGTGGGAAAACTACCTCTCCTCGCTGTGTAGCCTCTCCTCTAGCTCCTGTACTTTGTTCTCCAGCAGAGCTATACCGGTAGAGGGCCTGCTCTGGCCTTCCATGTCTGCCACACGACATTTCAGCTCCTTCACCTGTGAGGGGAAACAATGAAGATCAGGTAAATTAACCATAAACCACTTTTTCTTCGTTCAACGAAAATAGCAAATAGCCGATAAGTAAAATAGAAGACATACTGTATGTTGTGTGATACTTGCCACAATGCTACTCATGTGCCGAGATATAAACGTTGTATAGTGTGTGGTCAGTACCTGTCTAGTTATAAACGTTGTATAGTGTGTGGTCAGTACATGTCTAGTTATAAACGTTGTATAGTGTGTGGTCAGTACCTGTCTAGTTATAAACGTTGTATAGTGTGTGGTCAGTACCTGTCTCTCCAGTGAGCTCTTGTCCATCTCCAGGTCATGTCTTGCAGATCGTTCCTGCAACAGGTCTGCTCGCAACTGGTCAATCTGTGAAAGAATGAGCAATGGAGACGGAATATAATGAGCATAACATGTAGACCACAGGGCTGTGCTGAACACGGCAATCTATATGGAAATCTTTTTTGTCCCAGTGTCTTTGCATGCATGGTTCATATTCAAATTATTTCCATGTTCACAGGGGATTTTTCCAGTACTGTACCTGTTCTCTGCTCCGTGCAATGCGGTCATTCAAAAGCTCCACACTGCTCCGTTCCTCGTCCAACTCAATCTCCAGAGTCTTAATTTTATCCTGAGAAACACACAAAGAAATGTGCATTAATAAAAAATATGCACACCCACACCCACACCCACACACTCTATGACAAGGTCAAGTCAACCAAAATAACTGTAGTCTCACTACAGAGCCTTTCATTTCTTTTTCCAATTTTGTCGTTTTGCCAATTCCCATTTCCCCCCCCCCCACACTTGCTAGGCCAGGCACTGCAAACCCCTGCAGATCTCTACACCTTGTGGGCAAGACGTAATGGGTGTGTGTGTAGAGGAACACACTATCCCGGATTCCGTCCTAGTTCCTCTCCCTGCTGAACAGGCGCCCTTGGCTCCAGACCAACCTGTGCGAATCGCTAGTGCAATAAGAGATTGATTGCCGTCCCTACTCAGGTTCCCACCTCCGAACACGGCTAATTGTATTTGTTGGTGTGCCTGGCCAAGCTGGAGGTACCACGGAGGATTCAAATAATATAATCTCTGCAGTGGTGGGAAGGAACTTTTCCCTGGCCTGTGCCACTCGAGTGCATTTACAATTATTTTGGATTTCTTGACCTCGTCACGGAAAACGGTCCAGTCACACCACCTCAGCCGGTTGTTTGACCCTCACCGCCATCTTTAGACCCCCCCAGTGACCTTTCGACCAACCACCAGTGCTTCTTAACCCCTCACCTCTAACCCCCTGACCTCTCGGGCACGTTCACCATGGCTGTTCTTCTCCACATCCAGCTCACTCTCTAGATGTTTGAGGCGACTGCTGAGCAGGTCTCTCTCCAGCTGGGCGCTGTCTCTCTCCTCGCCACACACCAGTAGATCCTTCTTCAGACGAGAAACCTGAACAGCAGGGGGGAGGGAGGTAGTGAGCGGAGGTTTAGTTTCCCTTTATGCTTGATCAGCACATGATCAAGATTACACTGCATGGACATGGAATTGCCCATAGTTGGAAAAGGGACTACACTTCCCTGAGTTAATCAAAATAAGAACAAAACACTTTGAAGGCAATTTTATTTTTAGGCCCTTTATGACTATGTCATTGGTTTTCAAAGTGGGGTCCGGGGATCTCCAGGGGTTCTTGAGAGTTTCAGGGGGTCCCTAGCTAACTGATAGTTCGGAACCAAATGGACCCTTATGGACCTGTTCAACATTGATTTTACAATATAAATTGGGGTCCCAGAGATAGAAATGCCATTAAATGGGGGCCCGTAGTAACCTGACGCTGCCAGATCCAAAAAGCTTGCTACACAAATTTGTTTCACAGCTTATTTGGATCTGGGATCGCGGAAGCAAATTCGATGACGGGGCTGTTCCTTTTTTTCAAGATACATGGTAGATGATTGGATGGGAGCGTCTGTCTATCACCGTGTGGGCGTGCAAACACAACCAATCATATCGACGTGTCTATATACCGTCACATCCGCTTTTGCACATATCCCGCCTTTAGCTCACGCTGATTGGTTCGGTACGAAGCAGATCTGACTCAGGGCTCAACTCCGTCAGAGATCCCAGATGAGTGTTGTGTTGGGGAATATGTTTCCCCAATACCGCCCTCATCTGGCAGCGTCAGGTTAGGCCCGTAGACCAATGCATGTCAAACTGGGGGTCCTTGAAATTAAAATGGTTGATAATCACTGCTAGAGCCATAAAAGTATTCTCTTATGGGTGTCCCTGGCATATTTCTTTCAAATAGGGGTCCACGGGCTAACAAATCAATATGGGGGTTCTTGACATGAAAAAGTTTGAGAACCACTGCTTTATGTGTAGTGTTCCATATACCTCTTCCTGCAGTGTTTTGAGGCTGCCCTGGGCCCGCTGCAGCTCAGCCAGCCTGTCCTTACCTCTTCCTGTAGTGTTTTGAGGCTGCCCTGGGGCCGCTGCAGCTCAGCCAGCCTGTCCTTACCTCTTCCTGTAGTGTTTTGAGGCTGCCCTGGGCCCGCTGCAGCTCAGCCAGCCTGTCCTTACCTCTTCCTGTAGCGTTTTGAGGCTGCCCTGGGCCCGCTGCAGCTCAGCCAGCCTGTCCTTACCTCTTCCTGTAGCGTTTTGAGGCTGCCCTGGGCCCGCTGCAGCTCAGCCAGCCTGTCCTTACCTCTTCCTGTAGTGTTTTGAGGCTGCCCTGGGCCCACTGCAGCTCAGCCAGCCTGTCCTTACCTCTTCCTGTAGTGTTTTGAGGCTGCCCTGGGCCCGCTGCAGCTCAGCCAGCCTGTCCTTACCTCTTCCTGTAGTGTTTTGAGGCTGCCCTGGGCCCGCTGCAGCTCAGCCAGCCTGTCCTTACCTCTTCCTGCAGTGTTTTGAGGCTGCCCTGGGCCCGCTGCAGCTCAGCCAGCCTGTCCTTACCTCTTCCTGTAGCGTTTTGAGGCTGCCCTGGGCCCGCTGCAGCTCAGCCAGCCTGTCCTTACCTCTTCCTGTAGCGTTTTGAGGCTGCCCTGGGCCCGCTGCAGCTCAGCCAGCCTGTCCTTACCTCTTCCTGCAGTGTTTTGAGGCTGCCCTGGGCCCGCTGCAGCTCAGCCAGCCTGTCCTTACCTCTTCCTGTAGTGTTTTGAGGCTGCCCTGGGCCCGCTGCAGCTCAGCCAGCCTGTCCTTACCTCTTCCTGTAGTGTTTTGAGGCTGCCCTGGGCCCGCTGCAGCTCAGCCAGCCTGTCCTTACCTCTTCCTGTAGTGTTTTGAGGCTGCCCTGGGCCCGCTGCAGCTCAGCCAGCCTGTCCTTACCTCTTCCTGTAGCGTTTTGAGGCTGCCCTGGGCCCGCTGCAGCTCAGCCAGCCTGTCCTTACCTCTTCCTGTAGCGTTTTGAGGCTGCCCTGGGCCCGCTGCAGCTCAGCCAGCCTGTCCTTACCTCTTCCTGTAGCGTTTTGAGGCTGCCCTGGGCCCGCTGCAGCTCAGCCAGCCTGTCCTTACCTCTTCCTGCAGTGTTTTGAGGCTGCCCTGGGCCCGCTGCAGCTCAGCCAGCCTGTCCTTACCTCTTCCTGTAGTGTTTTGAGGCTGCCCTGGGCCCGCTGCAGCTCAGCCAGCCTGTCCTTACCTCTTCCTGTAGTGTTTTGAGGCTGCCCTGGGCCCGCTGCAGCTCAGCCAGCCTGTCCTTACCTCTTCCTGTAGTGTTTTGAGGCTGCCCTGGGCCCGCTGCAGCTCAGCCAGCCTGTCCTTACCTCTTCCTGTAGTGTTTTGAGGCTGCCCTGGGCCCGCTGCAGCTCAGCCAGCCTGTCCTTGCTATTGCGCTGAGCGTCCATCAGGTCCTTCCTGGAGCGCTCCCGGTACTCATCCAGCTGGGTCTGCAGAGTCACCACCGACTGACGGGACTCTGCCATCATGAGCTCCATCTAGACAAGGTGGAGGAAAAGTCAAAGAGAATTATTTCTGATGTAATCCTGGTTCAGATTTTGTGCCTAATGAAGTGCCCTTTCATGACAAAGTGATAATAGTTAACAAAGGTTTTATTCAATAGAAACCAGAAACAACTAGAACTGCACTCTGCCGAGTGCATACTTGCTTGTTGCACACTAGTAGGACATAAATGGCCAACTAGTGCGCAAGCAGAGCACGCAAGTACTTTCGACCGCTGTAAACTGTCACATCTCAGTATCTCTGTGAAGGAACGTTTGAAATGTATAATCATTAGGTGTAACTATTTGCTACTAGTGCGCAATTGAATGCGTATGCAAAAAAAACAGCAAATCTGTGCCTGGTTTGCTGGGACCAGATTACACAAATGACCATATTTCTTACGTCATCATTGAGAGCTAGTCATACATATACACACCACGTACTCTGGTCCCAGCAGATCAGGCACAATTTGCTATTTTATTTTTACTGATTATGTATACAGTATACGTATGATTATATACTATATAGAGTATGTAGTTGTAATTTAATTAGCAGTATACTGTGGTTACTTTGTGCCAAAACGTGACAGCCGTCAACCATTTGATGGTTATGCAAGAAAAACAGCAAATCTGTGCCTGGTTTGCTGGGACCAGATTACACAAATGACAATTTTTCTTACGTCATCATTGAGAGCTAGTCATACATATACACACCACGTACTCTGGTCCCAGCAGATCAGGCACAATTTGCTATTTTATTTTTACTGATTATGTGTATAGTATACGTATGACTAGCTCTAAATGATGACGTAAGACATATGGTCATTTGTGTAGTCTGGTCCCAGCAAACCAGGCACAGATTTGCTGTTTTTTTTGCATACCCATCAAATGGTTGACGGCTGTCACGTTGAAGAGACCGGGCGAAATTATTACTTGCGCGCTCTGCTTGCGCAAGTAAAGAACTCCCACACACTGTCTTGTGATTCATTATTAACTAAAAGAACATCTGGTGCTTTTCGTATGGTCATCCGATTAACAACGTTAGGTGCAAGGGCCTTAAAATAAATAGTGATATCATTGTTAGTGAAGTGAAAACAGTTCTGTCTTTCTTTGTTGTCATCCCAAGGTCTTCTATCACACACCAACCTAGCTTTGTTTAGTCAGTAGAAAAGAAAAAGCTTTAGGACGGGAACCCCTTTTATGGTGTTTACCTTTCAAGGCAGGAACCCCGGCCATTCGGGGTAAATATTACTTCCCAACCAACAAACTTTGTGGAGAAGGTACTTTCATACCAAGGTACATTGATTTGTTATTTCAAAATACAGTCATAAGAATATAGAAACAATGAAAGAAAATGAAAAGGTTAGGTAACATTAATAAAGAATAACCATTATGCAAGTATAAATAGAGTAAAATAAAAAATCAATAGGCCTGGCCTACATATTGGCAGGTTATTGAAATATTGACTACATGCGTGTAGCCCTTGGTGCAAAAAAGTTTTAGTCAGTAGAAAATAAAAATGAAAAGCTCTGAGAGAGACACTGGCACACAATGAAGTATAAATAAGGCTTAAACACATGCAAATTATCGACAGTACGCCCACGCCTACACCACACACAACGTGGCCCACCCGTGGACACTCACCTCCTTGTTGATCTTGTCCAGGGCCCGGTCCAGGAGTCTCTTCTGCTCCTCCAGGTCATTCTTGCCCCTCCTCAGCGCGTCCCTCTCCACGTCCCGCTCCTCCAGCCTCCGGCCCAGCTCGTCCCTCTCCTTCCCCAGGCGGGACGCTCCTCTCCTGGCCTCCTCCAGCTGGGACTTCAGGGAGCGGTTCTCGTCCTCCAGGGCCTCCTCGCTGTCCGAGGCCAGGGGCGCACTGGAGTGAACCCTCTGGAGGGCAGGAACACATGCATGTGAAATAAATATTTTCACGATTTAAAAAAAATAGATAAAGCATAGCATAATATTAACACCAAAAGGGGTTCCCGCCCAAAATGGGTTAATGATAATTATTTTATTATTATGAATTATATATTCAAAGTAAATTGTAGAGTGAGGGAGAATTTTTTATTTGTGTTCGTTTACATTTTTGACCGTGTCATTAAAACAACAAACAAACTGAATTTACCTGAATAATTTAGTCAATGTTTCTGAATAACTGATTGCTAAACATCATTGCACAGTTAAGGAACACATGGACGCTTGAATTATGTTCGTATATCAAGTATTAAATGCTTTAATACAATATGATTATGTAACTTTGACAAAATAATGAAGGTGCCAATAAGTACTTCTAGAATATACTGAAATTAATGGAATATTGTGGGCTAATTTACCACATCCAACTCTGGGTTTTTATTTTTATATCCTTTCACTGGAAATCATATGTGGGAGTGTTGTGTGGGTCAAGGCTGTTCCTTTGTACCATACATATGTGCTTGTGTGTAATACTATGTTCATAATGCATGTGGATATTGTGGTGGTTGTGTAGTACCATGCGGGCCAGTCTCTCCCTGAGACGAGCGTTTGCTTCCTGAAGCTCCTGGTGTGTCCCCTGGTCAGCTGCGTTCTTCACTGACTATAGACATAGAAATAGAGCTTGAGACATGGGGGGCTAAATTTAAAAATGAAATTCTAATACACCCACAGCTTCAACCCTTAGGAACAGCTGACTGTTTCCGTGAAACAGACTGACCTCATGAATGCAATAACATTTTTGTGGACATTGCAATGATATAATAGCCAACAGGACTGCCTCATAACGGCCCTGACACACATGTTTTATGTGATCTGGTTTAGCTTGTTCCATGAAGCTGAATGACCATGTGAATTCATGTCAAACCTCTGAAGCTCTTATAGACTTTACTTTATTTGTTTATTTGGACGGGACAATGAACATTAATGAACATTCAAAACATGAAAATGCTAAAGACTTTTATGCCTCAAGACAAATTGAGACACGGATTGTGTCTAACAATCAATAACTTGATACTGGGAGGGTTATTACTTTTACACAGTTCAGTACATATATTTTTTAATCAAAGTAGGGGTGCAACAGTTAATCGAACTAATCGATTTAATGGATGATAAAATTATAAAATAATCGATCATTTTATAAAATAAAAAGATCAATAATTAATCCCTATTTTGGGCATGATATTGGTGAAAAGCTATTCTCACTATTTCTGCACAACACTGTTGTGAATAATCGAGTGTTTAATCTATTTGTTGCAGGCCTTAACCAAACATTTGTATGAATCTAGAACACTTCACCTCCTTCATCTTCTCCACTGCTTTCTCCATCTCTTCCTCGTCTTTCTTGGCTTGGTCCTTCACCCTGTCCATCTCAGCCTTCAGCTCAGCCTCTCTCTCCTCGCCAGCTCTCCTCAGGGCCTCCATCTCTTCACTCTTCTTGTCCAACTCAGCGTTTTGATGGTCGAGCTCCGAGCGTGCCCTCTTCAGATCATCATGGCAACGTCGGAGGTCCTTGAGATTTAAGTGATCAAAGATGAATAATGCTCATGAGGGGAGGGATGTGTGTATGTGTGTGTGTGTGTGTGTGTGTGTGTGTGTGTGTGTGTGTGTGTGTGTGTGTGTGCAGAAGGATGAAAAAGAGAGAGAAACACGCAGAGCACATGCAAAGCAATAGTGTGCGTGTGTGTGTGTGTGTGTGTGTGTGTGTGTGTGTGTGTGTGTGTACTGATATCTTTGTGAGGATTTTTCTGGTCCACGCATATTAAGATACATTATAATTGTAAAGAAGCTTTCAGTCAAAATAAAGACCATAGAGATTTATGTTAAATTAAGATATAAATAATTAATGAGTGTGCATAGTAGCAAATATTACACACACACACACACACACACACACACACACACACAAGAAGATAAACCTACATAATTTGTCCCACATAACAGCTTTAATCCATGCACCCTGGCACGGGGGCGAATTACCTCTGCATAAGAGTGCTCATCGTCAAAGCCTGGCATTTGTTTCTTCATTGCCAAAAGTGAGTCTTGAAGATCCTTCAGCTCCCCCTCAAATTCCTCCTTTTCCAAACGAGACTTCATAAGCCTGGGGAGCAACATGGATGAAAACACATACACAGACACAAACACAGTCTAAGAGTCATGTAATTGAACTTGGATGCTATCCACACACACATGAATAGTGTATGCATGCATAGATATACACAGACACACACACAATTTAAATCGCTACAGCACCAAAGATACCAATAAAGAAAAGATACTAAGCACTCAGCTAAGCCCTTCACTCTAAACCTTAGAGACAAGATCTGGATGTTATTTTGTTTCTTTTCTCTTGGAGTATAAGGGGGAAAAGCAAAACAACGTCCAAAATGTGTCTTGTTTAGGAAGAGAGATTTGCTACATGATTTATCACCACACATGACGCCATTTAACTTCTTAAGATCACAGACAAACTACAGTTACATTTCACTAAAGCCAATCATGTTAATTGGAAATGATCAAAGTGTTCAAAAGATTATGTATCCAACGATTTGAACACTTAAAAAAAGGAATCACCGGTATTGAGAACTTGATTGAATTGATAAATTAATTTCATTGGATTGGTTTAAATCTGGGATGATGATGAGGATTAATAAAATCAAGTTTTATAATGAAAGCATCATAGTTAGTAAGTCTTATCAATACAATCAAAAGTCAGTAAATATTTTTGAGATATAACCACGCAAAAAATAAATGCATGTCCATATCTTGTGAGGCTTTGATCACACTGGGAACTAAGCTATGCTTCTCAAACCAAACAGTGAAATTAATTTCTTCTCTCACATTTGACTGCTGCTGGGCTGCACGTTCCTGCCCAACAAAGAGTCCAGTGAAAAGGAAAGAATGCATGCATTACAAAGAAATACAATATAAGAGCTCTGGACGAAAGCCAGCAGGATACAATAGTGTTATAATATACTGAACAATGTCTTGCGCCATACAGCAACAATACCATGCAGCAAAGTCTAAGTCTCAGCATTGATCCTATATGAACTGTATGCCCGTATCTATAATGCTTGCATTATAATCCGCTTATCACACTATTATTATAGTTACAGCTCAAGCTCTCAAACATATTTATAATGCTTTATAACAATAATGATAATATATTATAGGATTTTACTGTAGGTGGCCCTACTGATAAAGGATATCCTGACTCTATAGGGAACTACATGCTCCAGATAAATCCAACCAACTGGGTGGGTGGATTAAAACAAAATGACATCACTGAACAGCAGTGATAAGCAGCGAGGTCACCTCAGCATACGTAGCTGTTTTTACTCTCTACCCACCCACCAATGGCGCATTTGGAACCAGAAGGCGGGGTCACCCCTCAAAGGAAGGTGTGAAGGTGTCTCATCCATGAGGAACATTAGGTGGATAAGTGGGTTAGGTGGGTGGAGGAATTAATTTGCCTACTGTACATAGATACATAGTTAGCTGCACATGGCAATTCGAAAGACCCAGTGCTTACTAGAGCATGTGTTGATATTTGCTCCATGTGTATTATTTATATCGGCATTATGTGGAGTTCCCTGCCATGGTGACACACTTACTCCTGCTTAGTAGTGTCCAGCTCTTCTGCAGTGGCTTCCAGCAGGCTCTTCCACTGTTCCCCCTCGTCCCTGCAACCATCCAGATCTTCTTCCAGAGAGACAATGGAAGCATTTACCCTCTGCCTCTCCTCCTCAATCTGCCCCTGCGACTAACACACACACACACACACACACACACACACTTAAGTTATGTGTGTATAAGCAAAGTATGCGTAATATGCAGTTTCTATGCACATCATATTCCTGGTATTCTATTACAATCTGATATGCAAATAACAGACAACTGGGGTGATGTAAATATCAAAAAGGTGTGTGGCGCAAGGGGCAATGGAGAAAAACATTAGCAGAAAGAAACATCAGGCAGGACCTAATCTCTCTTCGGATAACAGCAGAATCTGTCAGCACCACTGCCGTAAACATGTAATGTTGTTATTAGTAGGACTAGGAATAAACACAGCAGCACCCAGGTGGAAGTAGACTATGAAAGGGGTGGAGCCAAACCAGCAACTGTCCTGCCTGAACCTTGGCCAGGCCCTGCGGAAGATTCCCCTTTGGACGTGTGGCAGATGGTTGGTTTCCCAACTACTTTGATCCCCCTCTAGCCTCCAACTGTCAACCTCTACCACACACTGCCTTGAACTGTCAACTGCTTATTTCTCCCTCTAGTCTTCTCAGTACCTTTCCCTGACACTACTATCACTTTCTCCAAAGTCTGACTTACAATTTATTCCTGCATATGGGCTGTGACTCCTAAAGATCTCTTAACCGTTTCCCCGCCAAAACACGTAGTCTTCGTTATTTGTCGGGAAGCGACGCTGCCAAAAGGCTATGTTTATTCAGTTGTAAAAATGTGTTTGATCCGATCTAGTGGAAAGGCTACTCACATTAGCTTCGGATGGCTATCTGTTGTTAGCTTAGACACTGGACTGCCAAATCCCCCTCCCAGACGGCATTTCTGGTCAAAACAACGCTTATTGCACGGAGCCTAGCGGTCGGAGTAATGGCGCTGGCCTGTAGGCCTACTTGTGAAACAATAACATTCAATCTGCCAACACACACCATTAAATGGCCTATCTGCTGTAAACCAAATGGTTTTAACACAAATCTCTCCCCCTCTTGCTGTTTTGCTATTTCTGACTGAACATATTGGTCTACTATACAATGTAGGCAAACTTATAATGTTAATATCTTGGTTCTTCGCGCAAGGCATTATTCCTCTAGTTATGTGATGTATGGCCATTATTGACACATGCAACACTTGTTGCATGTGTCGCACATAGATAGGTGAGTGTGTGTGTGTGTGTGTGTGTGTGTGTGTGTGTGTTAGGAAGATAAGAAACCTGACAACAATAGCCTTTGCCAGAAGAAAGGCTAAATGAGGTACATGCAACTACTTCCTTGTAAGGATTTGGAAAACACTCCATACAAGTGTCTTAAAGTTGTGCACTGACTACTGGTAAAACTGGACCTATCAAATTAACTGGACCTACTGTATGTCAAATTAAATTAAAATTATCTTCAATAAACTAATCTGAAACAAACAATTCATTATACCTTCATGATGTCTTAACTACCAATTATTAATTTCTTTGCATAAACTATGGGCAATGTTCTCAGCCGTCTTCAATTATTGTAGAATTGCATATAATAACCACTGGGTATTGCATAAAATGCAAATATGAGGAATACAAAAAAAAGGTAATTTATAGGCCTACTGTTAGTAAACATAAAAAATGCAGTGCATCTGCAAACTGTGAATTACATTCAATAGAAAGATCATAACTAAGTATTCTGAGCAGCTTCATTTACCTCGGCGTGCACATCGCAGAGGACTTGACATTGAGAACCCCTGGCCTATAGCCATCTTTGGCCAAAGTCTTTTGTGCATTTTCTAACTGTTTTGGCCCAGGAACCCATTGGAGGGGTGAATCTTTTCCAAGTACTCCCTTATCCTCGCAACACAGCAACCGTGTATACATTTTAGATTAAAAAATAATATCTGAATTATTTTGCGGACCCCCTGGCTATGCGTCGGACCCCACTTTGAGAACCATGGCTATTGACACCTGAATCACATCTGAGAAGGTTCAAGGTCTCAGAAAAGGTCCTGGAATCACTTTACTTTGCTACCACTTGGACCCTAAAGTGGTAGAAAAGTAAAGGGATTTTCTGAGATGGTGAACCTTCTCCTGTTCCTGTTCCTGTCCTGTAGCTAGGGGAAGGAGGTCACCGTGGTCCACAGGGACCTCCCTCTCCCCTACCTACAGGACTCATTCAACAGCAGGTGTTTGAGCAGAGCTAAAGGGACTGTGAATGATAAATATCACCCCAGCAACTGACTATGTGTGCCGATGTGGAAAACCAAAACACCTGAGGTGTCTCAAGGGCAAACTGCCTTCAATCTGTAAACACCCGTAGTTGCTCACAACAGAGCATACACTGTCATCAGTTCTACTTCTTTTGGGACATAACCCGACATAACCCTGTGCAAATAGTGTACCTGTACTTGTTATGTCTGTCTCCATGGACAGTAACCGTCTAGTATTGCATTGTACAAGCACATTTTTCATTGCTTTTACAGTACAGTACAGTACAGTACCTAGTACGGTATATGAGTGAGTGACAAATAAACTTGAATCAATGTTAGCAAACACACAAAGGTGCCTTCCGATTAATGTGTGCAGTGTTTTAAGCCATTTGCCTCTGCAAGCCCACGGTAACACAAGCTGAACAATCTGTGCAGATGAAGATTCAAAGGGCGGGCAGGGTGGGGGTGGAACATGGAGGCAGCTTACCTGGGTCACCTGCTCCATGGTACTCCTCAGTACCATGGAGCAGGTGGAACATGGAGGCAGCTTACCTGGGTCACCTGCTCCATGGTACTCCTCAGCTTGTCCATGTCCTCGCTGTACTGCTCCCTCAGGGCCTCCACCTCCTGGTCGTGGCACTCCACCTCGTCCTTCAGCGCCCCCTTCAGGGCGGTCAGCTCTCGCTCCCGCTGTCTCAGCGTCTCCTCCTGCCGCTGCCGCAGCACAGCCGCCTCGGCCAGGTCCGCCTGCAGCGACCTCACATCCTGCAGGAAGAGGAAGTGAGAGGATGAGAGAGGGAAGACATGATAGATCGGGGAGAAGAAGACCAGCAGAAGGATGGAGAGAGAGCGGTTGGTCAGAGAGCAAGAGAAAGAGGTAGACTTGAAGATGGAGCGAGAGACGTGGAGAGACAGAACGGAAGATGGATAAAGACAGGATGAGTACACGGGAGAGACGGAGACAGGAGAGAAATAGAAGTAAAGAGAAAGCAAGAGAGAGAAGCGGCAAGCCATGGAGTGAGCATGTAATTTAATTGCTAATAATTGGCTTTCTTCCAAACCAGGAGGTGTTATTTAACTTCAAGAGAGTGTGTGTGTGTGTGTGTGTGTGTGTGTGTGTGTGTGTGTCACTGTCAATACCGTCTGTAGTGAGTCTGTGTGAGGTGAGTTCTCCGACACTCTCCTCAGTTCCTCCTGAAGTCCTGCTAACTGGTCCTCCTGCTGGCGCACGCGAGACTCCGCCCCCTCCCTGGCCATACGCAACTCAGCCAGTCTGCACAGGCACAGACACAGACACAGACACAGACACAGACACACACACACACACACAGTAATTCATCAATTCCCTCACCCAATTATCCAACTGAAAAACCAATCTGCAAAACTGCTGCACGGACAACAATTACTGGCATTTTAACCACTTTCAACCTTGCCTCCCACTTTGGCACAATGCAGCATAATACAATAGCATTTTTGTCATCCAAACAATTCAACAATGGGAAAATTGCCGATCTACAAACCGTGATATTGAGAGCATAAAGATTGACTATTTCCACTAGTTTTTTTAAATAGGGCTTGTGTGTGTGTGTGTGTGTGTGTGTGTGTGTGTGTGTGTGTGTGTGTGTGTGTGTGTGCTCGACGTGCGCGTGCGTGCGTGCGTAATCAAGCCAATTCAGAAAGTGTTAGGTAGACCTATTGTAAACTATTATAATTGTAAACTATTATTTGAAATGAAGTATAAGTATACTAGGTGAACAAGCTTTATTATGTTAATGTCATATGACAAATCCCAGCCATCAATGACAAAAGTAGGTTAAAACTATAATTCTACACAAACACATACTCATCATGAGCCTGCTGTAGCTCCATCAGGTTGCGGTTCAGCTTCTCCTGGAGCTTAATGTTGTCATTCCAACTCTCCTCCCCTTTTTGAATACCATTAGATTCTGCCTTCTACACACACAGAAGGATGAGGGAGACATGACATATCATAACAGACATAACACCTTTTTCTATATTCATACAACTTTCATTCCATATGTCAGAGTGATGCTTCTCTCACTATTATTTGCTATGTTGACCTTTTTTTCTTTTTAAATTATTAATATATTATATATTTATTTTCATTTCGAGCAAACTGCCAATCAAACTATAGGGAAACAAATTAAATCCTTCCAAAAAGTTCCTCTGGAAACCAAAACAGCTCATGTGCCCCAGGTTATAATGTCTGGATAGCACTCCAGCAGAAGAGTCAGCCAGTAAAGATTTTACACAGGGCGTACAAAAACATCTCACACCACCCCATCCCACTTAGTTGAGGTTCTCAACCTTGAATAGAAATCTAAGCATGGCTTTCCAGTCTCATCGTCCTCCTACACACTCCATAGAGCACGACAGAGAGAGAGAGAGAGAGAGAGAGAGAGAGAGAGAGAGAGAGAGAGAGAGAGAGAGATATAGAAGACAAAGATAGGGGAGAGAGATACATATTGGTTGATTCCAGCTCTACAGAGAAGAGAAAAGAAAGAGAAAGATTGAAGGAAGAAAAAGACAGACTGAAGGAGTGACGTGTGCCAGGACAAACATTCCTATTCCATGTCTTATCAGTTAGAGATTATTACAGAGACATTTTGCATTTTGTGCTGTTTGCCTGCTATAGTAAATAATACTGGGACTCTTTATCCTCTCTGCTCTGACAAACAGAAGCGAAAGTGAGATGATTGAAAAGCCTTCAAAAGGAATTTATCAATAGCAAATTGCATCAGTTAACCCCATCTTATCTATAACTGCACCATGTCTCTGTGTGTGTGTGTCTATGTGTACGGCTGTAGTGCACGCAAATGCATCAAATTCGACACACGTGTTCCACACCGCCACAGGGAGTGCAGTGCCCGGTGTCAGTCGGTCGGACCCACTGTTGTCCAGAACCGCCACAAAATATCTCTGCCCAGGCTCTGGACAGGGACCCTGCCCAGACTCCATATATGGAGCTGGCCTGTTCTGACATCACAACCCATATTTGGGCATGCCTGACACAGAACTCCATATATAGGAATAAAGGGACAGAGACAGATACTGAAATCTCAGTAAAAAAAAAGGGGACACAGACAGATGGGTGGAACGGGTCGGGTACAACATAGCCGGATGGGGCATGGATCTCCAACTTCCATCGTTACCGACTCAGTGCTCTACAGCCGGGCACCAGTCTAGTTATGTTAATAAATTAAAGACCCACTTCTGATGAGCTAGTTCATACAGACATGGGCTTATCTGATATACAGAGCCATTGTATAAGGGTTCATGCAAATTAGATGCTGTAAAACATTTAAAATAAATGCCTGGTCTTGAATCATAGAGTACATACGCTTCTAGTAGCCTCTGTGATCATGATGTTTTGACAAATGAACACACTGGTGGTCTGTAATAACCTCCTAGCCATTTTGATGGTTTGATTTATTGAATGAGATAAATGTCACGGGGCAGGGCTATCATGTTTTCTCTCGAAGTATGCAATTACAAATACACATTACATAGACCACCTGCCTTGGCCCCAGGTAACCCGAAACACCAGCATGGGTTCTATTAAAGACACTTGAACTCTGTTGACAGTACATTGGGTCCTATTCATTAAGAGGACATTAACCACTACACCCTATATACTTCGTTGACTGGATCCCCCAGAACTTAAAAAGCCAACATGTTTCGACTCCTTAGAGTCTTCATCAGGGCAAGCTCACAAGTCACAACATGATACGTTGTGAGCTTGTAGACCGGCAATTGTCACCAAATATTCCCCTTTATATAGGGTCCAGAAAAGTGATGCTAGGGATTATTTGGTTAGGCATGGATAGTTAAAAGAATCTGGATACTGCACACATTTCATAACTTTTAGGCTTTGGCATGGAATATTTTTGGTTTAGTCCAAAAGTCCAAAAGCTATTGCAATGCGGTCTATATTCTGAAAATAGTTCACCATGGATCCAATGAGTGGTGGAAAGCACGGGTGCCATGGTAACATGGAAAGACACAGTGCCATCTTTTAAACAGGACCATGCAGAAAACTGAGCCACACCGGCCGGCAGGCTGGCCAACCCCCATGTAGTGCAGGGTTCCACTCCAACTCAATTATTGATGGATCTCAATGGCTGAGTCCTTAACAAACTGTGGCCCTAATCAGCTTTCCTCTGCAGGTGCAGCGTTGCCAAGAGACCAGGCAAGGGGGAACGATTTGCAGGCAGGCATGCATGGGTAAAAACACAACAGTTACGCAACGAGGTCGAGGGATCGTACATAATGCTACATATACTGAAGTACTTATATGTGCAATACGCTGTCATTTATGTGGCCATTATGAGAGGATAAGAAGCCAAACGCATAGCTCAGGAACAGATTAGGGATGTAGATTCAAGTTGGGCCGTGTGCAAATATTATAAGAGCCAGAGTGGAATGCGCCTTAATTAGGTGTCAGAGGAGCATAAAGGTTTTGGGATGGAGCCAAAAAATGACCCATAAAATACACAGCATGCCACTTGATTTCATTTTTGCATTCTTTGGCTTGCAAAAAGAGCACCCTTGGAGACAGTAAGAATAGATTAAATTGCATTTTATATCCTCACAAAAGAGAGCAGACTACCAACCAGATGTTACCATCGCCTCATCAGAAAACCATTTAATAGTGGAAAATAAAAACAGCTAAACTATTTGCACTGATGAGGGATTTACCAGCCCTTGTAAGGTAAATGTACAGCTTGCTCTAAAGCAATGTTTTTCCTAACACCGGGTCGGGACCCATTTGTGGGTCGCAGGCACATTCTGTATTATTTTTTGTTTCCTACATTTTGTTTTTAATTATTATTATTATTTCAAAACATTTGCAAAAAGCATTCTCAAAAAAGAAAAACTTTCATAAATTAAAAATAAATAAAATCAATGATTTCTTTCAGTAATTATAGCACATTATAGGGACAGAGTTGGGTTTTAACTAAGAACATGTACAATCCCTAATTCCAGTCTTAGAATCTGACTTTTTATTTCACAACATATTCCCCCATTTCCACTGAGATTATGGGGTGAATGAGTCTTGTCTCTTACTGTCATAGTGACATTGTCCTGCATCAGATCATGTGTCCCTATCCAAATCAGGATATTTAATAGGACTGGAGACATAGGCAATTAGGCACACATATGGAGGTGCACTATATGACCAATAGGAGACTGACCATCTCTTCGCCTGGTGCAACTCTTTCACTCATTTTATTAAATGCTATTATTCAAAAGGTGTGCTATTATTCAGCATCATATGCTAGCTATTACTTTCTTTTGCAGTTTAAGCGAAATATTTAGCCTATATATACACAAATATGTTGATGTGGCATATAAAATGTTTTTTTAGGATTTTTATTTCTAGGGTAGGATGTCTGTATTCCTCTAAATCTATGTTAAAAAGTGCCAAATCGACATTAAATCAGCATCAGGACACTAAAGTCTCACTCTTGCATTTTCCTGAAACTTGGCAGCCCTGAGTTTGGGCTTTTATAGATGACTGACTCAGACAACTGCAGATATGTTACACTACTACCAGATTCCCCACTAATACTACTTCCACAGAACGAATAACCACTAAACAAAACGTTACTCCTTCTAATCTGAAAGACAGAAGACATTTTTGAATTCCTTCTTTGACGCTCACATCATACATTCATACCTTGACACTGTGGGTTGTTTCATAGAGGAGGTTGACCTTTCTTTTGATGGATGCATCACTTTCACTGGTCCTGAAGAATGAGAAGAAAGACGGACACAGTGCTTTTAATGAGACTAATGTAACTGTAGCTAGTCACTTGAGTAGTGAGTGTATTTTGTAGCCTCAGTTACCCTGCTTTGAGGATGTTGTAGATGGCTTGTTTGGCTTGTGCTGCATCCCCATCTTTGACATCTGCACTTTGATTCTGGTTACTAGGAACCGCAGGAAACTCCTTTAAAGAGACAACAAATTGTCGCTTAGCTACTTTGAACGCTTACCAATTCGTTCGGGCAAATGAAAGAAAATGACACACATCCTGCCTGTGAATATCATGATACCTACTGGTTTTTTGGTATAGCGGGAGGGGTGTCCTTGGCAACAAAGTTCCCTGGTGACTGGTTGCTCAGCTTGGGGGCAGTATGTGTTGTCACCTTGGCAACAGAAGCAGGGTTCCTTCCCAGGCTACTGCTTTCCGGGGCAGATGATGTCAAGGAACTGGACGAAGATGGGGAGGAGAACGGTGAGAGAGGAGCAGCGTAGGGGTTTGGAGTGGGAGAGGGAGGAGAGATTTCAGGGTGATTGTCTTTTCGAGCATCCAGGCTTCTGGAACGCTTGCGTTCTTCAAACTTGAGCCGCTGCCTTGCGCCAGTACGGCCCCTGGTTTGCTGCGGAGCACTATCTGGACTGCTGCTGTTAAACTTGTTGATGAGCTTGTTGATTGGAGCCAATGAGTTGGTGTCTATTGCTGGAATGGGTTCTTCCTCAACTGACAACGGAGGAGAGGCTCTGGGAAAGACTCCACAAAAGAATCCTGGCTCAGTTTTTTCCCACTGTACCTTCCAAGTGAGCCGGCAGGCCGAGCACCATTCTGCTTGAGCCCTCTGGACCCAAACCATTTAAATTAACCGGTTTCAGTCCTGCCTCATTAAGCCCCTCCCCATTGGCCCAGCCTCTGTCCACTCTCTCCACACCATTGGTTGGAGCCTTGGGCCGGAGCTCGGTCATCGTGCTCTCTGTCTGTGTTTTTTTCACAGCCTCAGGCTCACCCTCTCCCTGGCTACCTGCTTGCCCGTCCCCAGGGGGTCTTTTGAACGGGCTTCTGAAGGCATCCGCAACCTCGTTCTCTAGCGGAGAGACGGGGGAGCTGGCCATGTTTCGGGTGGAAGCATAAGGGTTTGTGGGGTCTGATCCTTCCCAGCGTTTTGGAAGGCTGTTGTATGGAGATGGGGGTCCGAGCAGGAGGTGGTTGGAGACTGGGCCTGGGACTTCAGTTGAACCCCGTAGGAGTCTCCTTTCTCCCCATCTTTTAGGACCACATAGGGCTGCCCAGAGATGCCCTGAACTCGCACGGCCACTCCATACTTATTTGAAGGAGGAGTGGCATTGCTGCCTCCTCTGGACTTTTCAGGGTACCCCCCACCTGTGTCATGGAGGTCCTTGATGAAACGTATCTGAACACCGTAATCCACGAGTGGCTTCTTGTCTGTGGAGAGGGTGCTCATGTTGACTTCCTGGGATTTTGTCTGAGCAGACAAGGGAAGAGATAAGAATATGAATTCAAGTTAGTCAACAGAGCAACACGTTACGAGAACAGAAGAAAGAGATATTGACCTCAGATAGGACAGACGGTACATAATACAGATAAAACAAACAGATACACTGAAATACAGCAAAACAAACAAAACAGACATATAGCAAGTACAGGACATCTCAATGTCCTGTACCTGCAACCAGATGGTTTTGGCTTTGCGTACTTGTGAGTCAGGTCTGTGATGGTGTGTATAGCGATTTGGTTCTATTATGCTGAGTAAAAGGTGGCGGTGTGGTGAATGATGAACGGTCAGTGTGTTGACAGCATATCGGCGGCAGTGGCTCAGAAGGTAGAGTGGCTGCTTTGGAACTGGAACGTTCCCAGTTCGATCCCAGGATCCCCCAAGGTTAGTGTCAACTGTCAAAGTGTCCTTGAGCAAGACACTGAACCTCTGGTGAGCAGATTGGTGCCTTGCATGGTTTCCTCTGCCATCGGTGTGTGAATTGGTGAATGTAATGCACAATCTATGTAAAGCGCCTTGGATAAATGCACCATTTACCATATCAGGCCATGGAGTATAATGTTAAGTAAAAGTCAGTTTGTTGTGCAGGGTGAAACAGAGGTATTTTAAGTGCTCCACCTGTTATCAGTGATTAGCCCATTAGCTTTTATTTGATTAGCCACAAATATCTGCATGCATTGCAAACAATGATTGCATGCAGGCCACAAAGAGTTTCTCACCGCTCTATAACCTAAGATGTTGCTCTACTAAAATTACCCTTTGACCGATTTCTATCCTCTGCTTTGCTGCCAGTCATTGCATATGACTTTCATTACCAACATTAAATTACAGATGACTAACTCAATAAGATACTCAGCCTTTCTCCATTTCCACTCCTCCTCTCTTCAAAGCCGTTTTCCTGATTCTAAACATTTGGTGTGAATGACCTACTTTCTCCCCAGGTGTGGTCAAAGTATGATTCCCCTGGCATATGACACTGCCTGTCTGCCTGGTATATCTTGATGAAAGTGTCAGCTGCCATGCCTGCTCTGTAGGCCAAATAGATTATTTCATAAGAATTGTTTTTTTGTCAAGCCAAATATGCCACTGGGTCACTGGCAACCTGTTTGTTCAGGTTCACAACTACTTGTTTAGATTACACGCAGAGGCTGATAGGAAAGAGATACAGGAGTGTCTATTTGCGTGTTACAGATATAGAGGTGGACTCCCTCGAGACACAAAAGCAACAGAGGGAGAGAAACAGAGAAAAACTGAAATAGAGAGAGAAGGGCATTGAGAAAATGGGAGAATGCATGGGTAATGGTATGGGCTGGGAGGTCTGGTTTGTTCACAGCGTGGTAAGTGTTTATTAGTGTGTCAGTGGGAGTGGCCCGACATCACACCACACAGATGATCAATACATTGCCACCAATTTAGGCTACCCTGCATAATGCTATTTTGATTTTATCCTAAGAGCCTTGCAGTGCAATTAGTAACCTACATAATAGTGTCAGAGTCTACCCTCTAAAAAAACCCTGCTGGGCTACACAGACATTGAGGGCCATATTACTTAAAACGGAATGTATAATTTACCAGAATCAAAATGTGTAGGCATATTATGTATGTATTATTGTACACATTATTTTCAACTAGATTTAACACAACTCCAACTCCAAAGTGATAGAACATTAAAAACAACCTGAGTCGTATGACCTGAGAATCTCCAACTTTTGCCCTGCAAATGGGTGAGTCGATAATAAGCTGTATGGGTAGGTGAATACTCTTCCTATTGTCCAGGCTCTGCAGAGCATGAAACTACTAAGGGTTATGTTAGGAATGCCCCCCGCCTTCTCTCTCTCTCTCTCTGTCTCTGCCAAAGCTTCTCTCTTTATACATGACTTCAGAGGGGCGACCGGACCCACTGAGGCGTGTTCTGTTTACTTTGAGCATTGCATTAACTTGAGCACATGTGCATACACTAATGTGAATGTGTGCACACTGCACATACAATAGATACGATGTATGGTGTGGACACTATACACCTGCCCTCCACTGCCCATCCATTGAAGCATTCCCTCAGGGACCATTTTGGGTCATCACAATAACTCTGCTAGTAACTCTCTCCATCTACCACAGTGACACAATAATTGACTACAGCCCATGTCAAGGTCAAACAACATGAATATCATACCCAAATCCAAACTAATATAAGAACTCATTACTTTTGATAAAGGAATGCATAAACCACTAAATGGATGTGTAATGTTTTCAACATGGATTTTAAATAAAGTGTAATCTCTTTGGCATGGAAACCACATGCATACACATGCCCACTCATGCATTACACACATACTATGTTCATATTACAGTGCCCTGTCTTGCTAGTATTCAGGTTACAAAGGTCATAGCCTCCACCCCAGATCCTGTCTTACTTCTCCACACCTACGATGCTTACTGCATATAGAGGGTCTGAGATCAGATGGAACCATAAATTGCAGGTAATGAAACAACCATTAGTTATAGTATAACAGCCAGCACCTTGACCTGCTATAAGGTTAGATTGAGTCAAAGTGAACCTTTGTTTTTTCCCCCTCCTGAAAAACATTCTCGGGATTCCAGACATTCCCTTTATCCTAAAATGTTCCGCGTGGTTTGCATTTGTTGGAGGATCGTGGATTATGGAGGAACTGTATGATTGGATTTGAAGAACTGGGCCAACATCTACATGTATGAATAGAAGGGTATGAGGTCGAAAGGTCTGCAGAGTGTGGTGAATGTCTTCAGTCCTGCTGAATATTGATTAGCAGCACTGCTCTGTGTAATAGGAACAAGAGAAAAGGCTAACTTTTAACAGAATCATCTCAAGCATCTGTTGACTCTAGAATAGGTAAAATACTTGTAGATGGTTGGTTAAGAAAGAAATTGTTGTTGAGGTGCCCTTGAACGAGGTGCTTAACTAGTGAACTCCCAACTGCTGTGCAGCAGTTGCTCAATACTGTGGACCTACTAGGTAATTTCCTGATATGAATGTATAATAGTAAGCGGTTGCTGAAAATGAGGAAACGTGTTAAGTCCATTTTTGTTAAGTAAACAAAGAAAACACCCATTATGAGCTTAGTCATGTATTGGGAGCCAACAGTAGCAGAGTCCTGTTTGGCGACAACTAGACCACTTTATGTCTGCTCCCTGACAGGTTTCTCTTGTCACAAGGAATGGCTGTATCAACAGAGAGAAGGAGTGGAATGTAACCCAACAAGCCTATCTGCCGTCATTCATCCCTTTCTCCCCGCCCTTCACTTCTAATTTTCCCTGTCCGTTTCCTCTTCTTTCTACACTTCCATTCTCCATCCTCCTTGTCCAGGTAACTGAACAGGAAGGAATTCCCTTGATAATAATATCCCATTGGTATCAATCATTATCATCATCATCATCAGTAATCTTGGATGTTTAGATAACCATTATGTGACGAATATCCATAATGAATAAAACTACAGAGGCGCAATTCTGGGAAATTGCAAGTGTGGTTTCACCAATAATATCTTAAATAAGTACAGTATGATGATGATGATGATGATGATGATGATGAATGATTCATGATGATGTATTGACCCACATGAGGTCACAGGGACCAGCTGTGAATACAGCAATGACTTTGTAAGCAATTACTATAGTTTGGTTGGCCTCTGGGCAACCACACTAATAAAAAAGGGGTTCATGAAACATTTCTAGCTTGCTGCCTTTACAGTTTATTTTAGTAATAGCTTGGGCAATGACTCTTTGTCTTCACCAGGCCGAAGGCATGGGGGGAGAGTATGTTTTGCACGCAGTCCGTGTGTCCTTCCGTCCGTCCGTCCGTTATCAGCTAATCTCGGGCACCGTTGGCCTGATCCATGCCAAACTTTGCACACACACTCCCTGGATGCCAACGACGAACCTCTGCCCCAAATATTCCTCAACGGCCTGTTATAGCGCCACCATGAGGCCGATTTAGGCAACTCATTTCTGTAGATTACTCGTACACATTTTATCCATACATCACACAATTCGGTATACACTATCTCCATAGTCATGTGATCAACACGGAGCGGCACCATTCCCCATCTTCCATCCTGATTGGCTAAGATTGGCTTCCAAAGCTCACACGATTGGTCCGTTTCGAAAAAATGCCACAAATCACAAACACAGTGTGCAATTTCCGTGAAATTATACACGCACATTTCCACTAGGCCGACGACAACATGCCACATTTCCCCCCAAAATCAGCCTCACGGTGGCGCTATAACAGGCCAATTCCTGTTTTTAGCTATAACTGCATCGATCTGTATACAACTTATGTATGCACATCTGCCGGTTATAGCGCCACCATGAGGCAGATTTCTGTAAAACACATTGCTTATGTTAGTCGCACAGATTTCATCCAAATCTCACGCAAATCGGTCCAGATGATCTCTGTAGTCATGTGATCAAGACAAGTCTGTTGGATTTTTCAGATTCTACACTGATTGGCTTACACACTATCTCTATAGTCATGTGTTCAAGACGGATCTGTCCGATATATCATTTTCCATCCTAATTGGCTAACATTGGCTTTCAACGTTTGCAGGATTGGCCCGTTTTGAACAAAAAGCCTCAAATCATCCAATTGCCATCCAAGGCAAGAAGAAATGGCACCCTTTTCACATTGGCCTATTATAGCTCCACCAGGAGGCCACAACCTGACCTGCCCTGGTGGAGACCTGTGCCGAAGGGCACTTTATCTAGTTCAGTATGGATTGATCCTGTGTGGAAAACAAAACAGTAGGGTAAATGTCCCCAATTAAAGGGACTTGTTTATCCATAGCCTAAGGCCCTACGCTACCAAATAAGCTGAAATGTGCACACATAAGTAGGCTACTGTTTTTTTTTATGTCAGGTTAATTAGTTAGATTGTCAACACATTATACCTTCTTAATCTACAAATTAAGGACCACTTTTATTTCTTCATATGTATATAAGATGGGTACCATTTCTGTCTACTCAGTCCATCTCAGAGGAGGAGATGGACAGTCCAGTGACCCATCACTGGTAGGCAGGTTTGGTAATTTCAAACTTTTTATTGATACAAGAACTGGCTTCAATTTCTATTAGGATTGCCCAATGATATCATTGGTAGGAATGTTTCTGAGCTGCTCAAAGCCTGCAGCAATGAGACACATAGACAGTAGAGTAAGCAAGCAGACAGAAATTGTGTTTAAAGTTATGATTATTAGTAAGGACCAATAATATGAAGATACGGAAAAATGGCACTCATTTATCTACTTGCCTACTATTAGCCAGTGTCCTAAGAGGCTTATGTGGCCCAGAGATACTACAATGAATGAAAAGGGGACAACGTGTGCCATTTAGGACACCTATATCCAAAGCTGAAAACTCCAAAGCAAACAGTCCCCCATTTTACCATAGGACAGGTGGAAATTAAGATCCAACAGTGGCAGTATTCTTGACAAGTCCCATTTGATCTGAGCATGAAGAATCTTTGTTTCAAGACCAAATACGGCAATATGGCAATCTGACATATTCCAAAACAAGCTGAACTTCCAATACTAACCAAAAGGTAAGAATATCCGCACAATGTGCCAATTTAACACATTAAATAAATATACAGTAGTCAATCCAATCATAAGAGCCCAATAGCGCACACCACACGCACAAAACGTGCACCTGCCTCTTAGTGGATTAATTGCGTCACACCCAACCAGCCGGGTCAGCCAGTATCGGTTTAAGTCGAAACCGGGTTGTTTACATGATAAACTGTGGCCACGAGCGGACTGGGGGCTAAGCATAGAGTATTGGGGGGGGGGCTAAGTCAAACAACACACACCAGCACTGCACAAAGATGTTGTCGCATCCTGCTATTTGTAGCCTACCTGGCCAGCTGCTATATCACCACTCATATCCTCTTTACGCACTCTCACCAGATCCAATTATGGGCTATAGCCGAGCGCTCCATCTATGACTGCCACTGGCTGGGTGAATGAATGGTGCATCCAATCCTAGTCATTAAAATAAAACGCGCTTAAACAAAAGAGCAAAGATTGTGTGTTTTCTGCGTCGTCGGGCGCGTTTGATTCATCATTATGAGCAGCAGGAAAAGCTGAGTATAGTAAAGACGACTGCCAACGCACCACAAAGCCACAGGTGTTCCCCCTCGCCTTTATCCATTCCAAATATAATAAACGCCCGCTCAGCAAAACGCAGCCACCACGAAATGCAGTTCTGCCATTCCGGGCTGCTCACAACAAAATTCCCTGCAGCACAACACATTTAACACAGGAACAAATGCAAAGAACAAGTAAATAAACAGCGGTTTATAGAACCAAAGCGTGTTGTTGTACTGTACCTGTAGGTTTAATGCAAATCCGATGATGTTTTTAACACAGTCTACTCAGAATCAGATCCCCCGGTAAATTGTAATTATCGTAGAATAAATAGATGTTTCTCAATGGACCGAGGACATGAGGAAAATCCCCCTTGTTATTAGAGTAACCTGTTGCCAGTAGCCGTACATCTGATAACCGTGGACCCGCCTCAGTACCAACTCCATTGGTTGAAGAGACAGTGAAGGAGGCGCCCCGCCGTGTGCCCTTTCCCTGCATACTTCGTCGTTCGACAGTGCAACGCACCAGAAATAGCAAATCTACAGGTTCACACCGCGTACCATCCGCGACGCGCTATGGCTTGTAGATCTGCTATCTTCGGTGAGAAGCAGTGTCGTACGACGGAGTATAACTATAATTAACCAACAACACCCTGTGGCTGAGCCGCAAAACCTAAATACTATCGGACTTTGTGGCACCATAACATTAACCCTAAACACTAATTAATACTAAACACAATTATCTTTGTAATTTTCTAAATGATGCAGATGTCTGTGGTGGGTGGGTCTTTCAGTACCTTCATGATGCTCAGTGAGTCAGTGACATCATAAGGTAGGTTTGTTTGCCTGCCCACTTGTGCCCAGTGCCCACATCCGTTTTTTTTCCTACAGACCCTAGTGATAGTAAAACGAATATCGTATTATGGGGTTAAAAAATTAAAAATATGTAGCCTAAGCTAAAGTCAGATATATTTAAATGTTAACGCTCATGTTAACTTAATATGACAGTTCTACAACTAGACAATTTATATTAAATCCATTGTTGTTCCAATAAAATAGGTTACAAGAAAAAATAATCTTAAACGGATACCAAGATGCAATTAAAGTTTGTGGCAAAAGTTATTTTATATAGCCTACAGGTATTTCTTTCTTGCCTGTCTATACTACTGTGGAATAAGTTATAGGCTAGCGATGCACTTTTTTAGATTTGTTTTTATGCTTTGATTTGAGGTGGTTTTCAGTGCAATTTATTGGTACCGCTATATCCTAATTTAAATTATTTTGTATTGCAGGACCACATTTGTTTATTATGCTTTTATGCTGTGTTTGTTCTTTATATCTTTTACCAACATCAAAATTTAATTATAAAATGGCCTTCCGAATAGTAAAGTGTAAAGATATTACCAAATCCTTATCCCACTAAACAATAATTATCAATTCTGAGAAATTGTTTTCAATCAAATCTTGCGTTTCTGTTCACTTATTCTACTGCTGTTATCAGTTAGACCTACTGACACATTATGCTGTGAGCCTAATCAAATCATTTAGTAGTTATTTTTCAGTGCTGCAAAGTTACTGATGCAGGCTTTGAAAGCAGATCAACACACTAAAGTCCTTAGTGCCAATTAAAGTAAACGAACACTTGGGATTTGTCTTGAATCTTAGAAAGGTTTAGTTTTCTGCAGTATTAGAACTGTAATTGGTGTTGTCTTGTTCCATAATTTGTGGCATCCGCAATCTCCATTAAATCAACATACCCATCATAAAGCTCATTTTCCATTTGGATATGTTAATATCCAATATTAAGATCACAACACTATTATTTAATTTTTGTAACTCTAATCACAAGAAATGTATTGACTATGGAAGGTTGCATGTTATAAATCCTAGCCTGCATTGAACTGTCAAGACATCTCACATATCAAGGCTTACAGTTGACTACAAAGTCAAACTGATAATAGCTTGAATTTATATAGCGCCTTTCATGAACCCAAGGACGCATTTACAAAATGTACCAACATCAACAAGCAACTATATGCCATAAGCCTGAGAGAGAATAAGTGTCTTTTCAAGGCAGCCTTAAAAGATGACCAACTGATCAGTTCAGATTCTAGTATTTACTTAAAATATTAATATTTACAAATTCAAACAGTTTCCTTGTTTTTTAAATCATTGCCCCATAATAATCATTAATTCTATAACAATGCAATGTTTGACAATGCTTGATGTCAAAGATGACAAAGAATTACATTAGCATATCCGTTTCAGCGGGTTTACCAAACCTCATTTTTAATACAACAATTGGCAACAGATAAAAAATAAAACAGACATGGACAAGTACAAAAAAAAATCTCTTTACTTCAGAGTTCAGTACCTTTCCCTTCCCCAACCAGTGTGGGGCTCACTGGTTCCTCTAGGGTCCACCAGAGGGCGCCAGAGCAGAGCACATTGAACAGCACAAAATACCAGTACAAAAAAGGGAACGGCTGAAAAAAAGGCATCTCGGACAATGAATGAAGAGAGAGAGATAAAGAAAGAAGAGAAGATACAAACACCTTCCTCTGGGACAGAAATGTGAAAATGGATATTATTTTTCGCTCTTTAGTTATTTGGTCTACTTCGAGGCCTCTAGTAGAGACCAAAATACAAACAAAAACAGCTCAGACAAAGTTACTGCATTGGTTCACATGCAACCCAAGAGAAGGAGAAAGAAAAAAAAAGAAAAAACTATGCACATCTGATATGACATGATGTCACTACTTGCTATGCCAACACCATCCAAAAGCACCGATGTCACAATAAAGGTCCTTTCAGACGGGGAGCAGGTGACGCCCGTGTAGTCGCCTGGATCAACGACACGTCTGCTCCAGGTCTGCTCATGAGGGACGCGTAGCGTAAAAACAAAAAGCTCAACACAATCCAGGCCTAGTCAGCCACAGGCGTGTGCACGAAACAAGCACACGAGTGACAATTTCACGGGACCGCACCCACGAAAATACGCTTGCGCCCCTCAACTTCTCCGCGCGTCCAAAATAAACGCATGCCTCTCATTGAAAATGAATTACTAGGAACGTCAGTCGCTGCCCGTCTGTAAGGACCTTTAATGTGTAATGTACTAATTTGAGGACTGGAGATATAAAAAATGCTTGGTTCAATGAATATGAAGGGAAAAAAGCCTAACCAAATAAACCAAGACACGTTCTAACTTTTTGTTCATTGGTTGACTTTCCAGCATTTTTCATAGCGGACGGATGTGTTCTGGCAAATGTTCAGGGTTACGAATATTTACACATATTTCAATAATGATATCCTCTTCTGTGAGGTGATAAAGACTCTAGTTCACTAAGGGGAGCCAGAGCCCGGGACTCCTTTGGATTCCTTAGCACCGAGTTATATAGTAGAACAGGGAAAAGGAGTGTGTGTGTGTGTGTGTGTGTGTGTGTGTGTGTGAGAGAGATGTGTGTGTGGGGGGGCATTGACAGGACAGCTCCTGATATGAATGTGTCATGTACTTATGCCACAATAGTGGATAGTGAGGATTGAAAGTTCATATATTCTGATTTATCTAAACATGTTCTTATGCTACTGCAGTAAAGAGGTAAATAACACCCATTATAGAAAAATCAAGTTTTGTTTTTTCCTCAGGTAAAAACACGTAATAATTCTGTGACATTCAAGGCCTTTTATACTTTCAGGCACAATTTTAGATATTTTAATTCATGTGGTCTTTGATTTATAGCCTTGAGATGCTAGGGGAAATATAGCACTACATCTGTGCGTGTAGTGTGACACATGCCATTTCACACTTGTGGTGTATTTGGGGTAAGTCAGTCACAGTCAGTTTATCAGTGCAGGAGCTTCCTTGCCGCAGTTGCCGGTCAGTCACAAAATGTGTGAGGTAGTGCGTTGGTGTCAGTGCTATGCTGGTCGGCAGGCTAGATGTCAAACAATTGTGAAGATTGAACATTCGTTATGTGATTTGACTCCAATGGGTAGGGAAGCAAAAAAATTATAATCAATTTCCTAGAGTCACAAAAAGTGCTATGTGTAAGCATGAATGTGAACGAGTTGGCGTTTTTTTGTCTGTATAATCAAGCAAGTAAAGGGCTAGTCAAGATGAAGTTGGGCAAGTAGCTGACGTGATAGAAGTCATTCAGTTCAATCAGAGCATTAATGTCTCTTCACCTCTCTATTCATTCCTACACCTCACACCTCGCTGCCTCTCCACTGTCACTCACCTCTCAGCCCTCATTGGCTGCTACCAGCTGCCCTAAGCCCTGGCGAACATACACAGCCTGGATCTCCTTGGTCTTGAGGCAGAAGTCACAGGCCCAGACAGCAGCGCACTCCCGGGTCAGAAGGCCATAGGCTGGCTCTGTCAGACCTGTGCAGTCACGGTGGAACCAGCGCTGGCATGACGCCTCGCACAGAATGGCGTCCTGGTCGTCGTGCACCTCCGCCATGCAGAAACCGCAGGGGAACACCATCCCAGAACCCCCCAATTTCCCAGGGCCTGACCCTGGGCCAGTGGTGGGGGCTGCTGGGCCAGGGGGAAGCGGGGACTGGGTGTTGGGAGTGGATGTCGAGTTGGATGGGGGATTGGGGTTACTGCCTGGGGTGTTGCCCCCATTGTTGTTGGTCATGTTGTTCTGGGCTGAGTTGGGGGGCGCATTGGGCATGGGACCCCCAGCACCGGGAGTGTTGTTCTGCTGGCTATAAGGGGCGGAGCCAGGGGCAGAGTTAGGAGGAGTGGGCTGCTGCTGTTGCTGCTGGGAAGAGTTGTTTGAGTTGGGAGCATTGGCATTGTTTGGTGGTTGGAGCTGATTGGGTGGTGGATTCTGCGGCTGGCCTGATCCATTCAGCGGGCCAGTGGGTGAGGAGTTGGGGTTTGACTGGGGAGGTGCAGAGGGAGGCTGACCAGGTGTGTTGGGGTTGGGTTGCTGGACATCGGGGTGGCCAGGGAAGGCTCCTCCAGGCTGGGGAGGGCCAGAGTTGGGAGGAGGCCCTGGGGTAGTGTTGTTAGGTGGTGGGCCATTGGGGTTCAAGTTAGCCTGTTGCTGCTGCTGTTGCTGCTGCTGAGGCGGCCCACCTGGCTGAGGACCTGGTCCACCAAAGTTCTTGCCCTCCTCGTTCCCTGGCCCTGGAGGACTCGGCCCAGGGTAGGGGCTATCCTGTGAGGGAGGGAACTGTCCTTGAGGGGGCATGCCTGGCATCCCCCCCACCATGTTTCCTCCAGGACCACCACCCATGCCGCCCATCATGTTCATCCCAGGAGGCATCCCACCCATGGGGTTCATGGGCCCGTGTGGGGGTCCCCTGGGGCCTCCACCGCCAGGCAAAGGGGGGCTGTTGAAAGGGTGTCCACCCTGTCCATGCTGCTGCTGTGGAGGCATACCAAACCGAGGGTGGGGTGGCCCTCCGCCCCCAGGGCCCCCCATAGCACCAGGAGACAACATAGGGTTGAATCCTGGCCCTGGATGCATGGGTGGACTGAAGTTTGGGGGCATGTTGAATTGTGAGGGTCCCCCAGGAGGGAATCCACCACCTCCCCCACCTCCCCCACCGCCACCCCCAAACCCAGGCATTCCTCCAAAGCCCAGCTGGTGGTGGGGTCCCGTGTTGGATGGGGGACCAAAGGGTGGCCTCCGTCCAGGTTGCCCGCCACCTGGTCCTCCAGGGCCTCCCATGAAGGCCATGCCTCCGCCCATCCTGCCTCCACCTCCATATCCCCCTCCGCCACCTGCCCCCGGGCTGGGCAGGAACGGGGCTCCTCCTGGTCCGCCAGCCCCAACGGGTCGAGATGGGGGGCCAAAGTCATCGTCGAATGGGTTGGAGGCGACCAGGTGATCCACCATAGGGGTGGGAGGAGGAGCAAACTCAGAGAGGTGGGAGAACCCTGCCGCCTAAGACAAAATAAAAGTACATGTTCACCAATCCCTGAACTCTTCGTAATCGCTAGTAATAGCTTCACCTAATGTTGGTCATCAATGAACAGAAATGTTAACGGCCACTAAAAAAGTAAAACTAAAACTAGCTAAATGCTTTGAAAACAAACATCACTTTCCCAACATGAAGGACTGCCCTAAAGTCACTGTAATGGTTCTGCAATGCAGTTCAACCACCCAGCTTTGGCAACAAAGGTTGTTTGATTCTTACCAGTCTCTTGTTGCGCAAAGCGTTTAGACTGAGAAAGTCTAGGTTGGAGCAAATGCCATGAAGCTTTGTCAACCAATAACAGGTTTAGTGGTCTAGAATTTAAGACTGCTTAGAAAACTACAATGTAATTGGGTTAACAAGTAGTAGAGCTATGTAATTATGGATACAATTACAATCATGATTGATTTTTGGTAATGGTTGTTGGACGTTGGTGGGCAGAAAGAGAAGGTTAAGGCTGGCAGGACACTGTCAGGCACCCGGAACTAGTGGTAAGCAAACTGCCACTATGGAAGCCAACCCAGGGCAAAGCCAGAAAGGTAAGTGGCAGTGCACGACCTAGGTAGATGCGCTGTTGCACGACAGCTTCACTAAAAACACTGTAGAGCTCAAGACCCTGATGCTAGATAGAAGTGGGGAGGGCAACGATTCAGGAGTCCCGAGTTGGTGTCAGCTAGACTGCACTCTTGCATCGCAGGGAAACAATGTATTGTGTATGATCTCATTTTGTTAATGGTTTTGTTGTTCTTTGTAACTGTAACTTTGGTCAAGTAATAGTGAAATGGCCTCAGCGATTTTATTGTGACTGTGAGCCTGATGGATGGGGAGATGATTTGCACATTGTTTTGGTTATTAAGCTTTGTGTAATGATAAGGAGATGAAGGCCAAATGGCTGATCAAAAGATCGTTTCACAATCACAATGATTATTTTGTATTAATTGTGCAGCCCTAACAAGTAGACATAGACCATGGCACAGTTCACATGTCAATCACTAAGAGCATGTTTACAGTATGAAGGAATGTGTTCAGAACACTGCCTCGGGCAAAACTTTACCTGAGTGTTGGATTTCCTCTTCTTCTTCTCTGGGCTCTTCATCTGTGAAGCTGAAATAATGAATATAGAAGGGGCAGAAATAAGGAAAATGAAGGATGCATTTGTTGGGTTAAAAACAAAACAAAAAACAGACCTTGCATGTTTTCAAACCACTGGTCCATCAAATGTCTAAAAAAAACACCATTTAGATTGGCCAATACCCTTAGTGACAGAGTGGAGCAGCTTTAGACCTAGGGCCTCTTTGTTTTTAAGTCCAACAGTTGAGATGGATTCAATGATGGGACATACACTGGCATGAGGACAAGATGTTGAACATCCAGGCGTTATCACCACCAAGGTTATGAAGCCTTGACTCGCAAAATGACCCAGGCAGACCAAATGACCCAGGCGAGAGAGGGAGAGACCGTAAAACAGAGGCAGGAGGAGGTTAAGGTCAATGAGGAAGACAGGAAAAGACGGAGACATGAGGACGGAGGAAACGGGGAGTTTGAGGTACAGTACACACTGAGAGCAAGAAAGACATGAACCCCGTTCACAGATGTCCACTGTGAGAAACAGCCACCACCGAAGACAGTCGTGAAGTTTACACATGGGGAATTGCTAACAGCACCAGTGCAGCCCATTGCAGCGCAGTAATGGATGGTTCCGATCTGATTGGGAGATGGGTGAAATTAATTCCTACCTTTGCCTCGTTTTCCTTGACCTTGTCCCGCCAGTAGTCTCCCCGATTCGGCAGCCATTAGCTAATATGACTGTCGGTGAGGTGGCATATCACCGTTCATATGCAAGAAAAAAGTTAAAAATGACGAGTTCCTTAAGGCTAGGAGCCGAGCAGGTGGAGTCAGCCTCCTTCAGGTCGATAGAATGGCAACCATCACGACTAATAGCCTACACAACGTTATTGCAACGTTATCGTAAATCAATAAACCGGCCCAGGTCTGCAAACTCTCCCCCCTTCCAGCTGCAAATCTCTCGCCACGCTGTCTGTCACGCCGGGATTTGGTCAACAAATGACCGTTCGGTTTGTGTGTGCAATAGCGTTAGTTAGCCGTGCGATCGGAACAGACGGGTCGGTTCGATTCAAGCAGCCCGGGTCGCAAGCACAGTTGCAAGCAAGCACGGTTACATGAAACTGACGGCTTGCTACCTGGCTGGTTTGCCAGCGCATGCAAGTTGCAGCACCCCCCTCCTCCCTCTTGGAAATGATCACTTACAGATGTGCAGCTACTACACTACTAGTTACCACTAGCGTAGCTAACTAGCTAGCCACGTTACCCGCTGTGGCTAGCTAGGCAGCCCTGAGATCCCAGTAAATAATAACAGCACCATGGAAATGCTTATTCCAAACCATGAGCTGTAGCTCAGCTACATTAAAAGTTGATCATTTGTGACAATTTGGCAGAACCCAAAGCTTCACGGCGAGAGACAAACAACCGGTTTCGTCCCGAAACGGTTGTTTACTATGCTAACGTTAGCTTGGTGGTTGGTAGCTAACATTAGCATGCTACTGGATAGAGCTAGCCAGCTTGCACTGTCTTTGGAAGCGAATTGTACCCTTTCTCCGTTGCTTGCTCTGCTGTCCGTTAAATTGAAACTCTCTGGCGTGTCATTGTCGGCAAACCGGTCCACACGCGGCGTATGCCTGCTGATTTGTTCCACTGTTCAACTAGGATTCATGCAAAAACGCAGATTTTGCCATATTAATCATGGCCTACTGTCGCCACCGGACAAAGAGGGACAAGCAGGGGGTATCGCACACAACAGAAGGTTTCAACTGGGAGCGAAAATAGGGGTGTCGTAAAAATAAAAATGTCCCAAACAATAAATACAAAAATAAAAACAAAAATAGTACAATTTAGCTAATTCGCATATATATAATTTGTGACTGGAGCCGTGACGTTTAATGGTCTACACAGAGAAGTCAGAGATGTCTTACTTTGAGTCTTCTCTTTTGCTCACCCTTCATCAGTACAAATGGGCCGGCCCAGAATGGACCACTTTCAAACGCCGCACAAGTCTAGTCAGAGGTTCAACATCAATTAGCAGTCCAATTAAAACATTCAGTAATGAATAATTATATATATTCATGAATTTGAAATTGACATGGGGGTATAGGATATTACAAGGCAATGGAACAGTATAGGCCTACATTAGTATATACACTTTATTTATTTATTTTTACAAATTCAATGCTAGTTTTCTTAATACGCACAAGGGCATCCAGCCCTTCCGATTTGTCAATTTCCAAAGCTTTATGCAGCTGCTAGCCTATACTGTATTAGAAATAGGCTAGAAGATTTCTCCATCAACACACCGCCCACCGCATTGGTGTTTGGTCCATGTAGAACGGTTTGGTCTCTGCCCCCCACATAAACATTCCCACCCTCTACTCGAAGCGCAGTCAGGAGCCAGATTGCGATACAGGACGGTGGTAAAACACAGATAAACGAGCTACTCTAGGAATGGGACCACAAATCAGAAGCAAGAAAAACTTTAGATTCTTCCGAGTCTTCCCACTTCAAAGACATCTCTTTATGCAAAGGGAATAACTTTTCCTCTGAATGGAAGGAACAGATTTAAGAAAAACACAAATGGGATAAAGTAGGAATATTTAAACGTTTCTCTCGACGAATAGGCTTGTAAAATAGCCTATTTCATGGCTGAGAGAGCTGTTTTTTTATTTATTGTATTTCTTTTTTTCCCCTTTTTATTTTTTGTTTTCATTTTTGTAGACAAATTATCCATATAGCCTATAATCGGATTAATACAGATAGCCCTAGGCTAATATAGTTTAATAACAAATTCCAAGGCACATAGGCTATGACATGCCTATCATAATTATGTTGATCTAGCCTACTTAGATTCTGTAGTTTAGCCTAGAAGCAACGGAAGTCTTTTGTTAGAAGACACTGTCATTTCTAAAGGTGCGTCTCTTGGGCCGTGGTGTATGGCGCAAAAAGGTGCTGGAGCAGAGAGGTTATTAGCTTTCTACCTTAGTTACAATGGCAAAGTGGTTCAAAGAGTTCCCTATAAATCTGAAGAACGGTACCGACAGGATCCGTTCTGCCTCCGAATCAGGGTCCCAGTCAAGAGCCAAACCTGGGATGGTAGCTGGCATCGGTACCAAAGCAACAGGTTCCAAGGGCAGCCAGCGCAAATGTTCGGGTGTTGACAGTGGAGTAGGTGGAGGAGTCGGCTCTCTCTTGTCTGGGAGAAATCGTAAAAATTCTGCCATCGAATTAGGGAGAAATGGCACAGGTTCACTAAAGGATGGGAAAGTTTGGGATAGCCTTCTTCCTGGGAAAAGTCGTAAAAATTCAAAAGCAGATACAGTATTTGAGGAGCAACATCGGCCCCTGAAGAGTTCTGCGAATGCTTACATCAGTCGGCTGATCAGAGTGGATAAACAAGACAAGGGCCCCAACTTCAACAGCGGTACCATCAGTCAAGCAGTACCTGAGACTGAAAAAGCACAAGTCAAAACAGAAACGGTAAGCACTCAAGCTACTCAAAATAATGTAACTTTGTTTATGTCACAATTTGATAGCCCACTGGTTTCTTCAGAGTTAATTCATTTTATTTATAGACTATATTGTATGCACTGTGCAGGACTCATGAATGAAACATACATGAATGATTGTAATCAGCACTGGTCCATGCCCTGATTTTGGTAGTAGTGTAAAACATTCTCCTCTAAGCTCTAAGAAATGTGTGTGTGTGTGTGTGTGTGTGTGTGTGTGTGTGTGTGTGTGTGTGTGTGTGTGTGTGTGCGCGCGCGTGCGTGTGTGTCATCAATACTGTTGACAAATTACAAATCACAAAAGTAGTGCCGAACCAGTTGCAAGCTCTGAAAATTGATATTATTGTTTCGGTTTTCCTCCCTCCCCCTTTGTCTCTGCTTCCCCATTGTATCCACTCCTCCCAGTCTGTCTCTCTATCTCTCTTCCTCCTCACCCCTTAACCCCCCACCCCCACCTCTCGATTCTCACCCTTGAACACAAAGCCATGGTCAGACAAGCTTGGGTTGGGTGAGCCTCACTGTCCCGCTGTAATGTTTCTCGGGCCTAGTATTCCCCTACTCCCTCAACCCTCACGCCTCTCTTTTCACTCTGCTCAGCCCCCCTGGTGAAGGCTATCATGTTATAAAAAGCATTGTGTTATCTGACACTCAGGTGCTAACCTGAGTACCCTCCAGCTTGGCTTTGATTAAAAAAGAAAAGGAAAACGAGAGAGAGAGAGAGAGAGAGAGAGAGAGAGAGAGAGAGAGAGAGAGAGTGAGTGTCAGGGAGAAGATAAAAGAAGAAAAAAAACATAAAAGAGGGAGGAGGAATAGTGAGGCCACTGGGTTTGTTCGCTTGTTCCTGTGTGATGGAAGTGTCATTGTCAATTTGTGACACTTCCATGTGAGGATTCATTCCACCGTAAAATCCTCAATGTTTCTTTAAATTAGATTGTAAGGTAGAAGATTGTAAAAATTTAAATTCTGCTGCAGAATCAAGAATTCAGAATATTTTTTATTACACACACTATGGAATTCTCAACAGGTTTGGTGCTTTACAGTAGTTGGTTATCAAAAATATAAAGATAAGGGGTAGATAAAGAAATATGCATTATTGCACTTGTTGAATTGCAGTAGTTGCATATACATTCCTCATTGCACTTGCATGTATACATACTGTAAATGTGAATTATTACACTTGTTGTATAATACACAGAGGGTTAGGGTTATTCATTATACAATACATTGTCCATTGTCTGTGTAGCTCAGTGGCAGTATTATACGTCTAATTTATACTTGTGTGTCACTCACCAAAAATAACAGATGTTCAAGTGAAAAATGTGTCATGCATCACATTTGTATCCCCAGTATGATTCTCTATATAGGGGGAATCACCTATTATCTGTTTCCAGAGTAAATATATGGCGTACAGTGGGATTCATAGAAAGTCACATTGTGACGCAAAACCTGGTCAAGGTTCGGGTGACGATGCTGTAGTATCCTACCTCTGTGTTTATGTAGGTGTGTGGATGTGCACATGCGCAGGTGTGTGTCTGGCATTCTGTGAATGTGTATCCGCATTGCCAAAAGTTGTCTGTCGAGTACACAGGTTAAGGACATCCTGTGTTCCATGCCTATCAAGCTTTTACACTATTCCAGTGGTTCTCAAACATTTTGATGTCAAGGACCCCTAAATGTATATGTAGCCTATTTGGCCGTGGACCCCCATCTGAAAACGTATTCAAAGTTGTTGATATACAAGCTCGTAACCCGTCACATTGCATTGTGAGTTTGTAGATTGTCTATTTTCAAATAAGGTTAACGTGGTTACATAGACTTTTATATTATAATATTAACTAATTTGCCTGGGGACTCCCTAGAAGGGATATAATTGGATATAATTTTGAATAGCTGATCCTTATCTCACAGCTTACAGTTTATTCTTGCTTTAAATCACATCCTTCATATTACATCACCAGGCAGGTGTCAGACATTTCTTACAGGCTTAAATGCGATGATTTGAGTTTTATTATAATATTTTGTATTGCCTCTGGCAGTAACCCTGTTTTGGTTTTAGTTCTAAAATCAAATTCAATAATGCACAGTAAAATCATGTTAATTTAGTTGTATTCTCTCAATTAACAATTTTACAATGTGTGATTTTGTTTCAGGTGATCATCCTTGAAGACTACGCAGATCCGTTTGATGCACAGAAGACCAGAGAGAGGGATGCAGAGAGAGTGGGAGAGAATGATGGCTATATGGAGCCTTACGATGCCCAGCAGATGATCACTGGTGAGAGCTGCATGCTGTTCATATAACTCTGGAAAATGGACCTGTTTTGCTGTGTCACTGGTAATGACAATACAGAGTGGGAGACTCTGTATTGAATGAATTGATACAGAATTGATGAATTATCCCTTAGGTAGGGTATGTAGGGTGGGATAAGAGAGTACTGTATGCCAGTGTATAGGTATTAAAGTCTTGACAACTGCAAGTGCTCTATCAGAACAGAACTGCATTCTGCTGTTGAAGTGTCTTTGAACAAGAAACTAAACTCCTAATATTCTTTGTAGAACAACATGTGCTAAAAGTAAATGCTAGCATGAACACATGAACCCTAGCCTCCAAATTCTGGGCATATCATAATAGGCAAGCATTCTGTAAAAGCAAACCACAAGCTCAATGCATCGCAGACCGTAGAGGGAAAAAAGGAGGGGGCCATGTAACCCTGGTCAACAAAGTATATAGGGTTTAAGTGGTATGCTGATCTGTGTCGACTGTCGAGTAGGAAGTGTTGGGTAGTTCAATTTGGCATTACTAGTGAATGTGTGCTCCTGACTTGAGTGCTGGGCTTCAACATTTAGCGTATGCATGTCCTGCGTGTGAATGACAGAACTGACATTTTCAGTCTAGCCAGGCTAATAAGCAACTAGAATGTGAACCCGCTCCCCTAGAGCTGCCCGTACCCCATGGGGTTGCCACGGCAACTGTGTTGTGCTAGGACAATGGGCGCAGTTTCCTGTCTCTGCTTCCTTTTTCCTGTCTCTGTTTCCTGGTACTATTCTACGAAAAGGAAATTGGCCCTCGGTGACCCCCCCCCCCCCCCCCCACTCTCGGACACAGCTCTGCATGGCCCCCTATATGGACCTCTCTGGCCAATTCTCAACACTTCCCAGCATCCAGGAAGACTGTCGGTCAGTCGTCCAATCACGTGCTCTCCTGACCTTTCATTCCGTCATGCCATTGTTTTACCCAAAATGGTTACACAATAGCCCGCTGTGTCTCTGAAATGGTTTATAGCATAGCACTCTGGTAGACCTGACTCCTGTCGCTGCCTAGTCTACCTTCAGGTTTCCTTGGGAAAGCCCACTTGGGGGATATGAGACTAGTTTATTAACCATGTCATATTTAGTACATCAAGCCATGAAAGTAAGGCAGAGTCAGCATGCTGCTTTGTTTAAGAAATAGCATGAGATGTATTGGCTTAACTGATTGTCTTTTGGCACTTTCTATAAAGGAACTATCATCCATATGACACACACCATATTTTTACTTTTCCAAGCCGCTTCAAAGCACATTTTCATCCTGATTGAATTTCCAAAGTCTGTTCCTAATTGTTTGAATAAGTAGCTTCAACTAGCTTGTATATCACTGGATTTGTGACTTTGTGGAATAATTTTGACTAATCCTCATTAAAAGCTCATAGTGCTGGCTCACTGTGTGGAAATGCCTTGACAGCTTAAGCCTGTGGGTCAGCATGTCATCTCCCCAGCTTTCCCCTAATAACAATGTATGTCGTCCTGTCCTTTTTTTTTGTTCAACACATACTGCAACACCAAGATTACATTTTCACCGTCAAACTAGACATTGTTAAAGTACCCAGTTAACAGTTTGAGTGCCCGGGACAGAGGCCTTAATAATTAATGACGTTGGATGCCCAGAACGGAGATTGGTTTTTAAATCCCCCAAAATAATCTGCTCTCTACTCCCTAAGCAACTACCATGAAGATTTCCTTGAGCAAGGCACTAATAACCTTAACCATTCTGCCAAAGCAGCTGGTAACTGGGCAGACACCTAGGTGTGAATGTATACAGCTACAGTATGTGAATATGGGGGATGTAAGAAAAACATTTGTCTTTTTCTTGCCCATTGTCTCTGTTCAGAAATAAGACGGAGGGGGTCCAAGGACCTGCTGAAGGTGTGCGTCCTGCTGGAGGGAGGCGAGGTGACTGTGGAGGAAAGTCGGCCAGCGCCCCTTCAGATCTATGACATTCCCTACGAGGGGGGTGGTGACGGCGAAACTGTCAAGACCCCGGTCAGCCGCCCGGAGCTGGACCCCCGCCCCTCCACAGAGTATGAGCTACCTTGGGAGTGGAAGAAGGAGCATATAGTCAAAACTCTATCAGGTAAATTAAACTCTGGGGTCTTTCATTTATGCAGGACAAAGCATGTTGTGTCTTGAAACCAAGTTACATAATTATATCATTCAAAATGATCTAAACAAGGACAGCGAATGTCAGTCAATAAGTTATTTATCACATAGCTATAGTTAAAAGCTTTTGATCAATTTAATAATTAACGTTAATACTGTCAACTGGGAACTGGCAGGGCTAACCAAATGGTGTGGAAAGGGAATTGACTGAAAACACAGCTATATCCTCACCATACTGTGACTCGTCAAAGGTTGCTGTTTTAAATTTCGCCCCTGGATAAACTTCAGCCATGAATATGCCCAAACAATTTACAGCAATAGTGTTTGGTGGCTTTCCATGTATGATTTTCCATATATGACATGGTGAACTGCTTTGGCAGCAAAGTCACTCATGGAGACAGTTAAGCATGCAGTGGCACATGCGCTTGCACTGATTTTAAAGGGCAAGTATGGCAGTTGACAAATAATACATCACTAGCAAGAGACGCAAAACTGGGTCAATTAAATTAGAATAAACAGGTTTCAAGCTTGCAAGTGCGGCGTGAGCTTGTAGATTGGCCAGGACATGCAGGCAGTGGTAGTCTAGTTCAATTATGATGATATAGGCCTAGTGTAAAACTCACTCTATACAGTTATAACTAACTACATCTCAACTTTAAAAAAAGAAGAAAAAGAAAAGGTGGCACATATCAGTAGTTTGTACAATGATCCAATCTGTCATAGCTGCCATCTAGTGGACGAGTAGATGCTTGCACATTAATAGTGATAATAGACCGACAAGCCTACACTAGCAACAGGACTATATAAGGATTAAAATAAACTTGCGTATTTTGTGCGCGTTTGTCTCCCCCACGCAAGGCACAAAGCAGACTCTGTCCAGGCCTACGTGGAACTTTTATCACCCCATCCAGACCCTCACCCAGAGAAAATAAAGGCTGAGCATGAGATGAAAGTTAATATCCCTATCCATTGCCCTATTTGTCTTCCAGCTCAGTTTGACAGTACTGAACGCCATTCTCCAACCAAAGATGATGCCCCTCACCTCACCCTCACCAAGCAGCCCCAGCATCCTCCTACCCAGCAGCAGCATCTGAGACAGAAAAGCTGGACCCAGAAGATCCTGAAGTCCTCGCCCAGTCTGTCCCCTGTCTCCCCCACCCCCAGCAGCAGCCCTGAAGCTGAGGTCTGCCGAGTGGACCCCACACTACCCCTGGAGAAACAGAGGTGAGTGTAATGTAAAGAACGATTGTCATACTGGGCATTAAGATTCTGGAAACAGAGAATGGAATGAAACTACTGAATATTGAAGGAAGGAAGGAAGGAAGGAAGGAAGGAAGGAAGGAAGGAAGGAAGATAGGCAGTACTAAACTCTGGATTGCTAAATGTTGCTAAATATTCTTTGAATGTATATCATAACACAGAATGTGCTGATGTTTCACTTTTTCAATGAACTTCATTCCAGAATGATTCATTTACAAAGCATAATCATTGTAAATGTTCCAAACATTAATTAATTTAAATTGTCATGCTGTTTCCAATGGGGCTTAAAGGGTTAGTTCAGATGTTTGGACTTAAAGCTTTAGGAAATACTTGCCATTCATATAGTGGTTGCAAAGGTGTTGATTGATTGCCTGAGTCCCATGGTGGGAGTTCTGGCCTGTTGGTTACAGTCATTTGGTGGGGGTCTGTTGGCCACTCCTTAAAAATAAATGAATCCACAAAACTAGCGTCATTTGTATTGTTGACCTATTTCTACCATATAGTGCAACTCTCACCCCTCTGTCACATGGAACTATTTTCCAGTATCACTATGCCAACAGCAGCACAAATAGTTCCATGAGTCAAAGGGGTAGAAATGGTTAATAACAATACAAATTACGTTAGTTTTGTGGATTAATTTATTTTTAATGAGTGTCCCCCAGACCTCCACCAACTGACCGGAACTAATAGTCACCAAAAACAGACCAGAACTCCCATCACGGGACTCAGGCAATCAATTAATACCTTTGCAACCACTATATTAATGGCAAGTATTTCCTACAGCTTTAAGTACAAAAATCAGAACTACCCGTAACCCTCTAAGGAAGCAAAAACAAGTTCCTGCATTCAATCAGTAGTAGATGAGAAGTCATTAAATAAATTAACCTGTAATTATTTCAGCTGGTACCATGGCTGTGTGACTCGCCAGGAGGCAGAATTTCAACTGCAGTCCTGTAAGGAGGCCAGCTTCCTGGTCAGGAACAGTGAATCAGGCACCAGCAAGTACTCTATCGCCCTCAAGTGAGTGAAATGTAAACTTGCCTCTGCTATGATTAAATGGCTTAATTGACAACATAATGTATTTACAAGGAATGGATTGAGTATGTGGTAAACTCATTTAGATTTATTTTGTCCTCACGTGATAAATGAATGACATCATTGGCCTGTACAATTTCATCCATATTCAAATGTATTGATTAGTTAGCTCCCTAATCCTAGTTTATGTAACACGAGTAAGACGCGCAAACGCGGGAAGCGAACGCAGCTCGTACATATTTGGGTTTTGGACGTATAGCTGCTTTGGGGACTCCTTATATGGTGCCCCTTTTGTGCCCATATATGGAGCTGAGTGGACCTGGCCCCTTTTGTGCCCATATATGGAGCTGAGTGATTGCTGATGCAACACACTATACACACATATTTGGATAGCGGAACAGACACACAGACAGACAGACAGACACACACACACACAGACAGACAGACAGACAGACATGATCTGCTAGGTCTCATAGTAAGTGCTCACTGCGTTCGCAATAATTCCATTGTAAAGATGTACAGTATATTAGCTTTTCATTGAGTGGATTCTAATCTATTTCACAACTAAGACTTTAGGTGGGGTTTACTCTCAATTGTTCCATGCCCTTCTTTTCCTCTGATTCAGAACCAGCCAGGGGTGCGTTCACATCATTGTGGCTCAGACCAAGGAGAACGGCTACACTCTGGACCAGAGCAGCTGTGTTTTCCCCAGCATCCCTGAGGTGGTGCATCACTACAGCACTCAACGCCTGCCTTTCAATGGTGCTGAGCACATGACCTTCCTGCACCCTGTGTCACGTATTCACTGACTCCGACCCCCTGCTCACACCCCCACCTTGCTGAGGTGAGCAAAAAAAAACAACTCACACCTCTGGAATCTGCAGGGAACTAAAGTGTCACAGAGAAAACAAACCCATCCAGTAATATACGTTGGATAGACTGTTGGATAGACTGGTGACATCATGCGTACATCCACTGCTTGTTTCCCATCCTTTTTTGTTTTTAAACATCTCATTCCATATTCATTCATCCCATATTACCTTTCTGTATGTGTTATAGTTGTCATTCTTACTTGATCACCAGAGGGGCAGAAGCAGCTCTCTGTGTACTGCTACTGTTCCCTTTTCCTTTCTGTTCTTGTGCAGTTGATGCAAAACACCCAGACTGCATGTTTTGCATGTGAACATGGGAGTAGCACAATACAGCTGGCACAACACTTTTATTGCACAATTCCCAGCGTGATTGGGACAGGAAGATGCATACAGTTTTGAGGGTTTTCTTTTTTTTCTTCTTATTCTTTGTGTGTGTAATTGTTCTTCTGAATCTCTATCTGGAATGATGCAGAGATTATTAGTGATATTTGCTTTTATATATACTTTATTGAGAATTATTCAGGGTTTTACAATTTATGCATATATTACATTGAAGTTACATGATTCAATATGAAAATATATCAAGGCATTTTGCCACAGCTGATCATGAAGCAGAATGTACTATTATGGGGAGAAAGCCCTGTTGAGTTCCCCCTCTGGTGGACGTGCTGGCACACTGCACCAGCTGAACCCTCTGAATAGCTCTTCTTTCTTTGTAACAGAAAAATCTACACAATTTCTTTTTTTACGGCATACTGTGTACCAACAGATGAACAACAAAGTGTAGCTTCTTTATGTTTATGCTCACAGCAGATTAGTAAATTATGCTCTTATTGGTTTTAATTCCCTTTAGCCCACTTGAGGATCTCTTCTACATTTTACTGTGAATGAGGGAATTGTGTCCTACCATCTGGACTGTGAAGCATTGTGCCTGATGCAATGTGCCATGGCTTTAGATTAGTGTATTTCATTATGGAAACTGACCGTTATGTTTAAATCATGCCCCTAAAATAATGTTTCTTCACTAAAGCTAAAAGTTGTTTATTCTGAGTTATTTCTGTATAGATAATCAGATCATTAATTCCAAATAATGTTATTAAGGCAGTTGTGATTTATAATGAGGTTCAGTGGTGAAATATTGCACTGTATTTTGTAGTCTATTTAAAAGAAGCCATTCTCTTTGTTTCTATCTGATACGCTCGCACGCGCGCACGCACACACACACACACACACACACACACTCAAGAAAATAAGCACCAATCCTGAAATGCAATAACAATTTTGCAAGAAAATATTGCTATCTTATCATCTCTTGTAATATGGTTCTATTGCTCATTTTGATCCCAATGAGTTCAACATAACATCTATTCCCCCAGGGGTCTTTCTACCCTCTGGTGCTAATTGAGATGTGCCAATCTAATCTATTGCGTTAATTGTTTTGTTGTTCTTTAGAATTTAAGTGTAACTCAAAGTGGAAACCTGTTGTGCATATTCATTAGTTAGTGACAAACAGGAAAACTTTTAGGGCAACTCTGATGGGCTGACAAAGAGTTCAGCATTGTTGCTCTAATTCTATAGCAGTGTCTTTATGAGGAGATATTTGATGAAAAAATACTTTATTTTTCGTTTTCTTACCAGAAATGTTGGCCATATTGCCCTAATTAGAACATATTTTTTTTGTATCACCATCCCAAGAGAATGTATGTTTTTATGTGGATATAATGTTTATACATGTTGTTGAAACACAAATGAATTGTATAACTGATTTTAATAAACGTTCCCAATGCTGAAATCCCCAGTGAGCTTTTCTTTGACTTCCACAAGTCAGCTATTAAGATATTACAAAACAGGGTGTTTGGACAGTGCTCTTTTTATGATGAAAGCAGGTGAGCCTATTTCATAGTGTGTGAAACTCAGACCAGTTTGCTTTACAGATTCTGAAATGACATTATTAGCCCTATTCTGGGCAAATCATATAAAAAAGTATTCTGTGAAAACAGGCGAACGCTGTTGTTCCTCTTTCCACAAGGTGGCATAAACATTTCCTGTTCCGGGTCAGTTGTACTCTCTGAATGCTATATAGAGTCTGGAAGTACACCTCCCAAAATCTGAGAGATGAAGCTCTGTACAAAAGCATCACAGGTGGGATCCCTGCAATAGACAATTTTGATTAGATTTTTGATTATCATATTAATCTGGGGAAAGAAATTCCTTTTTCAGCTTCATCCAGCTGATGGCAGGATAGTTATGAATCATGATTGCCAAGCCAGGTGTAGAAGATAGGGGTTAAGTGTCTTTCCCAGGGACACTTCGACGCATACCTAGACTGGGGCAGGGAGGCAAACCGATTGATGACCTTATGATTACCTGGCGGCCTCTCTACCTAGTAAGCTACGCCACAGTGTGCATCGGCAGCCATGTGTACTGGTATGACTAGACATTCTCACCGTATAGATCTCTGGATAGCACACATGATGTGTTGCGTTTGTCCCTGTGACCTATAGCCCTCTACCTACCGTATGTAAACCATCCTTACGGTGCATCTGGATCTAAAGAGTCCTTAATGCTGTTGGTATCAGGTGATCCAGTAATTTATCTTGCACATCCAAGTGGTCCCTTTTACTAAACGAGAGTATGGTAGATTATTATGGCAGTTTAGAGTTGAGAGGTTAGGGAAAGGGTCGGTTAGGAGATTGAGTTTAACTCTTAGCAGGGGATCATGTTTAGGGTTGATGCTGGGACAAACGTCTTATGTACTTGAAATAAACTGCCTTTAGGTCAATCTTAGGTAAACACAGCACTAAAGATGTAAGAGTAGTAGCATTACGTTGCACCCGTATCAAAGACACTTAACGTGAATGAAAAAAGGAGCAACTGACACCGTCCCTCTCTCCTTCCCTACCTTCTTACCTATCTTTATCTATCTATCTCCTTTTACCTTCCTCCATCCATCAATGTTACATGAGTCTGATGTCGGTCTGTCATCAGCTTCACCTTGACTCTAAGCAAGGACAAGGCACTGCCAACAATACGCCAGTCAGTAAAACAGAAACCAGGCAAAAAAGCTAAATTTCATCTGTGATGCGGTAATGGGGATACCCTGATGTTTGATTCAAGCTGATACTACGCTATTGACCATATGCACACCGCGGCCATCTTGCCATAAGTTAATGGCAGGGTGGTAACTAGGTGCAATTTCCCATTGACAGCCCATACATCCAAACAGAAAAGTCCTATCTGATTGTATTAAACAATAAGAACACCAACATTGCAGCTGTACGAAAAGCTTGAATTATTCTCTTTCTATCTGCGTTTGTTTCATAACAATCCACTGTAGACATAGCTACTTTCTTTCCTTGCAGGTGATTATTGTTGCAGTTTGGAACTGGAAGTGCTCGTTAGATATCACTCAACTGACCAGTGTACGTTGCTTTACTGTAAACTAGCAAATGGTCAATTATAAAATGTTAACGCAATATCTTAATCAAGCATTCATTCCATAATAAATTAACTATTAGGAGCTAGTGCTGTACATAACACAACTCTACTAAATCTACTACTAAACATTTGCAGGAATTTGAAAACTGGCAGAGAAAAAAATCATTAGGCATACGGGTGTACAAACTGTACATCAGTGGTGCCAAAGCTCTGTTTCACGCTCTATAGTTAAGTTGACACTCAGGATTGTTTAGTATACAACAAAGCTTAATCTGTATGCAGCGCTGTTGACAAGGTTTTGTAATCTCCGTGGGTCTTTTCCAGGATATATTATGCTTTAAAGTTTATTACATACTGCTAATTAATCTCTTTGTAAGCTTACGAGAAAGTTCAGAAGTATGGTAAATGGAAATTTAAAACACAATCTTAGTTCGTGGTGGCAAGGCCTTTTAATCAACTGGGATTGATTGTAGCAAAATATATGGCATGCAGGCTATCCATCTTAGCTATCCCTCTTTCAATCAAACAAAATGTGGTAATGATGGTGGTGGCAGAAGTCTGCATGATACAACATGATACCGAGTTACTGACCACGATAATGACATGATACTGACCATGATACTGACATGATGCTGACATGATGCTGACCATGATACATATTGACCATGATACTGACCATGATACTGACCATGATACATACTGAGGCAAACCAGGGGAGAATAGGCCAGATTCACAATAGAATAAGAGGCTCAGAGTCAGATTCAACATGTAACTTGTAAATTGTCTTTTATTAACTTGTTAGGGAAAGGGGAAAACGGTGCAAAACGTCAACTTAGGGTTCTCCTGTCAGGGGCTTTGGCTTCTATGCACAGTCCTGTGAGTAGAGCAGAGAGAGAGCTAGTGACTAATGTATTCAGGTGCTGTATGCTCTCCCTTGTGGAGTTCAGTCGGCCTAGGAGGGAGGGAGAGAGAGAGAACGAGACCAGGTGAGCCACAATACACGCACAGCACATCCAAGTGGGTCCAAAGGTTTGAGTTGAATCTTTTACTCACTCATACCAGCCTCCTCATGAACAGAGTGATTCCTGCTTCCTCACTCCTCCATTAGTCCAAACTGACTCACCAGGCAGCTTGGGCGTCGGCTATTTAAAAGCTTCTGTTGATTGCCTTACTGGCTGCAGGTGCGTCCATGTCCAGGCTCCCATTGGCTGCAATACCTGTACAGGGTGATATACTCCCTCCTTCACTTCCCTCAGCCTCCTTCCGTGGGGAATAGGCCTGGCTGTTTCCCCTGGTTTGCCACAATACTGACAATGATACTGACATGATACTGCCCATGACACAACATTTTTGATTATAATTACTCCCATGTCCAGCTTTGAGGGTCTGTGTAAACACAAACATTGAAGACAAAAGTGTGTAAACACAAAGACAAATCGTGAGGACGCAAATTGTGATTGGCCAGATTGAGATGATATATGATGACATATGATGATAAGAGCGCCCCTCACTTCACACCCGTGTGAAGTGAGGGGCGTTTTTCAAGTGATTTCAAATATTTAAAAAAAAAACGAAATAAACATGGTGTCCTGCTCAACAGCGTACAGCCGTACACAACTACACACAGCCTTTGCTCTCACGTGATCTCTGCATGTTACCCTAGCTTCTGTGTGACAGCCGAGGTCATCTGTCTGTGTCTGATGGACGTGGCAGTTTGACATTGTAGTGTCGCTTGACCTGACCTGGTAACCCAAGTGCTCCTGCCAGCCTTATCAGTCGGTGCGCCAGTGACATGTGTCTGGCTTTGTGTTCCTCCTCTTCTTGCATCACAATGGCGGCACCAACCACGGATGGCAGGAGGGAAACAAAGTTTGCCCTTTGAGGTTAAGTGGGCTTTAGATACAGTTTGCATGACTTGCTGGATCTATGCCATACCTACCTACAGTCCTACAATGGTTTAAAAAAAGAAGAAGAATATTATAGTGATATTATAGAGAGATACAGTATTTGACCAGTCTTCATGAATAGCACCTTACAGTTCCATGAGAGATTTTTTACTGTAGATGGTGCCAGTGGGAGTCAACCCTGACACCATAGTGCCATCCTGCATACAGGTTATGCATATGGTTATCATGGAGCAGCAACAGAGACACCTATTCTATTTGAGCTTCTTTTTATATTAACTATTTACTAGCTATCAGTAATTGTGTTTAAAAGTTTATCATTTATAAAGTGTTTCTTTTACAAGTTTGTTCTTAATACTACCTTAACCTAATGTTTTGTGTAAATCACTTTGAATTGTCGTGTTGAAACTCGAAATGTGCTGTACAAATAATCTTGCCTCTGTTTAAAGGGATATTCCACTGCACCTCAAGCTGAAATCAGGCTGATCAGGTGCGGATCAGGATCAGGAGCGGACATAGTGATATTACAAATGGTTACTTGTCCTCGACTCAGCTGAGGGGTTTAGACTGTTGGCTTGGTCTTGTCCACTGAACTGAGATGGTACCTCTTGTGTGACAACAGGTCCCATCAGAGCCAGGAGACCAACAGAACCTAAATCATCTCAGTCACAGGCTCAGCCAGGTGTAATTCAAGATCGTTGCACAGGTGAAGAAGAAACAGTGGTCCACTGAAGTTGACCACATCCCCACTGGGGCAGTGTTGTCTCTAGTTTTTGGGGTGGGTACTGTGATGATTCCCTCCCAGCCTGTTACACACCTGTCCGTCCCGGAGCAACACTTCGTTATATTTACAAACTGTCCCAAAGGAAGTTAACCTCTCGATGCTAAAGTGAAGGAATGCATCCAATGACGGGTAAGCATCTGATACTCTCACCTCAGTGCCATCTGAGATAACAGATGGACATAAAGGGCTGTATTTTGCGTGTCTTAAGTACCAGGTCTTATTACCCAACTTGAGTAAAGTAAAGACCTGGAGGCGTGATCAATGCCATTTGGCTATTCTGAGTGTCCAAAGAGCATTGATCACGCCTCCAGGTCTTTAGTTTACTCAAGTTAGGTAATAAGACCTGGTAAGACGCAGAAAATACAGCCCAAAGGGTATAACTTGTTCCAGCCGCCTTTATTGTTTTTTGGGGGTTTTTGTATGTATTAGACCGGTGCCCGGCTAGAGCACTTTGTCGTTGACGATGGAAGTTGAAGATCCATGCCCTGCCCCACCAGGCTATGCAATACCTGTTGTACCAGTGTCAGAGTACCCATTCCACCCATCTGTCTGTGTCCCTTTTCTGCCTGTGAAGTTGCCCGAACGGCCAAGGCTCCAAGAACAGTCAGAAATGTTCGTTAAGGGCTTTTATTTTCCCCAAACTCCTCCACCAACCTCCAGACAGTTTTCTTCAGTGCAATTCACATACACAAACTAAATACTGGCCAACAATAGACCAACAGAACAAATACTTAGGCAAACACAATTGAACAAGATCACATAGGATGAGAACTCTCTTCAGGTTAAACCTTGGTCACCCAAGGCCCTGTAGCTCTCCCTCAGGACTGTTACCCATGTTAAAGCCCACAACCAACTAACCCACTTGTCCCTGCAGCCTCCTTTAAATAGGGGTGGATCATACCACAGGACACAGAGCAATTAGCAACCTTTCTTCTCAATAAATACTTATATATAATAATACTAAACATACTAAAGATGTGTTACCATTAAACAAATATAAATAAGCATGAACACTCAATGACAAATACTCAAAGCATAAGAAGTAACCCCCCCCCCTCCCCTGCATAGCACTTGGCCCCTTCCTAAATCAAGGGCAATGCCACCAGCAGTGCAGGAGAGACAATTAGCAAACAATCAGTGAACACAGTTTTCCATACACAAGTTTAAAACATTAGTCCTTGCATGTTATAGAAAGCAGTTTCAAGTGTCTTTGTATATAGGGCACGGGTTGCCCCGTGACACTGCCCATATATGGAAATGTATGTATCTGTCTCTGTGTCCCTTCCCTTTTTTCCTATATATGGAGTTCTGTGTCAGTCATGCCCAAATATGGAGTGTTGTGATGTCAGAACAGGCCAGCTCCGCCTGTCTAGAGCCCGGGCATAGGCCTTTTGTGGTGGTT